>NW_027103836.1:1757882-2112909 GCF_902728285.1 Clytia hemisphaerica | reverse complement strand
TGTCAAATCACAAAATTATCACTCAAAGACGAATTTGTCTCTTGTGACTTTTCTAAAACATAACTTTTTGAAAAAAAAATGAACAAATTTTTCCTTCACTCTCCATCGGCACACTTTACAATAGAATTTCATTTTATATTTTACAAAAGGAGCGCATAAACTGTAAGACGGAGAGTTTGTTTTCTAATCTTACAATAAGAGCCAATCAGAAATAGAAAAAAGACAAATAAAAAATTCTAAATAATGTTTTGATATTATGTTCTGTGTGTGGTGTGATTTCATATTTTTGATATGAAACGAATTAAGTCCACGACGAATAATTATGCAAATTATGTGAGTTTACGTTATCCCTCGCCGCGAAATTTGAATTGTCGTTGTTGTCAGTTGATAAGCTACCGAGTTTACTGTCCCTAAGCTAGTTATTCAGTCACAACTTAACCATCAGATTTATCCAAGTGACTGAATCAAACTAGCTTAGATTTCTAGGCTAGATAAGAACATTATTTGATCATGAAATTTGGTACATCAATGCTTAAACCTATAAAAAACAAATTTATCAAAAAGATCTTTTGAAAATTGAATTCAATTTTTATGACGTCATCAATTGTATCAACAATTGGCAAAAATCACCCAAAAAACTCAAAAAAATGATGTTTCTTAAAATTGCTATTGAAACAGATAGAGAAATACATTCTCCCTTATTTTGCTTTTATTTGAAAGCTGTTGCAATGTAAATCAAGAATTTTGGTGACGTTCTATTATAGCGCGCCAAAACCGAAGAAAATGTTATAAACTTTCAAAACCGCGTAAAATCAGAACATTTCAACTTTTTCAAGTCGGTGATACTTTTTTTTGTCATATTTATATTTATTTTTTGCTGCTAATTCTCGTGTACTAGGTTCCAAATAGACGGCCCCCCCCCCCGCTTGTTAATTTTTCGAAAATTTTTCAACCTCCCCCCCGGACCTTATTAGGACCCTCCGTTTATTAATCTCTAAGATATTTTCAGCTGTCAAAGAGAAGGCCCCTTATTGTGCTCTAAATAGCGTGATTTTAGCCTATTTTTACCTTATTTTTGGGTTTCAGAAGTACAATTTCCAACCCCCTCGGCAATTAGGTCCCCCCCTGTTTATTAAAATCTAGAAAATTTTCGAACCCCCCCCCCCTCCGTTTATTTGGAACCTAAGAGTAAGATGAAGTAAAATCAATACAAATGAAATGGACAATTAAAGTATACCTGGTAACATGTTATAGTATCTTGGAGTAAGCACAGAAAAAAGAGCAAAATAGCCTGCGCTGCAGTTGTGGGATGGTAGTGGTCACCGACAAACCTGTCATTGGAACTAAATACTTGACCAATGAAAAAATATTTTTAACCAAAATATTTCCCATAAAATTTGATGAAAAGTCATAAAATTTCAGCTTCATAGCCTCACTAGTTAAAAAATGCCGCTCAATTTTCTAACAGGGGGGGGGGGCACTTTGTGCCCCCCCTCTCAGTAGGTAGGGTTAAGTTACAATTCAATTTAAAAAAAAAATTAGATAGTGTTTCCTGTGAAAATTCTCAACTTTTTGGGAAAAATCATCCTGAAATATTTCTATATACGGTATTCTTAGGTTCCAAATAAACGAGGGGGGGGTGAAAACTTTACGAGATTTTAGAGAGGGACCTAATTGCCAGGGATTGGAAATTGTACTTCTGAAAACCCAAAAATAACGTAAATATAGGCTAAAATTAGTTTAAGTGAGTTTAGTTAAGGGAGGTTCTAATAAGGGGGGGGTTGGAAAATTCTCAAAAAATTAACAAGCGGGGGCCCGTTTATTTGGAACCTAAGAGTAATAACTCGATTTTTGGGCCTCTCGACCGAAATGACTTTATACCCCTATCAATTCATGATATGCAACATTGCAATGTGTTCTAACATTACATCACGGGCACAACAGCTGATTGTTTGTAAGTGACTTATGGCTGACTTTACGTCACTTTACAACCAATCAGCTGTTTGATCTATGGTGTGATGTCTAAGATAATTTTTATGCATATCGATAGCTTGCTTTGAAGAAGCTTTGAAAACGAAGATGAAAAATGTTATTTTTTTACTTGATTTAAAAATTCTGTTACCTGAAACTTTAAAACCTCGAATATCTTTTTCGGAAAAAAACTTATATAGGCCCGTGCAATAGGAGGTCCAGTTTGACCATTTTTATCAATTAATCAATTAAACTATTTTTGCCCCCCCCCCTACTTTAGGCATAAAAACTTTTGCGAGTAGAAACTTTTGCGATTTTCGCGAATTTTGGCGAAAAATTCTTGACAAAATAGAAAATCTGTAAAACTTCAAACTTTGAATAAAATGTAACTTTTATGGCACCTTTTAGCATGCTAAAAGACCAATAAGTCAAAGGACAAATGTTTCAAGCCAATCCAAGAAGTATTTGTCCCTCTAAGCCATTTTTTCATGTGAAAATTCTCAATTTTACGTCTTGATTCGCGAAAGTTTATGCTCGCGACAAAATAAATTTTCCGTTAAACTCGCGAAAGTAAATGTCGTGAATTTCGTGATTTTTCGTCCTCGCGAAAGTTTGTACGACTAAATATTTTGGAGAGTGCTTTAACTTTTAATCCAAAAAAGAAGATAAATTTGAATACAATTTTGAAATTAGCGATATTCAAAGTTTTAAGAAGTATAAAACTAAATTCTTTTAATCAACTATAGAAATGATATTTAATTCTTCATCTTCATTTTCTAAAATGTTTTGAATTATTTTTAATTTATAAACTTTATTTTTTTAAATGAGTGCAAGTAAAAGCTTCTATAAGGGAAAAATCTTTTGTCGCGTGATAGAAGTTTGAAAAAGATTTAGTCGGATTTAGCAATTTTCCCACAAAATCTTTTCAGTTAGATAAGGCGAGACCAATTTGATTAGTTGTTTTACGGGCCCGACCGACCCTGAAATTCCAAAAATCGAAATAAAAATAAAATTGATTTTGGTAGTAAATTTTTTTTTCATTGCTTTACAGACTGCTAAATTTTCGAAATTTCGGTAGTTCTTCCAAGGTTTTGAGAATTTTTCATTTTATCCATGAATTTGAACTTTTTGTGTCTTTTTAAGAGATTTTATATTTTTTCGCCGACCGACCGACCCTCTTTTTTAGGTAGCTTGGCCCGTAAAACAACGTATTAAATTGGCGTCGCCTGAGGTATGAAATATTTTCTATCTACTCTGTAAGTGCTCAAAAATTAAAATATTGTGATATATTTATATGTGTATGATAGGAAACAAGAAATCAATTTATCATAATCTGAAATTCGACAATACTCATCTTCGCTTTCGTTTCTCTAATTTAGTACCAGACGAAGATCCGTCATGGTGATATCGACCATGCTGATAATATAAATGATCACCCTTCCCTTGTAGCACTTGAAAAACAGCAACTTTTCGATCATCGATCATATGGACAGAACCACGGTTGATGGCTGGAAGCCCCAATACTGAACCAATATTCATCCCAATCGATGAAATACACACATCTTCTCGGGGGTCTTCAGGCTTCTCCCCTTCAGCATATTTATTTGTAGCCAAATGAAACGCATACGGGTAACCATCCCATTAAAAGACAAAACACTTTTTCTTGTAAGGTACAGAGCGATAGGCGTGCTGGTACTTTGATCACACGATTTATGTCCTCTCGTATGTTGAGGAGCTGTATTTTGAGTGTGTACACATGATTGTGTCCTGGTGCTTTTACATTTTCTAGATTTGACATAAAAGACTCGACAACGGGATCTGTCGTGTTATTTCTTTCACGAGAAAGCCTTGCCATTTTACTAGCAAAAAATTTCCCTTGTTCTCCTTTAAAAAATACTTTAACGGACTCACGATTCCCGTCCAAGCCATCGTCACTGTTATTATCGTCATCTGTGGTGAGGATATGTGGTGAAATAAAATGTTTCAACCAAAGAGGATAGTCCTCTTCTTCTTCCTCTTCTTCTGAATCATCACTTTCGTCTCCTGATTCGTCAGTGAGATAATCTTCACGTCCTGTTATCTCCTTGTACCATTTTCGGTAATTTAAAATGAGTTTGCCATACCAACCTCGGCTACTAATGTCTCGTATATCTAAAACTTTCTTCCGAAATTTGATGTTTTCTTCCTTTATACTCTGAGTAACCAGATAGTGTTCCATGATTTGTTTCGATGTACTCTCCTGGGTTTTTTGTATCTTTTATCGACCGCCGGAGGCGGTTTCTTTCATAGTGGTACGCTAATCTCGTTTTGCCTTGGCTCATTACTTTGTCTGCCATTTACTTTCGGGTTTTTTAACTAGATTACCCAGGTGTTTCTCTTTTTTTTCTCTGAATGTCTTTTATTCGGAATTGAATAATCGAGACATGAAAAATGACTATATTGTAATTTGTTTTCAATGAATAATCTAAAATGTACTGGAGATGACACGTAGGCGTTAATAATGTGCGTGCGCTCTTTCGCGAGCGTGATGCGTGATGGAAGGCGGTCGTTTCAGTGTGGTTTAGATCCACACTGTGACCTAGTTTTTTAATCTGTGGTATGTAAAACAGACATAAAATAGAAAATGAAAGTAGGTTAGTAAAACGAAAGGTAGTATCAACGCATAACTTTCTAAGCTATACTTTAGAAGTCTATTTTACAAAATTGCAGTAGCAAACCAAAAAATAAGCTTGAAGTTGCAATTTTTGTCTACCTTGAAGAGTCAGGTTTCGTATTTGAACATTGACATGTCTAGACCTGTTTTCAACCAGAATGACACAAAAATAAGTACGTGGTATTTTATAAGCAAGTGATTGCTCTTTTGGTTAGGTCGTGTATGCTCGAGTTCTCAAAGCATCCAGGCATAGCTTATGCTTATTCTATGCTTATGACTCAACCCGATCCAAGTTTTTAGATAAATTTCAGAAATTTTGTAAAAATTTGTTCAGATTTTGGGAGCAGTGGAATTCAGCTAGCCGTGGAATGTTTTTTTTACTTGACCTCTACCAAACCTTTTTAAACAGATAAAGGGCCGATAAAGAATAACAACTTGAAAAATATTTAAGCCTGACATACGATACGATAAGGCTGATATACGATAAGGCTGACATACATGTTTTATTATAAGCAAGTCTATGCCCCTTGGTCAGGCTCGTGTATGCTTAAAATTTCTTAAAGCATCCAAGCATAGCTTATGCTAATTATATGCTTATGAATCATGCTTGTGATTCGAGAGCAGTGATATATAGCTAGCCGTGGAATGTTTTTTTTACTTGACCTCTACCAAACCTTTTTAAACAGATAAAAAATAACAACTTAAAAATATTTTAGGCTGACATATATGCTTATGTTATGCTTAGGAATTCTGCAAATCTGAGCCTTCATATGCTTATAAAAAAAAACATGTAGCGCACGGGAAAACCAGTTTGAAGGGTGCGACAGAGTGTGATTATTTACGTGGGTCCCGTGCCCTCGTGGGTCCCGTGGGTCCCGTGCCCTCGTGGGTTCGTGCCCCCGTGGGTCCAAAAAAAAACCCGTGGGTCCAAAAAAAAAACCGTGGGTCCCAAATAAAAAACCCGTGGGTCCGGAAAAAAAACCCGTGGGTCCAAAAAAAAACCCGTGGGTCCAAAAAAAATCCCGTGGGTCCAAAAAAGAAATCCCGTGGAAAATCCCCGTCCAAAAAAAAAACCCGAACAAAAAATCCAACTTCGTGGATTTCATTGGTTGGTTTGTTCCGGAAAAATAAATGTCTCGAAACAATCTATTGTTTGCTTGTGTGTTTTAAACTGCGGGTCGGTTTTAGATATTGTCTTTCAATCAATTTTTGAAGCTTTCATCAAAAATTTCATGTATGTCTCTTTATTAGATTTGAGTTCTCTCTCGAGCATATCTTTGAGACTCATATAAGAGATGTCTTTTTGGGGGCTGACATGTAGACAGAGCTCCCACGCGTATATTAAACAACAGTGAGAAATCGCCCTGCAACAAACTTTCTCATTTGTCAATTGCTAGAATCCGGAAACTTTCTCTTTCTGGCGGTATTGAAAGAGTTGATATTTGACTGTTTTGTCCTACCTTGAACTCGAGAAAAAGACTTTCGAACACTCAGTCTCCCGCAGACAATATCTAAAACCGACCCGCAGTTTAAAACACACAAGCAAACAATAGAATGTTTCGAGACATTTATTTTTCCGGAACCAAACCAACCAATGAAATCCACGAAGTTGGATTTTTTTTCGGGGTTTTTTTTTTGGACCCACGGGATTTCTTTTTTGGACCCACGGGATTTTTTTTGGACCCACGGGGTTTTTTTTTTGGACCCACGGGTTTTTTTTTTTGGACCCAGGGTTTTTTTTTTCGGACCACGGGTTTTTTTTTGGACCCAGGGTTTTTTTTTCGGACCCACGGGTTTTTTTTTTGGACCCACGGGTTTTTTTTTTGGACCCACGGGGGCACGAACCCACGAGGGCACGGGACCCACGGGACCCACGAGGGCACGGGACCCACGTAAATAATCACACTCGGTGCGACATCTCAAATAAACTTTCAAATCCGGAAGAAGGATTAAGTGGATGGATGGTATTTGAAAATATTCAGCTTCATTTTCATACAATAATTTAAATAATTTATGAACAAAATAAATTATAGTCAGCATAGAAAAATTAAATTTAAAAATCACCGTTAGGAAATTAAAATTTTTCTAGAGCTAATTTTAGCAGTTTTCCGGCCAGGGATAATCAGACGGTTTGTAATATTTGGTATGTGGGATCCTTCTAATGTCAAGATATTTAAGTTACAAGTTTTTGGCCTTTAGGACCTTTAGGATGAAAACAATAGAATTTCAACGCAAGAACCGTGTAAGAGTCAATTTTTAAAAATTTTAAATTTTAATATCTCGACTTTGGAAAATTGTTACACAAAAATATTTTGAGGTTTTATTAAGGACCGCAGAAGGTTTCTGTAATCTAAATATCTAAAACTATTTGATTATCCCTTAAGCGCAAAACACATTAAAAACATATTAAACATCGAAAAATGATAAATATTCCTCGTACTTAGTAAGAATCTTAAGGTTTCGTTTAAACATCATGATATTTCCTAGTATGAAACATATGGGGCGTTGGGGATTTCTTTGAAATATATAACGGAGTGGAGAATTTTGGCACAATTTTCGAAATTCGAACAACATTTATGTTTTCCAATTTCTTCATTTTTATTTTACGATTTTTGAAATATAGAAAAAAAAATCAAAATTTGTTTCAAATTTCTCTAAATTTGTCACATCTCATTTTCATAAGGCTTTATTGTTGACCTACTTTTATAATACCTCATATCACAGTACCATATCATTTACATTAGGTTATTTCTTTTGATAATTGCTTTGTTTCTAACTGTTTTGTTTATAATATCTCTAATATCCATATTATTTTAAATATCACCTATAAGCCATATTTGACCATTTCTCATCCATAGTTGTGGTATCCCTTTTTCCGTGGTTTGTCTCCAGTAACGGTTTCACCCTCGGGTGTGGCGCAGAATGCGATTTCTTCTCTTCACCAGAAGATGAGGGCGGTGGGCGTCGCCGATTATGGCGTTGGTGGACTGATGAGCCTGTAAAAATTATTTGAGGGAAGAAAAATACTTTAGACGTGTAAACTTTCGCGAGCATAAACTTTCGCGAATTGTCCTGTTAATTGTAATAATTAATTGTCCAAGACATTTACTTTCGTGAAAAAGACAAAAATTCGCGTTTGGTGCAAGCTTAGTAGGCAATAAGACTTGAACGATTCTTTTTCCCTTATTGTAATTTGGTCTAATGTCGACATCCTTCATCTAATTCCGACGCCCTTCTTTAGAAAATGGAAATAATAGGAAGAGGTCGGAATCACTGAAAAAAATCTTTTCCTCTCTCGCTAAGCAAAGAAATAAGGCTTCAATCACTGACGCTAAAACTAGTGACTCAGAAAAACTAAAGAACAGATGTCGGTATTAGACAAGAGATGTCGACATTAGATCAAGGGAGGCGTTTTACTAATAAGTAAGGAAACTAATAAGTTACAGTTGGTCAGGATAACTTAATACTTTTGTAAAGTTATGAGGCGTAATGAGCTACATCTGGTAGATTGTTTAGTTACCATTTCATTACCTGAAGAAGGCTTATCTTTCGCTGGTGGTTTTGGGTTGTGGATTTCTGATTGCTGAAAAAAAGATAAAGTCAAATCGATGAAGGACCCAGGGCAACTCGATTTCCAAACGACGGCATGTGACGCCAAAAATTTGGCTTTCAAAATCGGACCCTTACAATGATGTAGCTCTTAAGCGGTGAAAATGCACCCTTAAAGTGTATTTTACAGAGCGTTTTTCACTCTTACAGTGTAATTTGATTGCATATCTTATTTTGCTGAAGCAACTCAAAACTATAAAAATATATCAGATTTTACTGTCAGACTTGCGATTCAGCAGTCCCCAAATATACCCTTACAATGTATCCAGCTAAAAGAAAATCCTTGTAGTGCATTCTATCAAAAGTGCACCCTTACATTTCCAGGGTCTCAAAAAACCTACACGCTCTTTTTTTATAAGAATACACTTTATAAGAATATCCATGATGAAAATGGGCAAAAAATTAAGAATATGCTTAAGAATATCACCATCATGGAATTTTGCTACTCAAGCTAAGAATGCCATTTTTAGAGCATTTTCAATTATAAATTGCCATTTACCCCCAATTAAAAGAAGCATCAATGGGCTTTTCCAGAATTCCTGGTATTTTTGACAGATTTTTGTACATCCCTATGGGATTCCACCACATCAAACTTTGGAACAAAACCTTTGGAACAAAATTGGATCTCCTCAACAGGGGGTGTATGGTTTTTTTTCTGGAAAAGCCCAATTATTTTGAATTTGAGACCGAGATTTATAAACAATAAAAAATTGCATACAATGAGAGCGACGTGACGACCAGACAGTGCAGTGACATCCAGTGCTGGTAAAATACAATCTGTCTTCCTTGCTGTTGTTGTTGTTGTTGAAGAAGATGACCTTAATGAGGAAGAGGAAATATGAATATACTCTCCTGTATCACAGACCCGCTGGGACTCCAGCCCCACTGGAAAATCTGGAAAGAATTTCGTCCCCGGTGGGAAAATACCCTGGGAAATTTATTTGATTTCTCCCCGTTCGAAGCTCAATGATTAAAAATGGCATTCCCACTGAATTTTTTTAACCTTAGAACAATAGAACCTCTATCCCCAAAGGAAGTTCAAGTGAAAGTTAATAGTTTGCATGGAGAGGACAAATGGCTAGAAACTTTACCATTGAAAATAATGAATTTTGGTTCCATATATTATAAAGAGGTGACTTTGTACCTCTAAAAGCTATCTGCAACTGTGGAATACGATGAAAAAGAAATCAACAAGATGTAGTCAAAAATAAAACCTTTGAGTCATAGCGTCAGTATTTTGTTGCGTTTCATTGGCTGTTTGAAAGTCACGTGTCAACGATGCGTTATCTAGGTGGTCTTGATGGACTATTGGTTGATTGCAAATCCAACTAAATATAATTTAAAAAAAATGGGATCTCGTTTAAAAATTTGAGAAGCCTGTAAGCTTTTGCAAAAGTGATCAATCTAGATTTCCATCCAGTTCCCTCTTCAGAAAGGCTTGTGAACCGAAGGCTCCTCTTTCGATTAGCTGTCTAGGGCGGCACTCTGTCTTCCTGGATTTCTCCATATACCCTCGGTCCTAACCGTCGTTTTGTATGAGATTCCCATTTCCGCACTAAGATTTTTTGTCATCTTTCTGCTATTTTCCCCGGGATAACCGGCAGGAGATTGGAAAGAGTGGCAAAGGAATTTTATACAAAACGACGGTATCTTATGTGCTGAGCATCAAGCAGAGAGGTATCAAGTACCCTTTATGTACGAAGTACGAAGTTTTTGGTATGAACCGGCCGGGGAACCCACGACCTTACGCACCGTAGCCGAATGCTCCTTTGCACTAGGATCACTAAGTCCCCTCTTACACGTCGCTAATATTTTAAAGATATGATTGGTTGTTTCTATACGCAGAAACAATGTATTGTCCTAGGACTCATAAGTGCATTCTGAGTAAGTGATTATAGACTAAAGATCGCATAATTAGTTATATAAGAATCTTACAGTGAATGTTTTATTTAAGGGAAATATAAGTGGGAGCGTCAGGCGTAAAGGCTCAAACTAACAATCAAGATACTTTATTCGGATTTTTTTTCGCGGCTCAGCGTTTTCAAATATTTCGCCTGAAATTGAATTTCGAAAATCTGCAAAAAGTCGGTGAAAATGGCCCTGAAATCCGAAAACACCAATATCTTTGTCAAATACACAGACTGTTTCTAAAGTCCAATCTTAAAAATTTTGCGTGGATTTAATTTCACGAGTCAACAGTCTCATGTAATTTCGCGAGTTTTATTTTAACGAAAAAGTCATAAATTTGCCAAAATGCGAAAACTTAAAGTATAGTGCAAAAGTTACCTGTAAACAAAGTCTTTAGCATCGCTGTCCAATTGTCTTGGTGTTGCATTACCTGAAATGCATACACTTTACATCATACACCATACACTTGTAAAGACAAGCTTTATAAGAACATAAGGCTTTGATAGCCAAATTATTAAGACTCAATAACACCCAATTTTTCATAAAAATAGCCAAAAATACTCATATGGTGAATATATAAAAACATGTTAAGAAAATCTTTAGGCTGAAAACTCAAAAAGGTTAAGAACATCCGGATGTTCTTGAAAAAAACGTGTATGGTAAACTTCCAATAGATATAGGTGCGTGCTTTAGTTTCACATAATTTTTCGAAAATAAAATTGCTTTTTTCTGAGATTATTGACAAATCAGAGAAAAGTTTTGTCGGGTGAAGGGTGACAGGTAATGAAAAGTCAGTCCCTAATAGATTTGGCCAATGTTGTCCAAAATTTTTCTACCCAAGGTATTATCCGGGGGGGGGGGGGGGGGGGGGGTACTTAGGCAAAGTTTGGTGCTGGGTATGTGCGGACATCGAGGGTCGATTTTTCACCTTCCAAAGTCTCTCTAAGGGTCTGAAAATTCACGATTTTTAGGAAATTTCTTTGATTTCGAGAGAAAAAGTTGTAAAAGTCTCTCTAAGGGTAAGACATTTTTTCAAAAATCGAAGAAAATTTTTCACAACAGTATTTATAAGGGTCGACTTTCGGGGGTCCCGTCCGCACATACCCCTCATCCGGCACCCCTAGTACGCTCCCTCCCGGTGGTAATATCAAGAATAGAGAGGGATTATAATCTTACTCTCAAAGTAGGATTTTCTATACGGCTGTTTAGGGCGTGGTGAAATGACGGTGTGGTTCAGCGTACGGTCCATCTTCTTGAACAGTTCATATCGTTTACGTGGATCTGAAAAATGGGCGTCATATTGTACAATAATATAAGGGAACAGTCTTTTGGTCTTGGTTTTATCACCAATTAAAGACATATCCCACTTCATAGCCCAGGGTCCACTTAAAGCTTTTTTATAGACTGGATGGCGCGATTAAGTGGCCCGGTAGTACATGGTAATATGCTTTTGCTTCGCCAGATTTTCGTTGTTTTTTCTAGGTAAAAAAAGAATAAAGCATTTTTTTTTATTTGGAAATAAGGGATTCAAAATCTGTTATTGATGTTTGTTTCTCATTCTTAATTATGTTTTTCAACTTCATGTAGCTTTTTTGTTATTTGGATTTTAAACATTTTTTTTCACAATGGCAACCTCGTCAAATGCTCCTAGTCTACTTCACTGGACTCAGCGTCATCAAAGATTATTAGAAGGCAAAGTTTAGTTAGAAGTAGACTCTAGTCTACCCACTTTACTGATGTTTTTCGCATATTTTCGAAATGTAGGAAATAGAAGAAATTTTGCCACTTCATAGCCTAGCCTCTTACCATATTGACATCGATTTAAAGATAGATTTGTTATTTAGTAAGTGCCTCACTAAAATTTTCCTGTTTCTTTTAGCAAAGAGAAACTAGTATCGCGAATCATCGTCACTTTCTATCAGCAGTAGCGCCCACTTTTTCTTATTATTATATTAAAAATAATATTTTGTTTTTCTTTTGGACTAGACTTGAGCTTACTGTTGGATGAAATTTGATTACACTTACTGTACATAACCCTATTCGTACTACGGGGGGGGGGCTGTTTCTGTTCGAGGGTGAAACTAATGTTAATAGCTCCTGAAATAATAGAGCTTTTGGCTTGAAATTTTCTGTTAAATTCCCAACTTTTATTTTGCTTCAAAATAAAAAAAACATTGACACTTAAAAATTTTCACACCTTGAGTATAATGACATTTCTGACATATTTCCAATAAACATTTATTTTTTATGTCAAATATATCGTTTAAATTGTAATTTATTGAATATTTAGGAAAAAAATAAGCATTTTTGACTTCTTCTAAAGCCTTTGTTAGAATACAACAGCTATTTATAAGAACAAAGGAAATTTTCGGTTTTTGCTCACTTTGAGCATGACGAGTGACGTCATCAAAAATGTTTTTTGTCAAAAGTTACCTTTATGCCAAATCTCATCTAAAAAGACCCACCAAATCAAAAGTTAACGGGTGGTACAGAAAAACAGCCCCCCTAGTTTTGAACCGCCCCTAAAAGCCTAGTATGAATGGGGTTAAGTAAATTATAGAAAAAGCTATCAAGACTCTTTCCAAAAAAATATTTCAAAATACAATATTCATAAAAAACTTAATACATAAAAAAAACACATTAGATCAAAGTGAAACCATACCGAGTCGTTTCTTTTTGTTATTGGAGCCCATTTTACGAGCACGTTTCTTCATTAGCTCTGTTGTCATATCGTTCTGAAAACCCCTGCAAATTAGACAGTAGAATATTCTGCAATGTTGGGAAATTTCCGTTTCCTGAACTGTTAACATTTTGGTTATAACACGGATTTCACCTTAACAAGTTTTCGTCAAACTGGTAGTTTTTAATTAGAGAAAAACTAAACGCTCTATCTGAAAATGAAAATCAAAAGTCTGTTTACATTTTGGTAATTTTAAATGGAAATAGCGCTAACATGAAATTCACGATTCTTATGCTTGAGATGGACAAGATAAGAGTTTTGATTTTCATTGTTTGAGGCTTTTTTATAAAAAAAGATTTCTTCTTTAAAATGGCAGTAAATTTTTTTGGGTCGGCAGGTTTCGAGGTAGGGTCGGTCGGGTGACGGCAAATCAACATTTTAAAGTCTAGCCTCTCTAGTTTCTCCGAAACTTTGTCTATTATTCATGTTTCATTTTTTTCCAAGGAGGGAAATGCAGGACTTTTTTTAAGGGTCTGAAGAAAATTTTTTTGAATTTTTTTTTCATTTTTCAAGGGAACATCGTTGCATGCGTAATTAAAATGAGTATACTAGTTCACATACCATTCACTAGCCAGCTCCTCGTCAACTTTTCTTGAATATTTAGAACGTGTAGAATCCAAAGCAGAAGACAATCGCCCATCAATCACGTGACCATCGGATTGTCCAATTGCTGAAATCTCATTGGTTACCGAGGTGGTTGTTCGTTTCCAGGCTTCTTTAAACTGGAATCACGAGAAAAAAATGCCGATTATTTTTCTCAGAAGATTATGTCGATAAAACGATTAGTGAGTTTTTCTTCCAATGACAGTAATTTATCTTCCTGTAATCAGTACCGAGTTTATGTATGTGTGTTTTTCTGCGACGGAGACGGTAAGGTTTTAATTTTTCTAGATCCTGACCAACCGAGGACGACGGCAAATCAGCACTTTTACCGTCCTTGATTTTGCAGGGCAGAACTGCGGGCTATTCCAAATCGCTTCAGTCCTCAAAAGCGCAAATACATAAACACGCTAGTGGTTAAAGCTGGCCAAAGCAAGGTCTTTCGTCTGAGACGGGGAAAAAGATTTTGCACAGAACATATTCTTGAAACTTTGGTTAATTATGAAAAATGTTGGGACGGAGAAGCCTTTTCATATACTTCACTGAGGCGGAGATCCATCTGAGACTGAAGACCACTGAAGAACCTTTAAACGCTGTGTAATATCGATAGACGTTTTCATAAATTACTTCGCGAGCAAAGTTTACCTCGTTTTCAAAATATTGCTTTGGTAATTGATTCCCATAGGAGTTCATAAGAAGTTGCAGACTCAAGGGATTTAATGCACCTTGGTAATTGTTTTAAAACGAGGCAGTCGTTGCACCCAAAATAATTTAGGAAAAGCCCATTACGTCTCAGTTTAAAGGGACATAACAGTAGTAAATTGTAAACATTGCACGAACCACGTGTCATTAAAGAGAACAATTAAAATCACGTGTCCAAAACAAACTTGTAAAACAATTGAAACAATCAAAATCAGCCATATTTGTTTTGACTTTTTATTTCGACATGTGACGTTTGTTTTGATTTTGTATCCCGCTGCATACGGTTTGTTTACAAATTTTGTCAGTACTGTTATGTCCCTTTAAGATTATTAAAAAAAAACATACTTCAGACTGATCTGCTGCAGGTTTCGAAGAACCGAGTCTTCCGTTTAAGCCAGGTAAAGGAACGTTTCTTAAAGACAAATATTACAGTATCTTACATACACTATGTTGTCTATCTCATTGTATATGTTTTCCATTTCTTTCTATTTGATAATGTAGGTTTTAAAAGGGTAGACTAAGCTAAGGTGGATTCGGTTATGGGTTTTTTAGAATATAGCTGTATTAATGTCTTCAACTGTTCGATTGTTCGACTGTTGAACGACTTGAGACCGCAATCGGGGGCCACAAAGTTTCTCCTTTTGATAACTATCTTTCCGAAGGTAGGAGGGCACTCTTCAACTCTAGATTTCTAGATTTCTCCACTTAGCCTCCGATCAAGATCACTCTCATCAAGTGCCAGGCATCAAACAGTTATCAAGTATTTGGGAAGATCCAGCTTAGAGTTGAAACTACAAAAGCACCAACAGCCGAATGACCAACCTGCTAGACCACAGTCAAACAAGTAATTTTTGTTTAAGAAAGTATACTTGTTTAAGTTCAGTGGTGTTGATGGTGTTTGCCAGTCTTCTAATAAATCGTCATTTTCGTTCATCTCGAAGTCTTCTAAATTGATTTCTTCTTCATAATCAAATTCACTAGTAACATCATCCATCCCATCATGCATTACGCTTGATGACGTCATATATTTCTTGAACGATAGGTAAGCTATACGGACGCGGTATCCACGATAAACAGCCTGGGAATGAGAGTCGTGCAAAAAAGATTTTAAAATTATAGAGGTTATGAAAATTGACTGAAAAGTCTATGGTGTTTTATTAGTAGTCTTCAGAATGTTATTGCCTATTTGAAAAGAAATCCATATCAATCTTAGGGGCAATTTTCACTACTATGTGTAGTAAGTCTGCGACCGCAGTCGGAGGCGACCCGAAGGCTCCTCTTTCGATATCTATCTAACCGAAGGTAGGGGAGGACGCCACTCTTTCTCCCTGGATTGTTCCACTTACCCTTGATTCTTCCCTCGATTGCCGAGCATCAAGTAGAGAGGCATCAAGTACCATTTTGAGAATCTTTGGTATGACCCGGCTGGCGTGGGTACACTATGTGTACTCACTATGTGTACTCAGCGACATGAAAACCAAAGTCCAGTCAGTCTCTTGTCAGGCCTTGTAATTACTTTAAAGACAATATCAAACTGATTTTTACCTGAATCTGTATAGCTTTGTTGGAATCATTTTCCGTGTAAGCTCTAAGGAATGAAAAAATAAAAAATTTTTTAGATACGACAACAAAAACATAGGAAAAAGAGGTCTAAGAAAGGTTAATTCTGGCCAATATTTTGAAGTATAAGTGTTAATGTTTTACTATAATTTGGGTCTGTTCATACGGATCTGAGATGTATCTACTATGCCGTACCATACCAGAATAAAAGTTTTGACCCTTATAATTGCGGAACAGATGGTTTATCTAGAAATTTAGATTACAGTCGACCTTCTCTAATCCGAAAGTGCATAATAAAACGGAGTTGCAGCGGGGCTCGTACTCTTAGGTTCCAAATTAACGGAAGGGGGGGGGGTTCGAAAAAAGGGGATGGAAAATTGTCGAAAAATTAACAAGCGGGGAGGGGGCGTTTATTTGGAACCTAAGAGTAAATGACACGTAAAAAAGGCTCACCTAAATGAATGATGGTTAATGTCTTTGATTTTGGAAGGTGTAGGTTCTCCTTGAACTGTTTTCCATTCCAGCTGAGTCAGTTTTTTATGAATCTGGTAAAATCTTTCACATTTTTCGTCTAACTTGTCTAATAAGGGAATCTGAAATTGAATCAAGGTTTATGGCTCATTCACTTATGTATTTGCTGCTGCTAAACGCGGACAAAGGTTTAAATAATATCTTTCTTTTACACTGCATCAAAATAAGACTTTTTTGAGATAACCTAACAAAAGTGTAGCTTATATTCCGAGCATGTTGTTTACTGTCATCAACGAGAATATAGAATTTTTCGAAACAAACTCCAGTTATTTAAATAAAGTTGTTAAATACTTTTGATTTGAATGTCTGATTTTCATCATTTCTCTTCTCTAGTTGATTGCAAATGCTTAACAAAGTCATCGCTTGTTCAAAACAAAGCTTTTGGAAACTTTCAGAAGCGCCAGTCTGAAAAATTACGAAAAATATGAAGTCTAACAATGAGAATAATTCTTAAAGATCAGAAGAGGAGTTATTGCATTAAGAAACTAGGGAGCGTTTAACCGGGAGGTTTGACCCCCCTTTTGCTCGAATAGAAAAAAAACCTGACCGATCGAACGTCGAGACCGTGAAAAACCTCATCCTAAAAGACCTATTCATGATATGCACCATTGCAATGTCTTCCACTGACCCAACAGCTAATTGGTTGAAATTGACGTATTGACTGACTTTACGTCACTTACAACCAATCAGCTGTTGGGTCCGTGATGTAATGTCAGAAGACATTGCAATGGTGTATATCATGAATACTAAAACTATACTAATCCGCTTAGTAAAATATCGATTTTATCTTCTCATGATCTTTTGACGATATGGTTTCGATGGGTTAGAAGATTGTACGTCTAGTCTGGTAGCTGCTATGGTAGGAGAAATCGTCTTCCACTTCGCTGATCCTAACATATTTTTTTTTTGTCTTTGACATGGGTTTGTCTCTAGTGAAAAAAGATAAAAAAGTGCTTTGTCTGAGAGTGCTCGTTCAAAAATGTTTACCTGTAGTCTTTCCAGTGTTTCTTCGATATCCATAGACAAGTTATCAACAATATTCAAACATTTCCTACAAACATAATTAATTCCAAATAATAGATTTGAGAACAAAAACATGTCTTAAATCCCTGGAAAGATTTCATGTTATAACAGAGTTTAAGTGAAAATAACCGTCGTAGCCGAACTAATGAAAAGTCAATCAAGGAAGTTTGCAGCTTTAAAACACCAATCCGTTTAAGTTTACTATCTAGAAAATAATGTTTTCGTAGAACCCAGTAAGGTACAGAATAAAAAACTTGAGTCCATAGTCCATCCGTGCTACTAAAAAATGCACACAAACCGCTATAAATCACCTAACCATGTCTACAAGAAAGGTACATTTCAACGTCAAAATAATTAAAAAAGAAAACCTATATGGCTTACGTTAAATGCTCCTTGTTGATCTCCAACACTGGATTATCCACCAGACATATTTGTTGCAAGAAAGGGACATTCTCCCTCGTGCTGATGTTGTTCAAATTGCTAATCAAGTTCCCTTTGACGTTCAATTGAAGCAAATGTGGAAGGTTGAAAAGAGGTGAGACGTCTTCAAGTCTAGAAAAGAAAATCGTTTCAGAAAACATTTTTAATAAAAATATATGATTTCTCGTAAAAAATGCACGTTTTGAAACCATTACCGAGGTGATTAAGTCTTCAAGTCTTTTATGAATAGAGTAAACTTCTTATGAACTCCTTCGGGCGTTGCTCTTGACGTAATTTGTAAAAAAGGGCTATTGGTAAAAAGCTTTGTTTTATAAGAATATCCATGATGAAATTGGCCAAAAAAATAAGAATAAGCTATAAGAATACCAATATCATGGAATTTGGCAATAGACGATATCGGCTTTCCGAATTCTCCCCGAATGATTACCCATGATGCATTGCGCAAAAAATTCACGAAACGTCAATATCGTCCGTGAATTTTTTTGCGCAATGCATCATGAGTAATCATTCGGGGAGAATTCGGAAAGCCGATATTGTCTATTGAAACCAAAAATGCCATTTTTAGAGAAATTTTCTACCTGTAAATTACCAATTACCCCTGGAATGGCAAAGCCATTAAAAACGTGTAAAAAAACCAGTATATTCATTTGATATCAACAAGAAAAATTTCATTGACCGAAGAAAACCATGAGATCTCCTTGATTATCACCTTTCTGAGTTCTCTCAGGTCTTCAAAATTCCTTGCTTTGATAATAACATTCACACTTGATATAAGTGACTGTTGGCAGTCATGATTACACATTCAATCCAACTATTATTTCAACAAAATTTCAAAAGTTTACTACGAAATAAATTTTGCTTGATTAAGAATTTCAAACCTGTTGTTAGAAGCGGATATGATAATAAGTAACGGTAACCAACAATCAGCCATTCCATCCAAATGTTGTATAGTGTTACTATCCAAAGATAATGATGTCAGCAACGCATTATCTTCAAACTGTGGTACCTGTCAAAGGTTTGAAAAAAAATAATACATTGGGCTTTTCCAGAAAAAAAATTGAATATGGGGGGGGGGTGGAGGATATAAAGTTTTATTGGAAATTTACTCCCCGGACATAGTGAATTATGACCCCTGGTGTGGACAATACCCCTCAAAAGAGCAAATTTGCCCCCAAAACAAGGCAAATTTTGAAGATTTTTCACTAACCCCAGACAAAATATCCAATATATCCTCCATCCCCCATGCACAAATATTTTCTGGAAGAGCCCACTCCTTTTCAGCCCTTTTTAGCACCAGATTCTCTTTTACGCCAATAAGGGCCAGCTTAAAAAGGGCCGATAAGGTACTCTAAAAGAAAAAAATATTTAAAGGCCTTGCTATTGCCTTTGAATGATATAATGTACGCACACAGAGTTGTTTTAATCATGAGACCCCCCCCCCCCCCCCCCCCCTCATGATGTACTTCCTTCTCATTTCTCTTAAACCCACTCGATTGTATGACATATTCTTTAAAAAGAAGTTTTCATTAACATTGCGAACGCGACCATTAGAATAATACGTAGGAGAGGTGCTAATTTAGGTTCCATAAAAATCTTCCCTAAAACACCTAGGAAACGAAAAAAAAAAAATCCATCGTTGCCTAAAAACAGGGTCTTTCTACGTCGCAATGCACAATGTTAAAATCTAACAAACTTCGCAAAAACTTCCATTATAACCAACAAAAAACTATCAAACTAAACGGATTACTTTTTTCATCAGTCATCTCATACCCATAGATTTATAAAGCCCGAAGGGCTAGATGTCATGCTTTAAGCCATTGCAGGCAAAAATAAAGTGAATATCGGAAAAAGAATTTGTTGCTATTGTTTTCGAAAACCCGCGAAGCTTCTGGATGGTCAAGCGCTGAAATTCTATTGTAATGTCACGTGACTTAGGTAAGATTTCCTACCTAACCTCGGTACACTATTCAGCAAAAGTACGACATCTAGCTCTTCGGGCTTTAAATCTATGCTCATACCTCAATCAAGTTGTTTTCCGTTACATCCAGTTTTACCAATCGCCTACAAAGAGATATCTCTGGTAAAGATGTGACGTCATTATGACGTAATGATAACCATGACAGTTTTGAAAGGTGTCCAAGACCCTATGAATGTATAAAAGTAAAATTGTTATAGACAGCCAACC
Source organism: Clytia hemisphaerica (assembly GCF_902728285.1). Classification (NCBI taxonomy): domain Eukaryota; kingdom Metazoa; phylum Cnidaria; class Hydrozoa; order Leptothecata; family Clytiidae; genus Clytia; species Clytia hemisphaerica. The sequence goes on along the minus strand of NW_027103836.1, from coordinate 2,092,986 downwards.
AGCCAAAAGAAGGAATGCTTTACCTATCAGCCTTTAGCGCTGACACAAGTGTAGGATCGCTTTTGTGGAAAAAGTAAGTTGCCCTAACATATGGAGGTAATAAATTAACATCAACTTATTTAAGCTAGAAATAGTTTGCACTCCACCACAGGAAACCCATGGAAATATCTCTAGAATATATAGTTTTTTGCCACGGTGGAAGAACTTTTTTGGAAGAAATTTCCAGGGTGTTTCAGACTGATTTAGTTCGTCCACCCTCACTAAAAAGGTAGGGTTTTCCATTTTATGAAAATTTTGCCATCTTCCAGGGGTATTCACACATATTAAATAATCTTTTTGATGTGAAAAGGTTTCTCCACCCGGATTTTTAATGGAACAGCCCATTCCGCTCCAAAATTCTAAAAACCGCAAGTAGATTTTTAAGTTCTTTAACTTAGGGCTAGAAATTAGAGTTTCAACTTTTACACATTAGAATTAAGATTTAGTAGCGTAGGATCTTTAGGATCCAAAAGCATGTGTGTGAATGGTCCCACTAGGCTAAGAATATAGCCTGGAAGAAAGTATACCCCACCCAAATCGAAATATTCAATTAGATAAAGTAGCAAGCCTGAAAATGTTATTCTCGCCCAAATTCTTAATTTAGCAAAATGCTAAAATACCCAGAAATGCCAACAAACTCTGACCATGATTGTAGCTCGGTTTTTTTTGGAGGCAGCTTAAAAATGCCGTGTGCCGAGAAAAAATTTCATTACCGCAGTCACCTAAAAAGCCGGACGGCTTTAAGAATTGATATACGGGGTTTATATAAAGAATTCTGCATTTATTAAAAATAGACAACAAGAACGACAAATCTCAAAAAGAACGACAAATGTCGCCATCCACAACCCCGACCGAAAGTGACTCATACCGCCCCAATGCAGGATTCTTTAGAGGAACAGACTGATAGGTGTATAATACACAGGCTGCAAAATTAAAGTCTGAAGACAAATCACGCTTTTACTCGAAATTTTAATGTGTTTGTTACATGACATTTATTTCTGATTGATTCGAATTTATTGACACTAATAAAGTTATCAGCTGTAAGTTGTAAAGCAAGTAACATGGGAATAAAATCACGTGAACTTTTTCGAGAAATCACATATTTTGATGGCATTGATATCATTTTGCAACCCGTGCATTTGCCTATATAAGGAAAGGCACAAGTGAGGGTATAGTAGCACAAATAAGGGAGGTAAGAAGAACAATAAATTCTTAGTGAAGTTAGATAAACGAGATAAAACAGCAGAAAATGAAATCCTGACGAATCCCCCATAAAACAGATTAAGTAATTTCGGCCTCTTTTATACGGATGAGCTGAGTTTTACAACGTCGGCCATGATTTTTTATGTGTATTTCACAGAACACAATCACAGAATAAGTTGAGATATTTAATCTCAATATTTTATCTGAAAAAAATTCACCAACCCAAGGTCCCGAATTGAAACATATCAAATTTCTATCAGAAAATTTTTTTTACACTTACCTAAAGTCCCGCCGAGGTCCCGAAGTCCCAAATTAAAATGTATCAAATTTCTGTAAAAAAAAAATTACACCCACCTAAAGTTCCGAGGTCCCGAAGTCCCGATATATCAAATTTATGAATAAAAAATTACACCAAACAAAAGTCCCGCATTATAACATATAAAAATTATATCAGAAAAAATATTTTACACCAACCTAAGGTCCCGAAGTCCCGAATGGAAATTTACCAAGTTCAGTCTGAAAAAAAGTTGTCCCGAAGTCCTGATGGAAATATATGGAAACTCAAGTAGAAAGAAGGCCGGAGGAAATGACAGATTTATTAAATTTGATGGGGCAGGGGTGATATTGATGAGATAGGTAAGGGTGTATTTTCCACACAAAGAGAGCGGTTGGGGGGAAACTCGAGTGGAAAGAGGGGGGAGTTTAGTGAATTTCACATAAAGAATAGAAGTGGAAATCTATCAAAAGGGGTGGGTGTGAAAGAGGGGCGGAAACAATGAATAATAGATTGAACACAGTGAGACAGGGGCGAGATTAATGAAATGGACATGGATATAATTTCCACACAAGGAAGGAAAAACGGTTGGGGAGGAACTCAAGTTGAAAAAGGGCCGGAGATAGAGAATGATAGATTAGACATGGTGAGACAGAGGTGGGATTGTTGAAATTGGCAAGGGTGGAATATTCACACAAAGAGGAAAACGGATGGGATGAAACTCAAGCAAAAAGAGGGGCTTGAATAAATGATTGATGAAACACGAAGATAAAGATCAGATGACGCTTAAAGAGGGGGCAGAGATATACATGAAGACAGGGTGAGATAGATGTAAAGGGAGGTGGCGGAAATAGTATGAAAAGAGTAGGGGTAAAAAACTTTCTCTCTCAGAAATTTGATATATTTCAATTCGGGACTTCGGGACTTTTGGTTGGTGTAATTTTTTATTAAGAATTTGATATTTCGGGACTTCGGGACTACGGGACTTTTGGTTGGTGTAATTTTTTTACCTCGGGACTTTAGGTTGGTGTAAATTTTTTTGATAGAATTTTGACATATTTCAATTCGGGACTTCAGGACCTCGGGACTTTAGGTTGGTGTAATTTTTTTTTGATAGAATTTTGACATATTTCAATTCGGGACTTCGGTACCTCGGGACTTTAGGTTGGTTGGATATTTTTTTTGATAGAATTTTGACATATTTCAATTCGGGACTTTCGGGACCTCGGGACTTTTGATTGGTGTAATTTCTTTTCTAGGATTTGATATTTCGGGACTTCGGGACTTCGGGACTTTGGGACTTTACGTTGGTGTATATTTTTTTTTGATAGAATTTTGACATATTTCAATTCGGGACTTTAGGTTGGTGTAAATTCTTTTGGGGACTTGGGACCTCGGGTTTGGAGATTTTTTATTTTCAGATAGAACTTTTAAATATAAACGCCATAATAAGAAAAAAAATATTAATGCTGTTCTGCAAAGTTCAGCATTTCTCTCTCTTGTAAAAACTCCAGCTTATCCCCTTTTTATAACCATAAGGTTGAAACCAAAGTGAAAAGATGTGTTTTCTTTACCTTCAACGAGATGAGTTGATTGTTATCTAAATTTAGGTAAACCATATTTCGACATTCTTCAATACCATCTGAAATATAAATCAACAAAAAAAAGGCTCGTTAAAGGGAGCTTATTGCAGTAAGAATTCGATACATAACTTTAGGTATTTGCTTTACAATTAAAATTTCCCAGAACGTGTACACTATTTTCTTTCCAATCAATTCTTAACGAAAGCATTAATTTTGATAAGTGTTATACCATTGGAAAAATAATCACGAGTAATAGAATTCAACATAAAAAATACAATCAAAACATTTTTAAAGATTAAGTTGAGAAAACATTATTTCATTTCTTCGGTACTAAAAGCTTTTTGATACTTTTAACTCTCATCTCCAAATAAATATGTAAAACTTTCGTCCGCTTGTCAAAATATTTGAAAAGTTAAAAGTTATAAAACTTACTGATTTTCGAGATTCGATTATCTGACGCGTCAAGGTAGGAAAGAAATTGCAATTCGGACAAACCAAATAAATTAGTGATGTTGTTTTCAGAGATGTCTAAAACTCTCAGTTGTTTACTTCTAAGGGACATATTGGAACAGCAACATTTCTGAAGAACGAAAATAGGGAATAAATAATTTTTCAAGTTTTGAATTTAACTACTGCTCTGCTAGCTTCCCGTCACTTCTCTTTTTTAGATGTGAAAATAGGCGAATGTGAAAGACAAATTTAGAATTTAGGCGCTGTTATTTTTCTCTTTCAGAATAAAAAATGGTGAGATTTTATTCCTGCAGGAAAGTGAAAACAACTTTCCGTCCTTCCTTTTTAGCCCAAGAAACTCAATTTTTTATATAAAGATAGCTAGCTAAAAATACTAACAAATCCGAACAGATTTTCTTTCAAAATTTTTTCAATTCCATCCTCCTTTACATTTTTTGCTCTTGCAAAATAAAGAGAATAAAAACTTCCTTTCACGGTTTGCCAATCATTTTGAAAGGAACTATGGGATGGGGGGGGGTTGTACTTTTACGGTGTGACGGGATTGGCCCTTTTTTAGTACGGTACTACGGGATTTGACGAAAAAAAAGACGGGAAAACGGTATTTTAAAATCAGACGGTGACGGTATTTGGCCTTATTTTTTGTCATTATGCCGGTATTTGAGCCTGTACAAACCGGTGTGACGGTGTTATTATTTTTTTCAATTTTCGGAATTCCGGGATTCAGCAAAAATTTTGACGGGAAAACGGTATTTCGAACCCCTAGAAACCCCCCCCCCTGGGATTGAGACTCGTACAAATTTCAGTTAGAACAATCACGCGATGTATGCGACGAGGAGCACTATTACAATGTTATTATTTACCTTCAATTTGAGTGTGGTCAAGTGTTGGAGTTTCTCAATACCACCATAACAATTTTGTATGTGAGAATCAATGAGAAGTAACGAATCAATTGACGGGAAATGTTTAGAAATACCAACAGGAAACGCATCCACATTGTGCAACACCAGAGTTGAGTTCTAAAGTAAGAAAAGAGATCTGTGATTTCATTTGCAGAGTTGACGGCAAAAGTTTACGTGAGTAAAATTCGTCTTTTCCTTCGGATTCCCTCCCCAAGCGAGTATCATTTAATAATTTTCAAAAAAATTAAACCCATGAAAGTAAAACTTTTATGCTGGTGTAAATAGCATAAATTTCAGTCCCTTTTTTAATCTGATTGCTGAGGTTGTGCTTTATCCAATAGGGCGGTTGGCGAACGGTTTGGTATGCAGACAATGTCACTGTAAAACTTATGTCCGAGCCGAATTTTTGAAATAGGTTGTATGATTGTATTGGAAAAACAACAATTCTCTCGGTAGCGGACTTTTGTCTAGTTTGCGGACAACTTTTGTCTTGTTGTACATCTGAAACTGAACGACAGTAAAAAATTCCAAGCAATTTAGACAAGTGGTTCAAATTTTATGGCAATTTGATATTTTGGGGTTTGGGGCGGTTACCACTAAATCCGCAGCCGCTCGGGCTGTAACATTTACTCTTGTCTCCCGAATAGACGTCCCCCACTAATTGTTAAGAGAAAAAAAATCTACCCCCCCCCCCGCTCTTATTAAGACCCCCCTGCTAATTAAATTCGAATAATTCAATATTTTATCACAGTGTAGATAGACCTTAAACTTGTTAAAATTTTCCTTTTTGTTAGTATTGGTTCTTATTTTACGTGTTAATTTGCTAAAATCTCTTTTTTGTTGTTGAAATTGATACCAGTTGAAAAAAATTCTGTCTTCAAATTACCCCCCCCCTCTTATTCCATCCCCCCCCCCCCCCGCTTATTAGAATTTAGAAAATTTTCCTACCGCCCTGTTTATTCGGACTCCCCCCCGCCTATTCGGGAGACAAGAGTAGTTTTTTGGATTTCTTTCTTTTGAGATAAAATTGACTAACCCCTTCGAAAATATGTGTATTTTTCCAGTCTAACAGGCAGCTGAAATGTAATAATCTCAAAACAGATTATCTATTCTCCTAGACTGGGAATCCAGGCGTTTATAACGTTTTTGTTGAAAGCGGGAAATTTTTATGTCGGGATATGGTTAAAATAAACGACTGGGCTAAGGTGGTTTCCGTAGCTTACGGGAGTATCAGCAGGGCCCGCAGATTTCTGCGGGGTGAGAAAACAATCATATACAACAAAATATATAAACAAATAAAAATTTCAGCCAATGAGGAATTTCTAAGTGAAAGAAAATAAAAACAAACCAAAACAAACCAACAAGACCCCCTGGAAATCATCCAAAAACATGAAAAAAGAGAATTTTTATGAAAAGTTTGTTGTGCACAAAACATTCTAGACGACTATATTGATGCTCCTGTCAAGTTTTCTACTTCCTATTTTTTACTGAGTTAATTAAGTCGTCTAGCATGCTAGACTACTATTCTCCGCAAACTACACTCTGTTAAGGAAGGATATGGTAAATGTGACGATCTGACCTGGTTGTTCAGCCAAAACAATCAAAACCGCGTTGTTTTTTTTTGCTAGAAACAACAGGAAAAGCGAATGTTTGTGTTTGTGATTTGCTTTTGATTTTGGTGCGATTGTTTTGCTTTATGTAATCAATCATCGCGCTCATCAAAAGCTCATTCAATATTTATCCCAAATCTGGATGAAAAAAGATCAAAGCGGTGCACCAAGCTTCGCAGGTTCTCTTACGGAGCCATGGCTTTTAGAGTGAATACGTGTCATGCGCAGAGCATCAGAATCTGTTCGGAGAATAATGGGCTGTAATAAAAAAGCGACAAAAGGATTTTTCTTTAAAGTTTGTACTTCATTTTTCTCTGGGTTCAAAGTCGCGCGTCCGTCAACTAAATCCCATCTGCCTATCTATTCTATAGACACTATAGTGCACATAGGGGGCATTTGACCATATCACTCTACAAAATTCCTCTTCGAGAGAATTTTTTACTTTTTATTGCTTTCATCAGTCTAACTCGCAGACCTCTACCGGGTGCACCAAAAGAAAGTATACAACTTTGTCGAGATATTATGAGCTTCAGGATTTAAATTTTTTGTTCATTCCTTTTTTATCGCATAGAGGATGCTCTAACTTGAATTTTGAGCTATCATACATTAGGTTTGAAAAAGTAATTCGAAAATTATTTCAAAAAAAGCTGACTTTTTTTTAATGTCGAAATTTCAAAAAATCATCAACTGTGTTCATCAAAACTCGTTACGGAATTTAAGAATATGTTAAAACAAGCTGTTCCCATGTGAAAAATATTTTTGGTAAAGCTGAAATTTTTTTTTGGAAATCTCCAAGAGAGGTGTGGTGTGTTACGGGAGAAAATTTTTGAAAAAATAAATCACCATTCCTCAACTAGTTGCTCAAAAAACTTGGGTCTGCATTGAGTTTGCTGGTGTTGGAAACAGTGGCGTTGTGGGAAAATTTTTCTGGAGGGGCCAAAGTCAATTTTTTTTAAATGGCGCCCCCCCCCCTTCAATTTTCCAAACTGGTGCCCCTACCCACCAGTTTCTAAACTTTTACTAATTCATTTGCCTACGCATTATGACGAAGGGAATATTTAGTGGAGAAGAGTAGATATATCTTTGATGAATGGAAAAGCAGGCCCCACCATGGTTGGGGCCGACTAGAAAAATTTTAAAAATCGACTGCCAAGACACCCTAAATCACTAAATAAAAATAGACAAATTTGACACTTGCTAGAGGGAAAAGAAACTTAAAGAAACAATGTAAAATGCGAGCGAAGCGAGCGAAAAAATTGATGTTCTATGATTTCAATATTGTTGTCAGCAAATTGGTCTTGGGGCGCAGTTAGATTTTCATTTAATAATGCTATATTATACACAAAAAAACTTATAAATAAGCTAGATTGCAAAGAAGTTACCAGTTAAACTGTAATGCGAGCGAATCGAGCGAAAAAAATTGAAAGTATTTTAAGATTATCTCAGTAAAGTTGGTCCTGGGCGCAATTTAAGGCGCATAAAGTATGATTTTTAAGATTGGGGCGTTTAAAAAAATCTCTTTTGGCGCCCCTTGCTCTTCGGCGCCCCTTCAAAAAAGCTCCGCTGGGGGGGCCATGGCCCCCCCGGCCCCCCCTGCCACAACGCCACTGGTTGGAAATATTCATGGTGTGTAAATAAGATGGACAAAACGTTGGCATTTTGTCTTATTTATAGCGTGGTTGCTGTTTTTAATGATTTTTTGAAATTTCGACATGGAAAAATTAGTCAGTTTCAATTCAAATTTAATGTATAATAGCTCAAAATTCAAATTAGAGCATCCTCTATACAATAAAAAAAGAATTAACAAAAAATATAAATCCTGAAGCTCACAATATTTCGACAAACCTGTATACTTTTTTTTGGTGCACCCGGTATAGATATACGCTCTCTACATGTAAAGCAAAGGAAACTTTTTTTTTGCTAGAGGATGAGCAGATACTTTTACTTAGAGATTACCTAAAAAAGGGATGCTTTTTTACATAACTTAGTAATGGTTGAAATAACAGATCCCGTCTTTTCAGAACATATTCCAATAATGTCTGTAATGGCTGTAAACTCAGTCATATACTTCAAACTTTCAAATATTTTTTAATTTGTCCCCGTCAATAAGAAAATCTCATAAAAAAATTAAATCTCCATCCCGAGTTCAAAAAAGCAAGAGTAGTTGTAGTTCTTTCCGAAAAGTTATTTTAGAGTCTAGATATCTTTCTCAAAAAAAATCTTACGATAGATTGATTTACAAATTGGTATTTGAATCGCGATTTCTGTTTACTGTGTTATTCTCCTGGGACTTGCCACGGATGTTTTTAAGGCGATACGGTACCTCTATAATCGGTATAACACTTGATGTACTACAGATCACGTCACGAGTTCTTGAAAACACTGTCCTCACTAAGGCCCTACAAGGGCGATTATTTATCAAAAAAGCCAAAGCATGGATAATACCAACCACTGTAGGGCATAAAAAAGCTGTGAAACTTATTATACTAACATGCCACGCTTGAAAATGTATAGAACTTTTCAAGATCAATACTTGAAAAATAATCAAGGGACTCTGTGCTAAATAGATAATGATATATATGGATGCCATTTTTGTCAAGCTTCGAGAATCGTTTGAAAGGTTAGAACCAATGATGCTTCTGAGCTTCATTATAGATGTACCGTAAAATGATATGCATGCTATATAAGATATAACATGAATAGGTAAAGTCAATTTAGAGCCTTCCCCAGCATTAGCGCTACTTGAGCCTATACCATATAATACAGTTTGCAAAATTTGTAGTACAAGGGCTGTAAGTAAGACCAAGTTACATCTTTTGGAGTTGAACTTTGTAACATAGTTGTTTAGAAATAGAATATGCATCAATCGATCAAACGATATAACAACCGTCATGAAAAAATGACCGTAAGATAATGAAACTGCAACAGATAGTAAAACATTCTTGGTAGGACATGCTAAATTCTCACTTGAAGCCACATAAAGCGAGATGCAAAAGTTTTTGACCAATGAGCCGACAATATCGATAACAGATGCAATCAAAATAAGCCTCGTCGATTGTGAAGTCCACACCTTTGTTTTAAATATAGCCCACACCACAACGGAGCTAAGAATGAAACACGTAACGCCAAAAAATATAGAAACGGCTACAAATGATCTCCGTGCCTCTATAGGTGCCTCAACAATGTTATCAAAGATACGCGTACATTTATGGATAAGATTTATGGTTGTGTTGTTACCACCACTGTTCATCGGTATCATATTGTTTCTCATGATTTACATAATTCTCTTCAATACTGCGTTTAAAGTATTTTTTCAATAGTCAGTTCTGCAGGTGGTATTAAGTTCCAAAGGTATCAATATTTCAAATAGATCAATGCTAGCTTTGTTGTTAATGTAGTTTCCTTGATGGTTACGTGTTTGGTGTGACTTGATGAACGAATTTACTAAAATATTATGATTGATATTTCGAAGTTTTAGTAGCTCCACAAATCATAATTTCTGTTTATCCAATTTGTGTAGAATATCAGAATTTTCGCGGATTATTATCCTCTGAGTAACCTTTATTTTAATTTATTTCACTCTCGTAACGTTTGTTTCGTTTCTACGAAGCACTTTCGTAACACTTGTGGTATAAGGACGTGGTATTTATCGATACTTATATAACAGAAAGCTCAGAGAAAAAAAGGCTCAAGCATTACCGAACAAAGAGAATCACAATACATAAAAAAAGATGAATGCGTCAGCCAAAGATTGTTAAAATTTTTTGAAGTAAAGACAGATGGATTCTTTGCCTTTGTTCTCATGGAGAAAAATGAGTTTTTTCTACCCATTGGAAAATTAGGGATTATCTTTTACACGCTTTTTTTAATAAGAAAATACTTCATAAGGATATCCATGATGAAATTAGCAAAAAAGTTAATTAAGAATATGCTAAGAACATCACCGTCCTGGAATTTTACAACAGAACCTAAGAATACCATTCGTAGAGCATTTGAAGAAGTTTACCTCTCAAAAATTTCCCGATAAAATGGAAAACTTCTTTTAAACTACCGGGTGCGCCACAAAAAAGTTTCTCCAGAGGTAATAGGGGGAGAAACTATGAACATATTTGTGTTTTCCCTCAAATTTACGACCCGATGCATGTAAAATTTACGATTTATATAAAACATTTCAAAATTTTCCAAACTGAAAGTCCAAATTGAAAATTTAGAAATTTTGAAAATGACAATTTTGATTTAACAACTTCTTAATCAAGTTTTTGAAAACCCATCTCTTTTGAAAATAGTTCCATTCATGTATGGAATATGCTATGAAAATTTTAGAAAAACAGCATAGCTAAAACTGAAAATATTAGGCTTTAAAAATATTTTTCTCCTTTATTTTGCAAAAAATGACAGAATTTGCCGTTTTGCTGATTCAGAGAAAATTTTTAAACATAATGTTAATTTTTTGTTATAAACTATTAAGTCAAGCTGATAGGAATGGAATTCCAAGATTTTTTGCTGTTTCTTATATTTAGAATTTTCGGTTTTATCAATGCTGATTCTAGGGCCCCAAAATACTGGTCGACCTTTAAGATGCTATAACTGTTACCCATCCTCTAAAGTCACAGATGTATCTGCATTTTCTGAAAGGCATTAGATTAGGCGTTATTTCCTATACCCTATTTTCATAACTTATTTTCACTATCCAAGGAGCTAGAGTGAGTTATATGCAATTTTTATCTAATTTTGGTGTTGACATATTTCCTTCAGACGCAAATATGTTATTTTGAATCTGTCTCAAACCATAAAAAACATACTCATTTTTAAGTAAGACCATCATTCTTTCAAAATAAACAAAAATCGTCTAATTCTGATAAATCTACAGGTCAGAATCCTCATATTGTGACGACCTACGTTTTGGTACACTCTGAACAACATTCAAATTTTACCTAAAAATACGAGCTTTCGTTGGACAGAATAACCTTGCTTTAATGACTTCTTTGGCTATTACTGAAAAGTTGTTACTCCATCTAACTTTTATTACCTCTAAGCTAAGTAATACAGCCGCTTTAAGACCATCTAACTGGTCACCTCTTTGACGTCAAATCTTGTCTTGATCGTACTGAACTGACGTCGGTATGTTTTTGAACTTCAAGTGGCTGTATTTCTTTGTGTGTTTTAGTCAGAGAGTTGTTGTAATACATTTTTTGGTCAGAATTTCATGCTCTTTCAGATGGTACTAAATATTTTTGTTTATTTTGACTTTTGAAAATAAGCTATTTCTCCACCCCTTATTTCCCTCGCAGTTTTGCCTATGGCGTCACTATTTTTGTCATAAAAAGCTTTCCCGGGCCTAATCCGTGTCCTCCCTCTCAAAAATATCTTGTAATATACTGTTCTTTTGAATAGACTAAAAATGGCTAGGTCGTAGAAAAGATGTCACGGGACCCAAGGCTTGGCCCCCTACTAGAAGTGATCTTGCCCAGAAAATATTTAATAATGTTGAAACATTTGCATATTTTCCGCATACTGATCCGTATGAAGGATCTTCCAGAGAAAAGATTTCTGTTTGAAATTATTTAGGTGAAAAGATAAGGATTTAAATCAATTAAAGTAGTCCGTCAATTAAAGTAGTCCATCAATTAAATTAGTCCATCAATTAAAGTAGTCCATCAATTAAAGTAGTCCATCAATTAAAGTAGTCCATCAATTAAAGTAGTCCGTCAATTAAAGTAGTCCGTCAATTAAAGTAGTCCATCAATTAAAGTAGTCCATCAATTAAAGTAGTCCATCAATTAAAGTAGTCCGTCAATTAAAGTAGTCCATCAATTAAAGTAGTCCATCAATTAAAGTAGTCCATCAATTAAAGTAGTCCATCAATTAAAGTAGTCCATCAATTAAAGTTAGTAGTCCGTCAATTAAAGTAGTCCATCAATTAAAGTAGTCCATCAATTAAAGTAGTCCGTCAATTAAAGTAGTCCATCAAGTTCAAAGTAGTCCATCAATTAAAGTAGTCCGTCAATTAAAGTAGTCCGTCAATTAAAGTAGTCCATCAATTAAAGTAGTCCATCAATTAAAGTAGTCCATCAATTAAAGTAGTCCATCAATTAAAGTAGTCCATCAATTAAAGTAGTCCATCAATTAAAGTAGTCCATCAAAGTCCAATTAAAGTAGTCCAATTAAAGTAGTCCATCAATTAAAGTAGTCCGTAGTCCATCAATTAAAGTAGTCCATCAATTAAAGTAGTCCATCAATTAAAGTAGTCCGTCAATTAAAGTAGTCCATCAATTAAAGTAGTCCATCAATTAAAGTAGTCCGTCAATTAAAGTAGTCCATCAATTAAAGTAGTCCATCAATTAAAGTAGTCCATCAATTAAAGTAGTCCATCAATTAAAGTAGTCCATCAATTAAAGTAGTCCGTCAATTAAAGTAGTCCATCAATTAAAGTAGTCCATCAATTAAAGTAGTCCATCAATTAAAGTAGTCCATCAAGTCATCAATTAAAGTAGTCCATCAATTAAAGTAGTCCATCAATTAAAGTAGTCCATCAATTAAAGTAGTAGTCCCATCAATTAAAGTAGTAGTAGTCCATCAATTAAAGTAGTCCATCAATTAAAGTAGTCCATCAATTAAAGTAGTCCGTCAATTAAAGTAGTCCATCAATTAAAGTAGTCCATCAATTAAAGTAGTCCGTCAATTAAAGTAGTCCTAAGGTAGTCGAAAACATGCTGAATGATGATGATGATAATGTTCAAGCGAAAAGGGAAGTTAACAGCATAGCACAGAGACGCGTAAGCTTGAAAACATGAGAAGACTTGTTTTAGAGGTAAAGTGCCCCAAATACCAAAAATCGATTTTTTGGAAATCAAACCATGCTAGATTTCGGGCGGTGGACGAACATTTCCAGGGGGTCTAAAAAAGTGTTTTTTTCATTTTTCCACCGTCACTTGAAAATAAATTTTCCAAGGGTTATCCAAACATTTACAAGAAATCCTTTTTGACTTGAAAAGGTTCGTCCACCCCCTGTATAGAAATTTAATGTACGTGGTTCAAAATAAAATACAGTGCCAAAAATAATTTATTGCAATTTTCACAAATAATACTACTTCAACGTGGGAAAACTCTGAGAATATTGAAACTCTAATGTTATATTGAAAATTTAAACGGGGAAAAAACGAAAACTACACTGGTATACTTTCGGGAAAATCTCATCATGAATATTCTTTTAAAATACATTCTTATAAATAAAAAACCGTGTACTTCTCTTCTTTCGAAAAGTACAGATTATAAAAACAGGCGATTTTAACATTTTTAGGTACTATTATAATCTAAGGCCATCTGGTGGTTTGTGTGATTGATGGCTTGAATTAGTTTATTTTTCTTTTCGTGAGTGCGGGAAAATATCGAGAAAATATATTTCGCGGATGCGTGAATTCTACGTCTATGCGCGTGAACTTAAAGATTACGCAAATTCGTCAATTTTGGGTCCTTTAACGTAGGGTTAGAATGAAAAAGATATCTACCAGAGCACTGAATGGCAAATCGATTCCCTTCCCTTCCAATGTGCCAGCTTCTTCAAAGTTTTGCGTTTGAAACCGACATTGGAAAATCAAAAGGAAAAAAAATGTTTTGATAATGTTACCTCGAAACTTGTAATATGTTTTTGTATTTGTTCCAGGGAAAGTTGTTTGACATTTCTCTTGTCTGACGATGCACTAGAAAATGATATCAAGAGTACAGTTATTGAGTTTAAAGGTCAGAAGGGCTAGAGTAGAATCTCTAAACTATAAACCCAGGCAAGAAAAAGTGAAGCAACTTATTTCCCACCCAGAACACGCCGCAACAATGACGACGGATTGTATCTAGCGGTTCCTTTGTTTTTGATGACTGCATTCTTTGAAATCTAGCGATAGATTTTACTTTCAATCTGGCGTTTGTGTAAAAACCACGCGCGGGCACTCTGGATGGGATTCCCATCCAGGAGTCTCGAGTCTAGCCCTTCGGGCTTGGAAGTCAATGAGTACAGTGCATTAATGTACCTATAAACGGTACCTACAAGCCCCTCAGTGTTAATGGAAGAAAAGCAGTGCTTAAGGACCTTTAAACCACCTGCTTGACTTCTAACCCTTCTAAACTATCAGGGAATACTTTCCAGCACAGTTGGTTTGTTTCAAATAAAACACATACCTTATGACAACTCGATTTTTTCGTTTGATGGGATCCAATCTAAAAATAAAACATAACATCTTTTTAAAGTAAATACAACTTGCCCAAAATCTTTCTTTTTCCTAGTATATTCATAATTAATTTCAAATTATTTTCCATGACCTTTATTGAGCATTATTCATAATCTGATAGCCCACGCTAAAGCTTTAAAAGAAAATTTCCCATCGGAGAGGAATGAAAGTCGGCCTTGATGTGCCGCATCCACAGTCGGATTCCGAGTGATGTGACTTTAAAATTTATAATTGAAATAATTGGAGAAGGTTTTCAAAATTTTTGTCTGGCTTAAAAAACGAGGACGGGGGGGGGGCTTATCTTTGGCATACTGTATTCAAAGAATGAAGTCATCAACAGTGCCGAAATTTCACCAAAGATCCCATTTGCAAAATGTTAAGTCAATTGGATAAATAATTCAAATGTTAGCATAAAGTTATCAAGAATCATTATATGGGGGGCCTCCCCAACCAAAGATGCACGAAAGATAAACTGGCTAACATAGTTAAAAGGGTATACTATAGCCTGGAATACCTTTACTCTAAAAAATAATTGGAGGCTCAAGATGACAAAAATAAGAACAGGCGAGCCTGAATGAAATAAAAATTTGCTTGTGCTTATAAAAACGGGGCACAGGTAGAGATTAAGATTTTTTTCCAGTAAATCATCCTGATAAATCAACCCTTCCCGAGAAATCACCACACAATAGATCCTGCCTCTTGTAATAAGCCAAAATCGACCTTATTCAAACGGCTTTAAAATTTTTTTTTGCATATTCTTATAAAAAACAATGATATTTAATCGCCATGACGTCACTTTGTTTTGACAATTAACAGTGAAAGAAAAAGATGAGATTATCAGCGGGTTATAAACTGAGCTACTTTCTTACGTTGACATCCTCGGTAGTATAGTGGTAAGTATCCCCGCCTGTCACGCGGGAGACCGGGGTTCGATTCCCCGCCGGGGAGTTTGTATTTTTCTCTACGTAATCACAATAAAATTATTATAGAAAAGGACCAAACCTTGAAGATCTTTTCAGGACACAACCACAAATTTCCTTCAAAATTGATGTCATTTTAGCCCCATAAAAATTTACGACTATTTGAAGTTCAAATAATCAGGACTAAAGATCACGCTCAAGATGTTGATCCTGGGGCGAGGGGGCACTCGATTTAAAAACGACCGTATGTGTTGCTTTAAAATCGGACCCCGGTACAGTGCAGAGAGAATTTAGCAAAAATGAGGCAAAAGTTCGATATTAATTGAGATCGACAGTATAAACTGAAAATTTATTTGAAGTCGACTTTTAAATAAGCTTTTATTTTGAACTCGACTTTACAGTAAATGAATTGAGGAAACCCCTCTTTTAAACAATAGAAACAAAGAAGTTTGGTGTCTTTTCACATGAAAACATTATTTTTTGAATCAAGATCGACAAAATAGTAGGCCGTTCAAGCCAGTGTGATCTTTTGCTGCACTTTTTAATTAAGTTCGGCAAAATTTGCCGTGTTCAATTGTTAAGGTCGACCACAAATCAAAATTTGATTTATACACCCGCTATTTTGCCGCTCTCAATTCGACTTAGTTTTTTGATGAAGTTATTTGAATTAGACACGGCAAAAAACCGGCCATATAAACTACGCCTTATAGCGCTAACTTAAAATAAGCAAAAACTATGCAAATGTAATAAATCTTGTACCTTTTGACGGAATCAGTCTTGCGCAACCAAGCTTCGTAAAGTGGTAGGAACTTCTCTGGTATCTGTAAGTTGTTGCTTTTGAACGAATGAATATCATCTGATGTAGTAGGAGTAGTAGCAGAAGGATGTTCTCTTGGCGTGGCTTTGTTATCAAGACACCTTGATTCTCCAAATTCTCCAGTTTTGCATTCTGGTGCACGCTTTACGGAGGAGAGCTGGTCAATGTTATAATAATTCTCATCGTTTCTAACTTTTGTACATCCCTCGTTCGAATTGGTAGGTGGATTAGTTTCATCACATTGAACATCTAAATGTTCGCATTCACCAGAATCTTTAACTAGTAATGATGAATTTTTCACATGGGAGGATTTTGAAAGATCAATTTTATCATTACTTTCTACAGTTTCAGAGTCATCAATTTGCTTTAATACAGGTTTTTTTGATAATGATAAAGCATCAGAGGCCAATTCCTGGTCGTTAACCTTGAGGTTCTTTTTCACTGTTTTATAATCCATTTTATCAACATTCTCGGTATTCATGTTGTCATTAAAGGGTTTGACATTTTCCTTAATACAGTTTCTTTGTATGTCTACGTCAGGTTTAAAATGAAACGCATCATCAGACGTCAAAGTGCATGAAGAATCTAAGCACTTTGCATTCTGACACGCCACAGCACCGGTACTTTCATTCTTTTTATCAACCGTATTCGTACCTGATGTAATTTCTTTGTTTTCATTAGAATCATCTAATTTTTTAATATTTGTAGTATCATTTCCTGACTGCATTATATTGCCAGAATACGATTCAATATCATCAGTGGTATTATTTGACAACGATTCCTGTGTTTCAACAAACTTATCATTCCGTATCAAGTTGTCAGTCCTTGGTTCATCATTTTGAACTGGACCTGTTTCGGTATCTCTTGGAGGAAGTTTTGGAGTTTTATCATCACTTGAAGTCCTTGCAGATCCCAATCCTAAGTCTTTAATCGTGTTACTTTGATTCTTTTCTGTGAAACTTAAAGTTTCATCAAGTGGTTGTAAGTCTTCACTATTGATTGATGGATTTTGAAACGTTTTGGTAGTGACTTTTGTAATGTGTTCAGCAGTAGACACATTCGTATTTTTGACGTTGGAAGCACTTTTATTAGCGTCATTTCCCGTAGTTTGACTATCTTTATAAAGCGATGGTGTACTGTCACCCTCCCCTTCTTTAGAGCAAACAGGCTTATTGGAAATTGCTTCGTAATTGCTTTCACCCGGAGTGAAAATTTCCGTATGTTCAGTTTCTCCTTGGTCATTGGTACCATCCTTAAGTTCATTCTTCATTTCCTGATTATCCTTTTTGATTTTCGTTTTCATTTTTTCGTATTCCATTTTCCTCGTTTCTTTTTCTTGATTTTTGGCCTCAATTTCACGTAAACGGGCTTTTTCTTTTTCTTTGCGTCTCTCTTCTTCCATACGAAGGCGTTCTTTCTCTTCTGCTATTCGTCGTTCAAATCCAAGTCTCTCAATTTCTTTGCGTTCTTTTGCCAGGGCTACGAGCTTTGGATAGTATACCCGGCGTATTCTATAGTAAAAGAAGGAGGAAAAGTGTATTTCGATGAGAAAAATTATATGAAGCAGCTTATTAATCTTTAGAAGGTGATTTCAATTAATTGCAAGTGTCAGAGTAAAGGGAAATATAAGCATAACGTTTGTAAGTATATGTAGGCTCGATTTTTGGTACCCAAACAATGGCTCTATTGTATAAGAACAATAGGAATGCTAAGCATAATGTGAGCCTGGTATAGGGGTAGACACTTGTTTGTTAAAAAACATGTATAAAAATCACTATCAAAGAGTATACTCTAGGTATTGGGAAGACATTAAGTACTACACGTTTTTTTCTTAAGCATAGCGTTCATTTTGAGATGAACCTTGGAGCGCTTGAACTTGTATTCTTCTATGACAATAAATCTATTGTTCTCAAGCCGAAATCTCAGCCTGGCTATGCTTATAAGCGTTATATGTAAAAATGTCCCAAAAAATTTTCATATTGCATGATCAATCAATTACTTAGCCATTCGAAAATTCTTCTGAATACAAATGGCAGCTTTGTTCATTTTTAACTCTTCGTTCCTCTTCATTTCTCTCTGAAACCCAAAAAATAAAGTTATGCAATATATTGATTTCAGTATTCCAAATTCATGAGGAAGTTGACAAGAAGAATAAAAAATATAGAATAATCAGTATGCAATTTTTCTCATGGTAAAACAAGTAAATAGTCTTGCGAGCGAGTGGTCCCCGTGAATACTTTTGATTAAAAAGAATTTTTAAATCATAGTAAAGCAAGATCAATTCTTATAGGCCCACGGTGTGCCTAGACTTTTTAGACCGCTGTAAGAAAATTACAATTCCGTGTCAGCCCTGATATAAAATTCGACGCACGAGTCAGAATATAGTTTCAAAAAAGTACAATTGAGTCTCCATAGGGACCTTTAGCATCTAGGACGGTGACTTTGAAAAAGTACGGCAAGATTGAACAAAAAGAAAGCCCTTAGGGGATTGATATAAGGATCTCAGCTAAGTTTTATTCTTTTCATATCAACTTTCACATGAGAATAGTGAATTTTAATAGGGTAATTAATGGTCGTTTTTAAATCTCAAGAGAACTTGAAAATTCTTTTTTGTCGTCGCTTTTGGGACGACGACGGTAAAGGAAGAGTACAGTAGCTTTAAATGATATGAATCCCTAGAGAATTATAACGTCATTTTTTTACAAAAACTTGACTTAATTGAAATTTGTTTATGTGATATTAAATCTATGTAAAATCGGATAAAATTTGCCATTTGATTTTAAGATTTAATTCACGTCCTCATTCAAGTCGCCGTCCTAGATGCTAAAGGTTCCTCATATTCGAACATGCACGGGGAACGCAAATATGTTCGAATTATGGAAATTTCGAGTTAAAGAGACTTTATTTAGAGAGTTTATAAAGCATTGATAGTTGAGGAGACCAGAAAACTTGTTTGAGTTAAGGAGACATTCGAGTTAAGGAGACATTCAAGTTATAGAGTTTTGAGTTATGGAGACTTCACTGTAGTAATTTCGATAGTCAAGTTCAATCGCTTCAATAAAGACGAAATTCAGAGACAAACCCAGCTGACACAGAACGTAGTTTCGAAGGTCGTTTTAACATTACATGGACGTTGTGTCCCGGCTGGGTAATTCGAACAACTTTACCCTAGCCTCGCTCGAACCAATATTTTATATCGAGCCTCGAAAAACTGATTTAAAAAATCTTCAGTTAAAGGTTTTGTTTTTAAATAAGAGCATAGCGTCAGCCTGGGTTTAGGTCCCAGGCAAAAATTAGGTCCCCCCTGAGTTTTAAGTCCCCCCAAAGACTTATGAAATTTTTGTTAGCCCCCAGGACTTTTGACCCTAGACACTTTCCAAAAATTGATGCAGTAAAAAAGTTTTTTTCCAATGTAAATTGCGTTGAGTTCTAAGTTTAAGATAAAATATTTTGCACACTTTCTATAAAAATATGCCAACTGTTAAGCTGAATTATTTTAGCCCCCACGTTAAGTGATGAGATTTTAGCTCCCCCAATACATAGGTCCCCCCAAAAAAGTGGTGTACTTTCACCCCCCCCCCTCCTTTTTTGGGAAAAATTTAGGGTGTAACCCCCCCCCCAACCAGCAGGGGGGCTGACGCTATGAAGAGTGATATCGTTTGCTTACTTATCAATTTCGATTCAAATTGGATTGACACGGATGTGGAGCAAGATTGGTCAGAAAGAGGAAAAGAAAAACATTTTTTGCTTATATAAGCATAATATAACAATAGCAAGACACTGTCCTGATATGAAATATGTGTCTGATATGAAAAGGGAACACTTATATAAAAACAAAACCTTTAATAATTAGAACAAAGATATTTAAATGAAAAAGTACCTTCAATTCATTCAACCTTTCTTTTTCTTTCATCATTTCGTTATCAATCAGTTCCTATGGTAATAAACCGTTATTTATTCACAAGTTTGAAGAACAGCTCAACACGTGACCGTTGTAATTAAAGAATAGCCAAATGACACATGACACATTCTATTCATATGTTGGTGCAATCTCATATTTGTCCCGAACCACGAGGATTTAAAATGACTCATCCTTAAAATTGAATTCATTCTAATCAGATATTCAAAGACTAGCCTTTAATAGAAGCAAAAATAGCAGTCATGGTGCCTGGTAAAAGTATATAAAATTGTTTCAATACTAACATTGATTTTTTGAGCAACATTGTTGATTTTCTTCTCTTCTTTATGTAAGTCTTCTTCCAGTCTTTGAGCTTCTAGCTAAATAAAATATAATAAAATTAAATCAAAAAAAATACTTTCAGATGATTTCTAGGTTCAGTTTCAAACTTCATTTGGATATCTGTGCATTAGGCCATCACTTCATTAAATCATCACGTCACGTTGAAATTTTTTTGAGCTGGATGGAACCCATACAATGCGGCCAAAAAATTTCTTTCACTTGGAGAAAGATCGAATAATAGAGGTTTGAATTATTTAAACCACTTTTTAGATGAGGGGACTAATTCTAGTTCGAATTACGGAAAGATTCGAATAATAGAGAATTGGATTGATTTTTTGCCCCCGCGGGAATCTAATTTCCCGAATCACCAATATTGATTTTTTGAATGGTCGCAAACTTGCAAAAGTTTCTGGCTGCAAAAGTTTCTGGCTGCAAAAACTTTTAACATTAAAGTAAAATGCAAAATTATATTTGGGAACCTGTTGCTCTTCCTCCTGCTTCGTGCGAAATATCTCGATCAAGCTTTGATGTTTTCGTCTTTTTTCTTCGTTTAGAAGGTCGTTGACGATAGACTCTTTACGAAGCTTTTCTGTGACTTTCCTGCGAGGTTGATGAAAGAGGAAAAAATAAAGTCAGGCTGTAAAATATTCTTCATCTGGTGGCTGTCTACATAGCAGGAAGTGAGAGCATCTATCCCAATTTCTCTTCGCGCTAGACCTGGGAATCGAATTCGAAGTGGAGCTCCGCACATACTTTTTAGCTCTGCTACTGCTACAGTAATGAAAGTCATAATATTTGAAAAAAGGGAAATTCCCTGAAAAATTTTAAAAACTGCAAAAAGTTCCAATATAATTCTGGAAGGTAGATTTTGAATTCTGAGATTTAACATTGGACTATGGAACTAAGGATCTCGAGATCCAGAAGTTCAAATATGAGGGAATAAGGATGAGAAGCCACTAAACCCCTTCACAAAGCCTATGAAAAGGACATACTGAAATTGCAATTCTTGCCCGACCATTTAAATTCTGAACGACTTTAAAATACCCATAGTTATCAATATATTTAGAGGTTGATTGTAGATCAGATTACCCAATACAACCAACCCAATCTCTATGTTGGCGGCAGTCGTACTTATAACCATTAGACTGCAAGGTGGATGCTCAACCAAATGTGTATATATACTATAGTGTCAAGTTTAAGCTATAAACGTAAGTTGTTTGCTTAGCTTCCTGATGCATTGACAAATAGTTAAATTGACAGAAATATTATTATCAAATGTACATTCAATCATTCACTAGAAAAAAAGAAAATCAACCTTTTAGATTCAGCTTCTTCATTTTGTTTTTCCGTCAACTCGTTCAGTTCTTTTTCTGTTTGTTCTTCCAATGTTTTGATCTCATCAATAGTTTCTTCCTCACTTGTAGCGGTAGTAACGGTATCATCATTCTTCTCCTGTTTGACAGCCACGTGGTTCTCTTCTTCCTCTTCTTTCTCCAAGTCTTTCAAAACCTGCAAAGAAAAATGCATTTAGAAATACAGTTGGCGCTCTCTTTTATTCGATTTTAAAGGGGTGTCGTTTATGAGAAGTTCTTGTTGACGGTGACTTTCACAAATGAGCGTATTGAAGAGTATAACGTCTGATAAGAGTGCATTAGAGAGATTATGTATCGGAGATATTCTACGACTACGGTTGCGGGGCTACCCATACGGGTCGTCACCAAAGGTGACATGTCGTTGTCTACTTTGCTCTGTACGGGAAAAACACCAAAACACCGTACAAGCAAAGTCGACATAATGCCGTACGTTAAATATCGAACTTGCTTTCACCCGCCATTACTTGCCTTACTCGCCATTTCCCTCGCCACTCTAACCGTAGCCGTAGAGAATTCCAGATACATAATCTCGCTATTAACTATAACTATGCTAAAGAATCTCAAGTGAATCTTGGCGGACCATACTAATAAATGTAGAACTTTAATTGGAACCTTCTACTGAGAAAAAGATGACGTGGTGGCCATTGCAAAACCTAAGCATCAATCAACTACTGAGAGATGATACAGGCTGCTCTAAAGGAAAAATTTCCAACCACAATTGGACATCGGGAGCTGTGGAAAGTTTGATCATGCTAGGTAAGGACGCGGTATTATGCGTAACCCTCCTTTGAGATGAATCGACATGAAATTTAGTCATCCTTCCAAAAATTTAGTTCATTACGCTTTGGTACTACAGTAGAACCTCTATAACTCGAATGTCTCCATGACAAAAGAAAGATTTCTTTTTCACTCTGACCATTTGAGTCATACATACTCTAGCCTATTTTTAGCCAACTAATAAGA
Source organism: Clytia hemisphaerica (assembly GCF_902728285.1). NCBI lineage: Eukaryota > Metazoa > Cnidaria > Hydrozoa > Leptothecata > Clytiidae > Clytia > Clytia hemisphaerica. The sequence continues at coordinate 2,070,372 of NW_027103836.1, read as the reverse complement.
TAGATATAAAATCTCTATCAGGATAAATAAAATAAGCTATAGACCAGCGTGGAAATGGTGATTTTGGGGGGCTTCTCAGCCCTGGACCCGTTTGGAGGGCTTACAGCCCCCCTGCAATTTCGGATTTTTTTGTTGTAGACCTCATTTTAAACAAATAACAATTCGGCGTGGACTTTACATCGTTTCCACACTGGGCTATAGATTTCATTGGCGCAACCCTCTTCAATGATTGACTTACAGTGTTACGTAATGAAATTAAATCTTCATTTTCGATGTATAATTCTTCTTGCAATTTTCTCTTCAGCAATTCCTCTGTTGATGTCTTTCTGTTCGCTAGATGTACAAAGGGAAGCTCAAGAAGATGATGTGAAAAGCAAACCTTTAAAAGTCACCAATAGTTCAATTAATAGAGTTTTATACAACACCAATCCAAGAAGGATACTTTAAGGTACCTCTCCTGTACGAAAGATGAAGTTTCTAGCAATTCTTCTTCATTTTTCATCTTCATTTTCTGAAACGTTTAAAAAGGTTGAGGCAGACCTTGAATCGTACTGACAAAGCCTTTCTCATCAATATATATGACCTTTCTTTCCTAAATTCGGTATGTGAAATTGCACAATATTATTCTTAATGTGGAGTTCGACAAATAATAAGCAGATATTCAATGGGTAAAAGTTGGTTATTGAGATTTACTAACCCGAGGTGATGTAATATTCAACGAGGCGAAGCCGAGTTGAATATACATCACCGAGGGTTAATAAATCCAATAACCAACGAAAACCTATTGAATATATGTTTTATTATATACCTAGAGGCAAAAATAAAACATTAATTATGTCAATAGCTAAACGTTTCACTTAAAACACTCCTATAATCGAACGTTCGAATGTTTTTCTTTCTTAATGATTTCCTTAATTACTTTAAGTCATAAAATTTGTTTATGAAATTGACAATAGATTTATTTTAATGAATTTCTTTGATAACAACCAAAGCAACAAAAAACTCAAAATTTGAAAACAAAATTCTACCGTGGTATAATAGCCATGGTATATCAGGAATTATTCAATGGCTGTTTTTGCCTACAGATATATAATAAATGTCAATTGTTAAACGTTTCACATAAAACACTCCCATATAATCGAACGTTCGAATGTTTTTATTTTTTAATGATTTTCTTGATTACTTTGAGTCATAAAATGTGTTCATGAAATTGCAATAGATTTATTTTAATGAATTTCTTTGATATAACAACAAAAACGACAAAAAAAATCAAACTTTGAAAGCAAAATTTGAAAAAACAAGCTAGATGCTGAATGGACCTACCTGATGATGAAAGTTAGATAGCAATGCGAGGAGAAAAAAATCAGTCAGAAAATATATCGTTTAGCGAAAATGCATAACGCAATAAATTCATCATTGATTGTTGATGGGGGACAGGGAAGGGTTGTAGGGAAAAATTAATAGAAAGTTCTGGTCGCAAAAATCAGTTTTATTGACAATTGAATCATGCTTGATGGTGAACTTGTTATCAATAATGTTTTTGTGTGAAGAACATAGAAATACAAGGAAAACATATAATGAAAATCTGCAAAGACGGCGATTTCCGGCATTTTCAGCCAGAATAGAATTTTTCTCAAAAATCGAACTCGGCCATGTTTTAGACATTGTTAATACGCATCTTTGTGCAAAAAATCAGAAAAAACTAATGATGAAATCTCGAGAAAATGCCAAAAAACCGGTTTTTCCGGCATATTTCCGGCATTTTCGGCCGGAAAAGTACGTTAATTGAAAATCAGGCTCTGTCATATTTTAGGTATTGCCATTTTGCATCAGTGTGCAAAATTTCATGAAAAAATATAAAGTACAGCTCGAGAAATTCAAGAAATACCGTTTTTCCGGCGAAAATAGGCTGTTCCGGCGATTTTTAGAAAGTTCCGGCTTCAAAAATCACTTTTAATGACAATTAAAAACCATGCTTGATGGTGGGCATTGCTACAAATATGTTTTTGTGTGAAAAAAAAAACCAACGAAATATAAGGAAAAAGTCCAATGAAAATCTGCAAAAACGGCGATTTCCGGGATATTTCCGGCATTTTCAGCCGGAATAGAATTTTTATCAAGAATCGGACTAATCCATGTTTTAGGCATTGCTAATACGCATCTTTGTGCAAAAAATCAGAAAAAACTAATGATGAAATCTCGAGAAAATGCCAAAAAACCGGTTTTTCCGGCATATTTCCGGCATTTTCGGCCGAAAATGAATTTTTTTCGAAAATCGGGCTCCGTCACATTTTGGGCATTACCATTTTGCATCTTTGTGCCAAAAATTAGGAAAAACTAATGAGCCAATCCCGAGAAAAGCTAGTAACGAACGGACGAACGGACGAACGGACGAACGAACGAACAGAGGTTAATTTATAGGACCTACAGCCCACCAGGGTAGGTCCAAAAATTCTACCGTGGTATAATAGCCATGGTATATTAGGAATTATTCAATGGCTGTTTTTGCCTACAGGTATATAATAATAGAAGTTAAAACATTAGTAGGAACATCTAGTAGACTCAAAAGACTCTGAATAGCGCAGATTTGAAGATACAGTTGACTCTCTCTAATTCGATCTTCAAGAGACCAATAAATTTCATTCGAATAAGAGAAAAATTCGAAATACGGAGAGTGTTTATACGACCTTCCAGCTGAGCGGACAAAATAATAAAGCGGGTAAAATAATAATAGAGGTTCGAATAAGAAAGAGTTGACTGTTTGTGAAAGACTCTACTCAGAAGGCATTTTAACAGCATCAGGAGATGAGAATGTCAATATTTCAATTAATCAAAAACTAGTACGAATGGCTTACAATTTTCAACAAAAGAAACGATTTCTTTTGACTCTTGTAAAACACTCTCGGCACGTCGTTCGCTTACTTTCAAAGCGTTCAAATAATTTGTGATCGCATCATTGAAAAGTCCATCGCTACTATCGACAGTGTTGTTGTTCTCAGATGTATCATCGACCTGGAAATAGTTTGAAATGGAGAAATGTTTTCTAGAACTTTTGATTTAAATAGACCCAAATACAGCACTTACTGGTGTTGTTTCTTATATACACGTTTTTTATAAGTTTTTGAAGCTTCCGGATCCGGATGCTTTTAAGTTTTTGAGTTTTAGGCCTAAAAATGTTCTTAACTTGTTCTTATTTTCACCATTTTTAGACCTTTTTGATGTTCCAGAGTCCAAAAAGCCTTCAAATTTTCTTAACTTGTTCTTAATTTTTTGACCATCGAAGCATATGCTCTTATATAGTTTGTTTTTATAAAAATAAACGTGTATACATGCAAGCATCCAGTGAGGAAATAAAAAACAGGACGAAATCGGAAAATTTCCAACATTGTTTTTAAGACCGGGTAATAATTGGGCTTTTCCAGAAATAGTCCATGTCCCCCTGTTGAGGATATAGGATATCCAGGGGTGTTAACGATTTTTGTTCAAAAGTTGATATCCAGGGGGTTTAAATATTTACAAGGGAGCGGGTATCCAGGGGGTAAAGTGTCTTTTCAAGTAAAAAATACGATATCCAGGGGTAAGCATCTTTATAAGAGAGGATATCCAGGGGGTTGAGCAAATTTTCAAGAGTGAATATCCGGGGGGTCTTTACTAATAAAGTAGGATATCCAGGGGGTTCGATACTTTGAAAAATTAATATCCTCAACAGTGGGGGTAAAATTTTTTCTGGAAAAGCCCATTGGAAGGGATCAACATTTTTACCTTTCCAAAATCATCACAACCATCACAACCATCAACAACTTCATAATCGTCACCGAGAAGTTTTAGTTCCGCTTCAATCAAGCGTTCAATTTCTTCATCTTCGAATGTATTTTCCATTGCAACGTTGTTGTTATTGTTGTTGGTGGTGACAATAAGCATTCTTTGTAAGAATGTTATAAGAATATTATTCTTCAGGAGGATTCTGAGCATTCCTGAAATGAGATTGAGAAATTTGGGTTTTATAGAAACCGATTCTTTGAGCACTCTATAGACTCTGTTGAGGAGCAAGCTCTGCTTCTCCGTTCACCACAAGCGATTATGCAAAGCTTAGCACTTGTTTTTGAGTGTTTTTGAGCACTCTGGTGACAATAGCAGTCTATGTTCGCTTACCCGAGCCGCACTGATGAATCCTGGGAAGGACGAAACACATGTCTGCGGATAGATGTAGAAAATGATTTATAAGGAAATGTTATAGCTCTATTTTATCTGGACGTAATATTCAACGATTTCAAACTGTAAATTTCAAAAAATCTCTCATCTATAGATGGTGAAATAAAAAATATCACGGCAATCAAAGTGATTTCGATTTAAGAACACTCCGAAATTACTCAAAGTCTTATTACCCGATTCGCGTTGATCCTGATGAATATCATGAAAAGAATACTCAACTTTGATCCCTTGATAAAAATTACATAGAATTTTTACTTAACCCTTTAAGTACCTATGACGAGTATACTAGACATGGGCTATTTAAAAAGGCGAAGCCCTCCTGTAATGCCCAGTTTGAGTTAGAAATCGTCATTTTTGGTCAAACTCGTAGGAATTGGATTGGGTTTCATGTTCAAGCAAAAACAAATCAACAGTGAGTCTTTCCAGCGAGATTTTAAGCCGAAAAGTCAAAAAAAATGTAAAAATTTGACAAAAATCGACTTTTTAAAGATTTTGACCGTTTTTCGACCATTGGTCAACGAGTGATTCAAGAACCTTCAAAATCGGCCCTGCTTTACTTGATTCTGTCCTCTAGCAAATTAATTTGAAGTTTTACCACTGGGCACCTTTCTTTGTAAGGAGTCAAGCAGTTTTATAAAAGGTATAGGAATTGGGATTTGGTTTAAGGTTATATGATTTATGATTTTATTTCGAAAGGTTAAAAAGGTAGAAAAGACATGTTAATCCCTATAAAGTGCACATTTGTAATGGAAATTACGCAATTGACATATATGATCTCTTTTTATACAATAATATTTTGGTGTATTTCATTTCTAAGTCACCCGTTAGCATCACACACTCGACTCGACTCGACTTGAATATTGTAGCCCAATGTAAACTTTAGAAAAAAAACTCAAAACACAAAGCTGCCCGAAATGAAAATTTAAAAATTGAAGAAACCCCCATCACGTATTGCTCCAAGGTAAATTTCAATCGATTATTTTTTGTCCCGAACTAAAATATTCGAAAAGACATAATTAAATCTTAGATTGCAGCCCTCAACTTAAGTTATGAGAAACGGCTTGACAATTTTACTTTTACAGTATATTCTAAAAAGGTACAAATGATAGAACATCTTTGTGCACCCAATAATAAAATGTATTAGTTGTCTTAAACTACCGAAAACAAAAAATACATGAATTTAAGGTTGATATATTTAACAAGATTAAATAAAGATCATCATCAAATCTTTGACATGATATGTCACTGGAAGGCGAATCAAAATTTACTTGGAAGAAAAATCAAAATTTTTTATTATCAATAAAACATTGTGATCAGGCACTTAATCATGTATGATTCATTATATGCTTTTCTTTGGATTGTTGACACTGTAAAAAAAATTTTTTGTACCAATCTTAGGGGGAACTAACTACTTAGATAAAAAACACGTCCCTGGACAGGGTAAAAATACCGGGTAAAAAAACTCTTCCAGCCAAAAGGCAAAAATTCAACATTACATGAGTACTCGTACAAGGCCAATATTGCTTAACATTGGTAAAAAATTAGAACATTTTGAAAATTTTTGTTCCATGCACTCCGGTTCACTAACTTGCTGAGCATGAAATATTCGATCCCAGGCAGGCATTCATCAAATATCGTCAATTTTAAATTGTCGGTTTATGTAATATAATGAAAATGTCACTTTAGAGTAAGTTCTTTCACGTGGTTTTGACGCATGTCTTACAATCTTACCGATATGTAGACCAAGCAAGAAGGTTCACGAATGTCAACCCAGCTGGCACACGTTGTTTCAACGTTCATCTAACGTTATATGGATGTTATGAACATTAGATGAACTTTGAAACAACGTTGTGTGCCAGATGGGAAAGTTCACGAGAAAATAAATAGGGTAATGAACTACTTAAAATTGGAAAAAAGTTTTTTTATAAAGCGGAACTGTAAAATTTTTAATGAATGAATATCGTATTCAAATCAAAACAATAAACAGTCACAACAAACTCATTAGCGTAGTAAATTGACTCTAAATATAATTAATTTTGAAGTATGTGTGTACTAATTGGGTCAAAAATAACACTAATTGACGTTCACGGCCTTCCTGTCTGCAGGAAAACAAACGCTGGAAAAATATTGTTTGAAAAAGTCGCCTACACAATTGTTATTCAGAGAGGGAATTCTATTAAAAAATAGAACTAATAAGTTGAGACTATCCAAGCTAAAAAAGGTGTTTTAAATCGCGATAAAAAAGCCGTTTTCGTCTAACAGGCTAGTGGGGGGGGGGGTGTGTTAGAAAAAATCTCAAAACTTAATAAGCGGGAGGGGGGTTAGAATAAAAATGTCCGGGGTTGAAAAATGTTTGAAAAGGAGGCTAATACAGCTGAATTAGGACAAAAGAAAAAATTTCCCCCAAAAAGAATTAATTAGCGGGGGGACGGCTATTAGGAACCCGAGAGTAGGACCCATCCCGAATGCATTCGGAGGGCTCGTATCTATCTTAGGCTATAATTTTCGGACGTAATTTAACTATTCTCTCTAGAGTGAACGCGACCTAAAAAAGGTAAAATTGTTCCACAGTGACTCACTCATAGATTGAATACGTACAATCCTTGAAGTAAAAAAAATAAATCTTTATTGAATAACAACGTTTGACATTTTTAAGTACGTAAAGCTTTAGATTATACTAATGACACGGATAAACTCTTAAAATTCTAATTGGTGAGATTATATTTAAGGAGATTGTAATTGATTTCAATTCCATATGGCGAGATTTAGAAATACTAAGGAAACAGAAAAAACAGACAGTGGCCACAATAAGACACACATGTACCTCGATCAAGGGACGGTTTTTAATACATTTGCGGGTTGCAACTATAGAGACATATTATCAGATATTAAAACTTTTTTTCGCGAAAAAGGGCTTAAGTTTAGCAGGGAGTAAACTTTGAAGCTATATCAAAATCCATTGATCAATCCCCGCAAAATTATATTTAGTGTTTGATGCAATAGAATCAGAGAGCCCAATATTGATTTCAAGAAAAGTTAAAAACGTCCCTCGATGTATGCGCTCGTCGATTGAGGAACGACACTTTGCCAAGTATATAAAAATTCATATCGACCGAGAGTACTGCTCTATATCCCTATTAGCTCTTAGTCAAGGCGGGCCAACATTACCCCCTTTTTCAACACAACATTTTTGGACATGGTGTCTGAGTGAGTCCAAAGGTTTTCCAAATATGGCGGGGGTTAGGTATGTTATATGAGAGGATTTAAACAAAAACGAGGAACATTTTATTTAGAATAAAGGAGGGGTAGGTAAAAATGGGGAGTAATAATCTCTCTGTGCCTCAATGCCATTATAAGTGATTATATTTAAATCTACTTGAAAATAGTATCTCATTGTATAAATTGGTTCTGTCGTTAAATCTTTTTCGTTTTCTTTTAAATTTATCTAAAATATTAACAAATAAAAAATAAATTATGAACTGTTGTATTGTTTTAGTAATAATATATAAATTGTCAAATCGATAATAAGAATTTCTTCATTTATATTTATACGTCGATAGCAAAATAACCTACTACCATAAGAAGTAAATCACTCTCACTATCGAAAAATTGCGTTGCTTTCAACTTTTCTGAAACCTAGTTCTATACTTTCAATATTATTTGAGGAAGGAGTTTTTGTTTCGTTTTTTTGGGCGCGTGGAAAAGATAAACGACATCAAATCTGTCTTAGATTAAGGTTAATCCTTTGAATAAGAGAACAGAATACCTTAGTATGAGGAGGGCAGGGACAGGAGGGGTTAGGAAGAGCTGGGAAGAGCGTAAGTTCCAAATCTTAAATATTATTTCACCGGAACCACCAAGATCTTCTTTTAGCTCTGTTATCAGTAGCTGTTGAGTTCGAATTTGCCGTGGCCGAAACCGTTTTGGAAGGAGAGTTCGTAGGAGTGACGTCGTTATTATTGGGGCAGGGCGCTGATTTGGCAATATCATCAGCGTTCATGAGTAGAGCTTGATGGTGCGAATGTAGTTCATCTCTCAACGATAATTCTTGCACCAATTCCAAATTAATCTCTGCTACTCTTATCTCAAGTTCTTCTTTCAAAATTGTTAATTCTTCGAAACTTTTCTTGAACAGATTAGCTTTGTATTCGTTTTGTTGGTACGATTGTGATTCGCGTTCTTTTCGTTCACGCTCTTCACTTTCCTCGTGGAGTTGTAACGTTGTCAACATCATGTGTGAAATCTCGGAAGGTTCCAACGAACCACGTCGTTTCTCACTGACATCATCGGTAACATATTCAATGTCATGTTCATACATATCTGAAGTCACGAATCCAGAATCTCTAGAATCTATATTGCGTCCATCAGCATCAGGTCCGGTCAGATCAGTACTGGATATTGATTGTCCTTTTCGAAACAAGAAATCTTGGTTATCTTCATAATATACTTCGACATCTGGTATACTTTCTTTATCACTTTCAGAATCAACAAACGTCATCTGCATTTGCAGTTTTTTCTCCGGAGAACACATCTCCAAAGCTGTCAAGGTTGATTCTGAACTCGGCATCTCTTGGCGTTCCTTGGTGGGCGTTAATAGAGTATCAATTGTATTCCAATCAGTCGATGATACAGGTAAAGAACCTTCTAAATCAACATAATCCTCAAATTCGTTATCCGATATAAATTCACCAGAACAACTGTGAGAATAACTACCAGAGGAAATAAGATTCTCGCGTGTCACCGTGTCGGCCGCCACTTTGGAAGCTGATTTTTTCGACTTTTTTTTCTTGTCAACCACACAGTAGCAACTTTCGTATCTTCCGTCCAGACAAGCGTTACATATACCGTTCTTGGAAAGTGTCCAGATATCAAGGGACGTTGTTGATTCACCAATCGTTGCCAAAGCCATTCATACCATAAAAAAAAGACAATATCCAAATACAAAAAAATTACAACCAAAGTCTTCGTTGAATTTCTTTGAACCGTGGTTTTTGTTTTTAATGCTGTTGAAAGAAAAGATTTAAATCATATAAGATTTTGTGACTAGGAAGAGTCTTTTCGATACAATAACATACATATATCCGGAACACTAGAACAAACTAAATACTTAGAGCATTATTATTACTCAAAGGTTCCAAACTCTTGATCGAAAAAGCAGCGATTATGGAAATTCTATCATCGATACCTTGAAAGGATGCATAAATTACTTTCAATTAAGAACTAGTGAAATTACTGAGGTTAAGCATACCAGGATAATCACGACGACGGACGAAAAAGGTAAATATGCTAGTGAAAATACGAAATTTGATTGAAACTCACTAGCCTGTTAGATTTTCTTTCGTCGTCGTGATTTTACCGATTTACTAACTTCACTATTACGCAAAAGAATTTTTAATTCAAGAGGCTCTTTCCTCTGTGGCAACACATACACTTTCATAGCAGATCATTGTACAAAGCCATCCAAAATCCAAATGAATCAACACAATCAACCACTAACAATCCTACTATTTTCACTATTTTCTTTAATAGCCCTCGACTAAAACAAAGCAATTATCACACACAAGGTGTCATTATCTTTAAAGTACTTGAATGATCCCACCTCATTAAAAAATAGTAATTGCTAATCTAATGACCTCAGCATGTCGTAAATTGAGCGTCGCAAGAAGAGGAATGCTTTCCATTATGTCAAACCTTTTCTGAAATAACTTCTACAGTATACCTTTTCTTATATAAAAACGTCGAATTTTGAAGCCTATGGTGTTCTTAGCTTTTTATATTTTAAGCCTTAAACTGTTCTTAAACTTTTTTAGCATTTCGAGAAAAAATTTAGTTTATTTTTTTTAAGAAACTGAATGTTCTCATTCCTCGAAGCTTTGAAATGTTCTTAAATTTTCAGCCTCAAAGCTTTGTTCTTAAAGAAAAACGTGTGCCACGTTGCGAAAGAATTTTCTACTTGCCCAATTGGCACTCGATATTTCAACGATCATACGTTACTGAACGTTAGCTGGACATTATTTTGAGGTCGTTTTCCGGCTAGGTTTTTACAAAACAAAAAAACTTTTTCACCACGTGGCGCGTATAATTCACTTTTGATAGTTAGCTAATAGAAAAAATATCATGAGTGGAATATGGTTTTCAAAAACAACAATGCGTAGCCCGCCAAACACATCACAACAATCATCAAGTACCCAACCGAACCAAATCAGACCAAAGCGAATATCCTTAAAACCATCCATTAATATTCTTAAAGCAGACTGTTAAGATGTTAAGGATAGAATCTAGAATATTTTCATTCATAAGAAGCTTCAATGCAAAGTATTATATACAACGATTAGGAAACCATGCCGTTCGTAAGGATACACAATGACTTCCCTATGGATAAGTAGTCTATACATTCGACAAAATCCATCAGTATAAGCCACGAGCTGGAAACAAAAGATTCTCTGCAACAAAAATGAGGAAATTCCACACGAGTTATAGTGACACGGAAAGTTATTTCTGGAGTTGGACATAGAGAAAATACTATTTTTTTTTAATAATAGCTGACTATGGAAATCTGAAGATTTGTGTTAAATGTTTCATTTACAATACTTTAAACAAACGCTTTTTACAATCCTTTGGAACACAGATCCTGGATATTCTAGTAGACTTATTACGGGTGGAGTCTCTTTAACTCGAACCTCTAAAACTCAAATTTCTCCACCTCAAACCCCTATAACTCGAAAGTCTCCTTAATTCGACCAAACTTTATGGTCAGACAGCTAGCAATGTCTTATAAACCCTTACTTCATAACTTGAAACTTCCTTAACTCGTGTTCGAGTTATGGAGACTCCACACTGTATCATAGCGAATATTTTTAAAGAATATCATCGTAAAAGTAATTTTCCAGGATTATTTTAAAATACTTTGCGATGCACACCTAACATGCAGTATTCCTATAGTAAATAATCTAAGAAAAATGGTCAGCTACAACCAGTCTCATGTCTCTTACCATACAATTCCAGCATGAAGACTAACTGAAGATGGATAAAGAAAAAAATTTGAAAGAAAACATCTAGACAAAAAGAAGAAAAAGCAATATCATTTTCCAATTAAATAATCTCAAACAAAATAAACAATGTCAACATTCAAACAATATACAAAAGACGTCCCATTCCCCAATCTAACTGTATCAGATGATATTTTTCATTATCCGCTTAGGGTCGTAAAGAAAAAGAACTCCCACGCCCCTCAGTAAAAAAGTTCCACACAATTTTCTATGGTAGAAAATTCTCTTATCTTCCTTTTCTTTCCATGAAACATCATCATTATCTAATCAACTGATAGCAACATACAGATAAGGGGGACCAGCAAAAACAAGTCTACCAGCGGTGTTATATTATGTTCTTCATTTATTACTCAAGTTCATAAAAAAGTCCTAGCAGGGGCCCTTTTACTAAATGGAAGAAATGGTTAAATTTAATTTAGTGAAAAGTCTAAGTGGGTGGTAGAACATGAAAATAAATGAAGAGGAAGATTCTTCAGAATACTATCCGAACAACGTATCCCAACTGGCACACAACGTTTTTTCAACGTTTATCTAACGTTCACAACGTCCATTATAGCATTAGACAAAGGTTGAAACAACGTTGTGTGCCAGCTGGGATGTTAAAATTCTGTTGAGCCATGAAAATATTCCTTTAAACTCTCAAAACAATGGTCATAAGAATGTTCAAACCGATCTTAAGTGCTTGTGACTTTTCCAAAAACGCTTTTGACATCTCTCGCCGTTTTAAGATACATCAAAAATAAAAAAACCACTGCATAAGAATTAAGAATGCTCATCCAGAGAAAAGTCAGCCCAAGAAATGCAGCGATTGAAACTGTGTAATCAAAAATTTTGAGAAAAAGAATCATGAGATCAAATCAACCAACCATACAGTACAATATATACCAGTATATACTGCTTACTTACATAAACACTGAAACCACAAACACGTCTAATGCAGCAATACGTAATTGATGTCCCCTACACACGCACAAAAATTCAGATTTGTAATCAATCATTGTGACTGTCTACCGATTGGCAACACGCTGTTTTAGATTTGTTTCCTTATTTCAACAGTAACGTATTGTACGTATCCTGTATTGGCATCGAATCAAAAGAAATGGAATGACAAAAGAACTGTGACTATACTTGTAGAAATACCAGATATGGATTATAAAAATGACAAATGCTGCTTGAACCACGACGGCGACAACGACAACAACTACTTAACACTGTCGTAATCTAAGCCGATTTATCCAAGACTACTATGGTTCTTGGAGAAGATCAACTATTTCAGCCAAATAAATATAGACTACAAAAGAGACAAACATACAAAAAGGACTACTGGAATCACGATGAAAATAGAGACAATGACTTTAAATATTGGAGGCGTAAACGGTCAAGAAGGACGGATAGGTTCACTAACGATGCTACTTTAACCTTGCAGAAGGTCATCTATTACAGCCAAACAAATTAATGAAATAACTTTCATAAAATGTGTATCCAAAGAAATTCCTAGAGATTCTTTCAATAATGAGATTTCTATTTTCATAAACTTTGAGCTTATCAAACATCAAAGAAACCAGCAAATTACCGATAAAAAGAACTAGTTCACATACACCTCAGGAGAATCTCACCAGGACTTTAATAAGTTATAATTTGAAAACTAGACTGACTTTTTGTAACATTGATATTGAGTTATGATAAATCCTAATTAAAGCCAAAGGGTAACCAGACAACAAAAAAGACAGAATAGAAGAGAGAGGTTCTAATTTCATAAGGATACATCAAAATCCGGTGATTAAAAAAATTGTTGTTAGTTTCTGATAAAACTCGATGAGAAAGGAAATGTTGTTTTTCAAGCCATTCATACAACACTAAAATATTTCAAATACTCAAAGAACTCAAAATGCTCGTTCGTTAAAAATAACATTGAAATTTGAAGAATGAAATGATTACACACCGAATCTAAAACTTTTCTCGGTCACTGGTGATCCTGGTTGAAAACATTAAAGAGGTTGTGTGTAAATAAAGTATAAACCAAAGAACAAACTAAAGAATTCTATATTTAGCATCCTCCGAAAACAGCCACTAGAGCTTATCACCAACTGTCGATCTTTATGACAACTCTGAAATAGCAAGTCGCCAAAAAACTGTAGAACTGTTTTTCAAAACAAATTTCGTGGTCATAGATCCTTACTTGAAAAAAAAGAAAAGAAAACGTTGTACAAATACAACAAAATTATCGTCGATCTAAACACTTCCTGATGTTTCAAAAAAGCAGGAACAGATCCTCTCACCGGAATGTAAACAAACTCTACGAACATCATCATCTGAGTCCGGATAATCTAAGATATAGTATGTCTTCCTAACAGATTTTATCCTTGTTGTCAAAGTAAAACAAATCTTAACAATGATGACTTGAGATGAAATCCTCTTAGACTTAACATTTTTTTAGACTGTTAAAGAGAAAAAAAAATGACTGCTGTAGAGTGAGGAGTTCAGTAAAGTTTTCCAATGTGGATAAAATTTTGAGCATATCTACAGGAGACTAATTTCCTGTGGTTAAAATGACATCCCATTGTGTCTGACACGCCAGTAAGATAAGAGAGAGTAAGAGTAAGAGTAACTTCGGTCGAATACCCCACAGTAAAATATTCAGCTCCTCTTGTGCTCATTTCCTCCCCAACTGTCAAAAAATACACACAATTTTCCACTGAGACCTAGATTTGAAAATTGGTGAATCTCAATCCTCTACAAAACCACAAACAAAGCTGGCAAAATAACATTATACCGAAACTCGTAATCTGTACTAAGCATCGAATCGATCACGTAACAGTTTCCATTCATCATTTAACTTGTTTTAAACATTGATTTCTTCTTTGTTTTAAAAATTCTGTTGATACACTGAATAATGTTTAAACCTTTTCGACGTCACTTGCTTAAGACGTGATGTTAAACAAATCACCTGCTAATTTGTAGACGTCATCTAATAAGCAATCACCTTCTAATACCGTCTGATGAGTTGATGAAATTAGTGATAATTTCTCTACTAATTAGCAAACTTAAAAATGATTTAACTAAACACTGCCATCTAAAAGTTTTCCCTGTCATCAGGTAAATCCTTTCTTGGCATGAAACACATAGAAAAATATAAAAAGAAAAAGCGAGTGCAACTTTGTCATCATAACCAACAATGACTGCATCGTTCGTCATAGAGAAGCGCAAAACGTGTCTTTTCAAACAATTTTGACAATAAGGAGTTCTTTAAAGGCCGGTCTCCACTTGCGCGCGCTTCGATCACACTTTTTTGAGCAAAGCTTCCACGCAATTGGTCAAAAGAAAAATGAAGCAACTCCATTGGCGCGATCTGACGTAACAGTTGAAAAAAGTTGAAATGTGTTCAACTTTTTTTTTCGAGCGCGCGCTACATTTTTACGACGTAATACTTTCTCCAAGCAAAAAGGATTGAAGCCAAAAGTGGAGACCGGCCTTAAAACAACCATGGAGAACGAAATATGGAGGAAGATCAGGGACTGGATCGCATCCCCAAGTAAAGACTAAAAGTATAATAAATAAAGAGCCATATTGTTAATGCCAAGTTAAGCTGTGAAACAACATTTAAGTATGTCAATGCTAAACCCCAAGCAAACAAAAATATACGTTTATAGTTCAAGAAAGCTAAATATACGTGACTCACAGGCCATTGCATCATAAAAAGCTTCTAAAAAAGTAGGTAGAAAGCCAAGACCAACTAGACTACGTCGCTATCTCCTTCGTTTAGAGCTTGTATAGGAAATTCTGCAAGCCTGAAGCTCTGTCTATGGTGCATCACCCCCTACCCCATAAAACAGCACTAGAAAAATACACAAGAGTGACCATGAAAATTGATATCCACCATTAATAACTTAGAACGCAACGACGTCTACCAAACTCTATCCGTCAACATTGTATATAGAAGCAAAACAGTAAAAGTATAATGTTCAGTAAAAAATATAAAAATTATTTGAATAAAACACCAAACCTCGCTATCCCAAGAACTCCAAGAATGCTACAAAATAAGGAATGGGATAAAACGATAAAAAAAAACCACGTAATGTACTTTAGGTTAAGTTGACAAGAAACTTTATATAAAGATTATAATGTAATAACAAGCATTTTATAGTGTTACTTCATGTCTCATTTTTTGGTTGGGCTGAGAGGGATCACTTTGATGAAATAACAAACTCTCATACTATAGTTGTTACACCTAACATCTCTTCTCTCACTTTATAAGTGCCTGGGATTATGTTTCTAGGGTTAAGCTATGTCATTGATTCATAAAAAAAAGTGATATTTCGCTAAAAAATAGTTTTCAAAATCGTTTCTTCAATACGGTCATAAGAACTGTTTTACCAACCTGTTTCATGTAATCTAGCAAGGAAGTTGGTTCCACCACACCCTACCACTTTTAGTTGTGCAGCGAGGCCTACATCTAAAAAGAGAATGCATTGTACCAGGCACCGTCACATGATTAAAAAATGTCGTATTTGTTGATAACCAACATTTTCTTACAAGACCCAACGATACATATCGTGTTCTCTAAATCATAATACATACAACATGGTCTAGTTCAGTTATAACGACATGCGAATTACTGTACACGTACAGTTCAACATCAATAAAACATGCAAAAACACCATCAAGATGAATTCAAAAATCACCTTTCGTGCTCTAATGACATCTTGGCCAGGTGAAATTAAAGCTTTTACTTGCGACAAATCTTTATGAGCCTCCCATTTCACTACAAGACGTCGGTTATGAGAACAATGTCCTACACAAATGAAGCAAAGAAAAATACAAGGTTGAAAGAACCGTTAATTTTGGAAAAGGCATGGAACATTTTGTGGATAGTTTGATAATTGACCAGATGAAATAAAAGCTTTTACTCGCAACAAAATCTCTCTCTGAGCCTCCCATTTCACTACAAGACATCGGCTATGAGAAAGATTTCCTACTAAAACCGAGCAAAGAAAAAAAGAAGTTTAAAGAACTGAGAGATAGTATGGAACATTGAGACAATAAAAACTTCTCTGTAGCACGGGTCCGTAGCACGATTTTGTACAGAGCTAAACATCAAAAGAAAATCAAAGCGTAAACGAGATATACCTCCTCCTTTTACATTACAGAAATAACATTTATTGTAGCCATGTCATACAATCACGAAATAGCAGCAAAGAAATGTTAAATAAACTTTCCAGAGAGGAAATGATGTCTTAGAGCTAAAAAATGTCACAATAAATGAATAAAATTTCTAAAGTAAAAGAAAAACGGCATAATGCCATTTTTATTAAACACTGTTGTATAAATACTAAAGTTTTGACAATGAATCAATTTCGGTACATAAACAAACCTTATATAAAATGTCGGACACGGTCATAGAAAGAGTCATTGACGGACGTTTTTAAGACGTCTTTTGAACATCCGTATAGCGATTATATAAAAATTATATAGTTTCTTAATTCCAATGCAGACGAAAATTCGCACGATATCAAAAGCGAAGCCCCATCAGTCACGCAGTGCATGTAGAGAAATGCAAAAACTATTTTCATGAGGACAAAAGATACAACTTCCATTCTAACTGTGGCTTAAAATCAAAAGATTCCCTAGTTTATTATGAAGTAGCGAGAGTTATTCTATGTCTGTCATTTCTGCACTACATATTCATCGACAGTCCTTGCTTGTTTTGGAAAGGAATTTTCATGAATCATATACTTGAAAATTTTAATAATGATTCAGTAAATTGTCTCGTTGCTGGATATCGGTGAGATGATCAAAGTTAAAGAATATGGTATTTTGGCATAAAACAAATGAAGCAATTTCACACAAAATCCAAAAAGCCCAAAAGCCCTATTTTTAGGCAGTTTTTTTTGCACAAATTCAATAATTTTTCACAAGATAACAACATAACACGACCAACGCCAATTTCACCACTATCGTTCCACATCGAGCCAAATCAAAGCCACATCAGGGTCTTGTCTGAGCTTATAATATTCATCCCTTCTCATCAAAAAAAAATGTCACAGAGATAAGAAAAAAATAATATCGAATGATAACATTGGTTGAGAAACATAACATATCTATCTCCATGAATAGTAACAGACATTTTCATATATTATTCTGACGTTATAGTGTGATACGACGTGACGGTGACAAAAAAAGAGTCACAAAAACAAAAAGTTATTTTACACAATACAAGATGGTGACATCAAAAAGGAGGTCATCTTTAGAAAAAAATTATTATAAGAAAAAAATCCGTTTCAAAAAGGTTTTTGATTTTTTTTTGTGGTTAATTTCATTTCACTATCAGTTTATATCTTCCACAAATTAAATGCTGAATACAATCGATGCTCTCCAATTGGACGTTCTACTATTCGATATACGTTCCATTTCTCGAAATATTGAAAGTCACCGTCAACAAGAAACTCTCGTAAACGACTCTCTTCTGTCGGTTCAATGAATATTTAAAAATAGCTCAACAGAAAACATCATCACAGTTCTTAAAAAAATTTAGTCATGCTTCCTGGGCAGACAAAGAGCTTGACTAATATTCGACAATACATGCTTCTACAGGACTCGGACATGAGAGCAAGTGTCTCAAGTGGTCCATAGAATAAATAAAGATACACATAGGAACAAATCATTAGAAAAAAAGGCTCGAAGGGCAAAGATTTAAGAACATTCTTTATAAGATTTTAACACCATAAGAAATTTTATCAAAATGCTCAAAATATTATTCTGGAAATGGAAACATTTAATGAGGATTTTAGACTTAAAATCTAAAATCTAAATTTTTACGATGAGATGTTGAATCATCGATAACGATTTCATTTCTCTAAGTCCTAGTAAACTTTAACTCCAAAAACTATTTAAGAAAAAAATTACAAAACTTGATATTGTTGAGCAGCTCTTTATACAAAACTGTTATGGTCCCAGAAGCTGTCGAACTCAAGGCAGGTCTAGTCAGGTTTATAATCTTTGAGAGTGAAATTCCAAGAGATTAAATTTAACATAGAAGAGCGGAACACTTTAAAGGTTTTCACAAAAAATAATGTTTTAAAATTAAACATCGTATCGAAAACAAACAAGCAAATAAATACTAGATTACAGACCACCAACTTCGTCTGGACGACGATGGTGAAATCAGAAACGGAATAACAGAAGGAAAGAAGCAAATAAAACTGAAAATCATACAACACATCACAGACCCACTGAGAGCCCTTCCCACAAGAAAAATTGGCCAAAATACCGTCCCCAGTGGAAATTTATAACCTAATTTTTGTCCCCATTAAAAATAACAAAATAAACTAATCCACACTGCAAGACATATTTTTTCCATCTCCACCGAATGTTCAGACTTGAAAACAAGGAAATTTAACCCCAGCCATAAAAAATATGGAAAAATCTATCCCCATTGAGTTTCAGTACATTATTTTTACCCTCACTGGTTGAAAAAATCCTACCGGGTCTGTAAGAAGGGGGTGTTACAAGACAGGTTTGCGACACCAGCAAAACTCGACCATACGAGTCATTAAAAATACATGACTAAATGCTACCCAGAGATAACACCCCCTTCTCACAGACCCGGTGGAACCCCTCCCACTGGAAAAATTGGTCAAAATATCGTCCCAAGTGAAAAGTTTTAGTGAATTTTTATCCCTGCTTGTCATTTGCAAGTTTTGCAATCCATCGACCAGGAAATTTTATCATTTCCTCTTATACTGATATTTTCATGATTTTACTAAAGGGTTTGAACTTTTAAACACGGGTGTCCATTCAAAAAGATCAAAAGAAATTAACAGTAAAGTGCTGGAAAAGGTTGAATGAACGTTTTAACGAGATCAATGTCAAGCTTAATCAATGTTCATCATACTAATCATCATCAACCGTACAAACTTTCTCACAAAAAAATACACTTTTTTATTTATAAGAACCCAGCAAATTTTGGCTCAGACTGGGCTGGGCTTAAATGTTCTTACGATGTTCTTGATACACTTAGTTCTTTACTTAAAAACTTAAGATGGGTTTAAAATCTGTTAAAATCAGTATTTTCTGATTATTTTTTAAATTTTAAGGCTTAGGATTATTTTAAGGTTTTGGTCGATTTTCAGCCTGGAGTTCTTATAAAATTGTTCTTATAAAAAAGCGTGTATCACAATTTTAAAAACAAAAACCTTCGATAGAATTTGGGTAAAAGGGTACAAAGAGAATTAAGTTTTGAAAGAATGCTGACGGCTGGGTGTTTGCACAAAATTGAAATAATACTGCTAATTCTCTTGATCTTCAATGCGAGGACCTTGTAAAAACTTCAAACTACTAAGTCGGCCCTCTTTGAGTTTTGATTAATTCACCAGGAAGCAAATCAAACTAAATTTTCGGCACTTAATACTATAGTAAAACTCGTTAAATTCTTAAGCTGTGTTGTTCTAGGTGCTTCTTTTTTATGGAGAATAAACGAGAACAAATCAAGTAAAAGCCAATAAGCAAGCAAGTTTTACTAACTACAAATTATATTGAATGAGAATGAAAGAATGAACCGACAAGAACTTTTTGAGTCTCCCTCGAAGCTGTACCGCCAAACAAATTAGAGGATTTGTGTAAGACATAAAGTATTGGTCGGTGGAAAAAGATTATCTTTTGAAATTTATGTTGACAAAGAAAGTATGGATTTACGGGTTTAATATTCTCTAAGGTTAAGATTCGTATTCAAGGTACCGTTAAATGCGTTGATCACCATTTTAGAGACAGAATGATTTAAAGCGTCAAAAACCTCTATCCTTATCAATCAATCACAAACAAAAAACAAAAAACACAAGGCCAAAACCCAAAAGAATATGACAAATGAAAATTTTATTGTTCGAAGTTTTTGCTCCTGTTTTTTGTCAACACAATAAAATATAAGATTTAGGTGTGCCGTATACCTTCACTAACTTCTGCCAAAAAAAATAATATCAACAAGGTCTAAAATTGAAGGGCAACCATTCCAGAATTTAATATAACTTTATATGGAGAAAGTAATAAAAAATGAAAACTCATTTAGAAAAATAAAAACAAGGGGGAAGAACACCGCCCCTTAATTTTTGAATCTTCATTTTCCCCTTTTTTTGTTCATAAAAGCACCTAAGTTGATGATTAATAACCCAATGAAAAGTCAAGCTGTCATTGCAATAAAATATTTTGATCGAAAACCAAAATATATCTAAAATATACACCATTTTCTATTAAATCTTATTTTCAAATCTCTCTCTCCTGCTAACAAAATAATGATTTAAGGAGGGGAAGATTCCCAGTGGCGTTTAAGAAGAGGTTTCAAATTTTATCCAAGATTTTGGCCATTATAGGTGAAATTCCAAAAAAAAACGAGCAGCTCATACCACCACTCGCTACAGTATATAAACCAAATAATCCTTGGTCTTTCTACATTTCATAAGAAGACATAATAATGGAAACTCTCAAAACGAAAAAATAACGAAATCAAGAATTTATTCCTCTTCTTCTTCTTCTTCTTTTTTTTTTGAAGGAAGCAAAGGAAAGGGGGGAGATAAGGAGGGAAAAAACATCTGCATTTTTTGATGAAGAAGAGTAAATCATAAAGGGAAAATGAAGAAGAAGATGAAGCAAAGACGTAAAGGATTTCAACGAAAAAGTCCTTTCCCCTCTCTCCATTCCCAATGTTGATTTACTTTGACTGGGGAAAGCGAAAAAAGGGAAATTTTTTAACCTAGTTTATTCTTTATTCTGTGCTTTTTTTGTTCTGTTTCTAAAAGGCAGAAAATGGAAGAATGAAGTCATACGAAAAAGTTTTAACAATATTTTCAATAAAAACGCTTTCGAAATAAAATGTAAAACAGACGGAATAAACTTTATTGAGGAATATTATAAAATGTTCAGTTTTCAGGGGTTTTCTGTACCGATTTCTTCGCACCTTACTGTCTGGTGAAGAGGAAAGCCAAAATCATTACAAAATATCATTTTGTATGTAAAAAACAATAGTATTTCTTATTTCTTTGGTACAAATTGAGGGGAAAAAGACTGGGATACAAAACCAGTCAACGACGTCAGAAAAAATGAGAAAATCTGGTCAAAATGACTTTAAAAGGAAATCTCAGAAAATGAAAAATACGTGACTTGACAAGCCAGAAATATTTAGCCCAAAAACATAAAGAAACAAAAGACATAAGGTAGAGGGTGTCTGCTACCATCTTGAAAATTAGATTACGTCACCAACATAATAAATTGTGGTGGTGTGTTGTAAAACATACATCAGGTTGTATACTTGGAAGAATAAAAATAAAAATAGATCAATCACTATGTGGAAGTTCATGACGGACACCATCTATCCCTACCGCAGTAATTATCGGTAGGACTGTGAGGGCTTAGCTGCTGTGGACCCAACTTTGTGAACAGGACCCAGGAAATAATTTCGATAGCTCTAGATTCACGATGTTTTAATGAAGCTGTCTCCTTCGTTGAAGAATACCTTTATCATTGAAAGGATAAAGCTCGGGTACTACAGTAATTCAAAAGCTCAATTATACGACAATCAAGTACATACACACATAAAATGAGTTTTGCAATTTATTCATTTGTGACACAAGAAAATCAAAAAAGTTGACTTTTTGAAAACTGACACTCTTAACTGTTTGATAATCGAACAGTGCAAGGAAACAGACAAAACCCTTAAATCAACATTGTTTCAAAAATATCTATCTTTGTCTGAATTTTTGGAGGATTAAATTTATCTCGTATTCTTTTTGCTACCGTTTTTAGCGAAATACTGACGTGTTAGTTAAGCCTATAATGAACTCTGCAAGAGCCCTGGCTGGTTGCCAATGGTCAAACATCCATTACAAAGGTGAAATGTTTCAAGCACAACAAGATAGATGTGGAATTATTTCTCTCGAGGCCTCTTTATTCTCTTTAAGACTGACCATTCAAAATCCACATCATGTGCAACGTTTATAAATCATGGCATTTTAAAATTTCTTTAAATTTATCTAGTGATATACTCCTTTATAGGAGGTTATCATGAACGCTAAAAATTATTGATAACATAAACAGACATGAGTCTATAGCAAGTCCAAATTTCCAGACATTAAGTTACAAGGTTATGTTACACGTTTTTTTTTTTATAAGAACGTCGAAAATTTTTGAAGCCTTCCGATGTTCTAAACTTTTTGAGTTTTAAGCCTAAAAATGTTCTTAAAATGTTCTTATTTTCACCATTTTGTGAGAATTTTTGTGCAATTTCCTAAAAAATTGGGTGTTTTCGAGTCCACAAAGCCTTAAAATGTTCTTAACATGTTCTTAATATTTCGGCCATCGAAGCCTTATGTTCTTATATACTTTGTTCTTATAAAAAAAAAACGTGTATGAGCTTTTTTTCAACCTGGATTATCATTGAAAAAACATTCTACCAGATAAATTGACCTCCTGAAAAGCTCACATAATAGAATCCGCTGTTCCTTCATAAACTTTCTTGGAGAACTATAATTGATAAAAAAGGACTATAATAAAATTTCTGATTGCTTATTTTTCCAGTGAGAAATTTATCTGTATCACATAACATTTTAGGCACAGTGTGATGTGTATTATCAGGACACAAAAACAAGATAAATTCTCCCACGCCCACGCATGCATAAGAAATATAGTTCAAAATTCGTAGAAAGATTTGAATAGGAAACTTTCTCCCGTAAAAACGTATTTCAGTTACCAAACCATCCACTTCATACGAAAGTCTAACGCGCATCCTGATCATTATTTGTACCGCGTAATGAGTTTGGTATACAGACCTGATGGCATACTTCAGTATGATATTCAACTTTTGCTTGCATACTTGTGCTTGGTATACACAATAGATGCATAATTTGTATTCAGTATGCTATTAACTTTAAAATACTTGTTTTTTTGGTATGCAAGTATGCTCATACTAATGCATACCACTTGCATTATAATCATACTGATACATACTAGATGCATACATAAATTTTCATGAGGGTTGGTAACATATTCAGCCCCACCCCAAAAATTGTCTAAAACAAACAAAAACTCAATCATTGTTGAGTAATACAGACGCAATGTGAATTACCCTAAAAACATTTTAAATCTTTAAAGTCTTTAAAAATCAAAAAATATTTAGAAAATCTCTTGGCCAGTTTGGAGCCAAAAATTTTGCGTTCGTTTCACTCGCATATCAACCTATATTTTCCATTTGAATTACACCTGTCCCAAGTTTATCGATTTTCAGTTTGAAACGAGAACTTGATACTTTTGAAGCTTTTGGTGATACAAAGTCATTCTGAAAATTTGAGATCAAAAGCTTTTTCCGTTCCTTTTTTATGGCTGTTTTAATTCCTTTGTTTTTACAGTCGAACCTCTCTTAAAAGATATTTTATCCTACCGGGCCTCGTTTCTATGCCGTTTCCATGGGATACTTTTGTTTAAGAAAAAACTTTAAAATTGAAATATCTCAAGAACCGGAAGAGCTTTTAACATAATTATTTTTTTGTTGATTTTGTATTTTTCGTAGTAGAATCTTTCTAAATTAAATGCAAGTAGAGCAGGGTTTTGGAATAGTGTTTCTCAAAAAGTCGAAATAAACTCGGGAAAGGTATATAGAGCAAAAACATAAGCCGTTAAAACAAGAAATGTGTTCAATAAACTTGGAACTAACTTATTCATGATATGCACCATTGCAATGAAGAAGAAGAAGAAGAAGAGCATAGGCCTTCCCTAAAGGGAATAGGCCTCCTGAAAATAGTCAAGAGAATCACAGCGCAAACACATCCTAAAAAAATTATCAGAAAATTGTCATATATAAGAAAATACGAGAAGAAATAAAAGTCTAGCTATATATTCAAATTATTAATGAGATTTCTCCATTGAAATCTATCAGAAGCAAGAACATGCCAACATGACTTATCAACGTTACATTTTTTGAAAGTTTTGAACAAAGATCGACCAAACGTATAGCGAGGGGCCCCTTTAGGGCGCTTCGAGCGGACCCAGCAAGAAATCATTTTTCTTGGTAAACGAAACCAGGGCATTCGAATTACGTGGCCAGCCCATGCCATTTGACGTTGACAGAGATAGCTATCAATCGAATTCAAACAAACTTTATTCAAAAGTTCAACGTTACTAATTCTCTTTACCCATGACTGGTATCGATTGACGTGACACATGATTCGAACGCAACGATGATGAAAATTTCGTAAACTCGTTAACAAACTCTCGGTTAAGCTCCAACATTCGACACCATACAATAGAATAGGAATAACATAGGTAGAGTAAACTTTTCCTTTGACATCAAAATTGACACTTGAATTTGAGAAAATACATTTCTTAAGAGAACCAAATGCGATGCTTGCTTTCTGGATCCTCATTTGAACGTCACCTTTGTCGGAGCAGTCGTTGCTAATCATACTCCCTAAATAAACGAACTTATCAACGATAGGAATGTAACGCTGGCCAATGATGATATCAGACAGGTCAAGGTTATCATATGTTTCCGGGTTTCCATATTTACTCGGTGGCTTTGGACAGAAGAGAACAACTGATTTGGAGTCTTCTCGTGGCTCCAATGGACCAGAATGTACTTCCATCCCAAAACGAGCGAGATGCGACATACTCTCCTCAATGCCGGACTCTGCTTCTTTTCGACTGTTAAATAAGAGAGCAGTGTCATCGGCATACTCAGAGTCTTGGAGTGGCAGATCTTCTCCATATGCTCTGTAGCTGCGACCAGTCATGACAGCATCTTCTTTCGTTTTGAAAATGCATGCTTGGACTTCGGTTGTTTTACGCCAGGTTATCATAACTGCTGCAATGAAAAACGTGAATAGAAGGGGACCAAGAATGTCACCTTGCTTGACACCAATTGAACAGTTCATTGTTTCGGTTACTTCGTCTACCGTGAATTTCACTTTGAAGGCTTTGTGGAGAGCTTTCAATAAATTGACGAGTTTTAATGGGACACCGAAACGTTCAAGAATAAGCCACAGTAGTTCTCTGGGAACCCGATCAAAGGCTTTTACCAAGTCCAAAAAGAAAACCCATGACTCAAGTCCATGTTCGCGACGTTTTTTAAGAGCAAGTTTAACGGTAAAAATTGCGTCAATGCAACCTCGATCTGGACGAAAGCCACATTGTGACTCGTGGTCGAGCGATTCTTGGATTGGTCGTAAGCGTTCTTGAAGGATTATAGCGATAATTTTATACGAGACTTCCAAGAGCATAATACCGCGATAATTTTTAGGTAAACTTAGATCGCCTTTTTTAGGTAGTATCGTTAGACGACCTATATTCCATTCATCTGGTATGGTTTCAGTGTCCCATATATGGTAAATAATATTTCGCAAGATAATCAAGGTATCATTATTTGTCAGTAAGCTCTTCCATTCGTACGAGGAGATACCGGATTCACCTGGTGCACTGTTTTTAAGTTTTGAAGTAGCACGAACAATCTCTTCTTCACTAGGAATCAGGTCATAACCGGTATGGACGGGTGATTGTTCAAGAGTATCAAGTACTGTTGGGTCGAAATGTGCAATGTCTTCTGACATTACATCACGGACCTAATAGCTGATTGGTTGTAAGTGACGTAAAATCAGTTAATACTTCGCTTTAAACCAATCAGCTGTTGGGTCCGTGGAAAACATTACAATGGTGCATATCATGAATTGTAGTTTGGAAGACAGAAGATAATAGATTCCCAAATTACCAAAAATGAGCAAAACTTTCACGAAACAACAAACTATCAGGGAATATTTTTAACAACTAAAAAATGAGAATCTAATTTTCACGCACTACACGACAATTGTTCGGTTCTCGTGCATTTACAAGAAAATGAAAGTCACTTTCTACTTTTAAGTGATATACTCATGGCGTTTCAACCCCGTTTTAACGCCATGGATATACCCTTTCTTGACATGTTTTTATAAAATGGAGAAAGTACGGAGTGATTTGACAATCAAATTTCCAAATCAGCGAGAAAAAAAAACACAAAATGATAAGAACATATAATTACCTCTAACTTGAAGAAAATTGTCGATGATCAAGTGATGACAAACGGGGGTACCAAACTGCGAATTGTTAAACGGCGTGAGTAAGTAAAACCTAAGGAGGTGCTGGCAAAGGTTTGGGAAAAAGAAAGACAATGAAATTAAAAACATTAGAATTGTAGAGTAGCAATAACTTACAAGTGCAACACCATCACCAACTACATCGTTGAGAAATACACTACGATTATATTCGATGCCGTTCAATTAACTTCATTCAATAACCTTGAAGAGAAAGAAATAAGATAAAAAAATAAGTCTGGTTAAAATATTCTGTATCTGATAGTAATAAAACTAATTTCAAATCTAACTTCAATCTTAAATTAAAAGTTTACTCCGGTTACATTTGTAGTCACGGGCAGCAAACGTAGTTGAGTTTAATATAATAATGGATGATGCTTCTTTTTGCTTTTAGCATCTCATTTCATTTCACCTCATGGTAACTAAAAGAATGCTATTTTTAAGCAGTTTTTAAATAACCGTATAAATGCAGACATATAGCTACCAACATATCTTCACACGCAGGCCATATATGGGGGGGGCTAAAGGTCTCCAATAGCCTACAATTAGTCTTTGGACATGGGCCAACTACTGTGCTAGAAGGAGACCTAATTTTTTACAAACTGAAATTCTGATTCGATTTTCAAAAATCTGTGTGTCTGCAAAACTATTTTTATAAAAAGATAAAGAGTCAATCGAATGAAATCCTTGAAATTGGACTAAGCAACTTTGAAAACCTTGAGTTGAAGTGAATGTAATGTAAAATGATTCCTTGAAAACCTTTAAAAAGCATGATTGTGACAGTATAATTGTCTTGTTGTGGCTTGGGCCTTCATATAAGTTTTGGTCTAGCTAAAGCTCCAATTTTTTTCTTTTTCTCTTCGCTCGTAATGATATTTTTAAACGAAATACTTAATAATTGTCCTCATGCTGCACCTGGCCACACAGTAATATCCTACCATTGAAATCAATTTGAATTTTGAAAAACCTAGAAAATACCTAATTAAAAATCCAAAAAACCTTTTTGGAAAATCACTAAGATTTTGCCAAAGTGTTGTTTTGTATTTATTTAAACCAAGCAATGCAATGGAACCTCAAACTTCCATCTCTGATACTAGCAACATAATGGTTCACTTTTGAAAAACGTCTCTTACTCTTAGGTGCCAAATAAACGGGGGGGTTCGAATAAACGGGGGGGTTGGAAAATTTTTGAAATTTCAATAAACGGGGGGGGACCTAATTGCCGGGGGGGTTGGAAATTGTACTTATGAAAACCCAAAAATAAGGTAAATATAGGCTAAAATCAGGCTTTTTGGAGCAAAATAAGGGGACTTCTTTTAGCCAAGTGAAAATATTCTTTAAAATTAATAAACGGAGGGGGTCCTAATAAGGTCCGGGGGGGTTGGAAAATTTTCGAAAAATTAACAAGCGGGGGGGACCGTTTATTTGGCACCTAAGAGTACACTGCTTAGATAATTTTATAACTGCCCAGCAAGGGATTTGCACCCCAATTTACAAAAGCTTAATAAATCTTTTTAATTTTTAAATCAATTTTCTTTAATTTGTTTGCTTTTTTATAAACAAGTAGCTATTTTTTAAACTATTGTTTTTGCTTATATTTGACAACAGAAAATGCGCCCCTGCAAGCGATTTGGAACACATTGAAAATTGATCCTTAAAAAACCGAACTTTTGGCCAATATGGACCGGTCTAGGCTGTTCCTGGCCAAATTTGGCTGACGTTGACCATCTTGGCCAATCTAGGCCCATCTTAGCTGAGTCATGTTTTTAAATCTTTTCTCTAAACAAAGGACAATCAAGACCGGCCCAAATCGGCCCAATTTGGCTAGGTCCAGTCTGAAAACAAACAAGTAACTCTTTTTCATATATGACGGTATTTTTTTGTTTACAATTTCGAGTGCCCAAAAACGTTCGAATCTTTTTGTAAAGTGTTCGATTGAACTCCAGAGAACGTTCGAATGTTTTGAAAATTGTTTTGCCAAATTATAAAAAAATAAAACTAATATCCAGTGAAAATTTCAGAGCTCTATTCCTTCCCAATCGGGAATTATTCCGATTCCGATTTTGACTGATTTTGAGGGATTTTGAGCGGGATGTGGCGGGATTTTGAGGAATCTAAAATAAAAAATTTCCCAAAATACCCAACATTACTCTGAAGATTGCAGTGATAATTTTAGTATTTCGGCTTCCGTAAAACGTTCTGGACAGGTTTGTATCAGCTTGGACCGGTCTTTATCGGCTTAGACCGGTCTTACATTAACATCATTGTTTTTGTTTTATCAGGTTTGTAACTTGACAAAACCGGACCTGGACGTTTTTGGCTGATCCAGACGGAACTTGGTCGATCCGAACCGGACCTGGCCAATCTAGGCCGAATTGGGCCCTAGAATTACTTGGCTGATCCTGGTCGATCTTGAATGTGCTCTAAATCACTTGCAGGGACACAAATGTTTGCTAAAAGAATAATTTCTACACTTTCTCAATTTTCACTTTTTCTAAGTATTTCAAATTTTATAGGCCACCTAGAATATATTTCCAATAGGGGCCAACAAAATCCTAGGCACCACCTAAATTCTTAGGGGCCACCTGCTTATACCTGAACAAACCTGAACATACCCCAAACATCTTCAGGATCAAAATGACAAAACTTTCTTTTGACCTGAGAAATTGCTGCCATGCATCATGCGGCAAAAGGTCCAATCACAAAAGTGTTTCTGAGAAGACTTTTTTTACTTTACTAAGGTCACAATCACAAATAATTTGTGTTGTCGTCTGACCGACTGATATTTTTTCTTAATTTTCTGATTCTTTTGAGCTGGACAGTCTAAAAAATTGTTGGATTTTTATGTAATTATGAGAATTAGAGAACGTCCGCCGCCTAACCCCGTATCGCTTGATGGGATTAGCAAATAACCGGTGTGTAACTTGCTGCACAAGTGATGTCAAACGCTCCATCGTTTTGCCACTAATATGGTCTTCTTTGTTCCAGACATTCTTGTGTGTTCCACTACGGATTTTTTTCATATTTCGATTTAAAAGCCTACTCGATGCGAAAGAGAAATTGTGTATTTTTTAATACGCCGTTCATTAACTCAAATCAAATGACTTTAGAGGTTCGGTGAAATGGTGGCCAAATTGCTGTCCCATGTTTTGTCAAATAGTCCCAAGTTAGAAAAAGTTGACGGTACATAAGCAAGGCAAAATAGCAGGCCATTCATTTTGGATTTATATTAGGTTAGTTTTGATTTTTCAAAGATTGTTTTGGAATCAATCAGAGGAAAGCCTAACTTAAAATTTGGTGTATTACTTTTAAATTTTTCTTCATTGGTTCAAAAGTTATGTTCAAAAACCTAAAATGTCAATTCTAAAAAAAGTCAAAAAAGCTGAAAAACAATGAGTATTAAAATGGATTATAATGAATAGAGACACAAAACGATTTTGTGCATCAGGAAATGTATTTCCATTATGTAAAAAGCACTTATTTACAAGGTTAAGCTTCCCTGTAAATACAGGGTGAATCAAGATGAGCTGCAACAGTTCAAACGAGTCATTTTTCTCAAATTTTTCACCTTCTCCACCTTTCTCAACGATGATGCACACACAGAAAACTTTTGGAAAGATGTTGAGGAGGTTGAAGCCTTCTGCATCTTGTTTATGCCCAAGGAGAAAACAGAAGTCAAAGAAAAACAATAGATATAAAGAAAACATAAAGAGTGTTAAAAGGAGCAAGACTTTGTACTTTAATGTTTTGGTAAAAGAAGTCCTTTCTCTCATAAATTGATACCCTTGTTTTTAGCCTTTTTTTGACATTATTTTTTAGAATTGACATTCTAGGTTTTTGAACAAACGTAGTCGTCTAAGAAAACAGCTATCATTTTTTAGAATCTTCCTTACAAAAATCGCAATCGAACCAATCGAACGTAATCGAATGCGATCGAATAATTGCGATTCGATTGTCGAACGTAATCGAATCTCAATCGAACGGCCGATTCCTGGGTAATATTCGATTGTGTTCGATTGCGTTCGAGTAAGGTTAGATTGGTTCGATTGATTGTTGACTATGTTCGATTGGTTCGATTGATTGTCAATTACATTGTATTAATCTTCGATTTCGTTCGATTACGTTCGATGGGTTTCATTGCGATTAAATTAAATTGGATCACTCTTTTAGAGCTTCTTAGCGTGGGCGGCCGAGCGCTTAAGTACCATACTAAAGCGAGTAAAATCTAATACAATCGAACGTAATCGAATACAATCGAACGTAATCGAAGCAATCGAACATCAAATCCTGGGTAATATTCGATTGTGATTCGATTGCGTTCGACAATCGAATTGCAATTATTCGATTGCGTTCAATTGCGTTCGATTGATTCGGCGTTCGATTCGTTCGATTGACACCGTCTGGTTACAATCTAGTTTCATATTTATAGAAACTAGATTGCTGACATGTGGAAAGGAATTTCGGCATGACTGATCCTTTTGTCTCGATAATAACATCAAAGTGGGAGTTAATTTTCTTCTTGTTTCTTTCTTTCTTTTTTCTTTCTTATCAGTTCACACTTTCCCTCACCACCTACAAAGCGTGGTTAGCTCAAGCAATTAGATGTCCAATTTTTAAATTTTTAAATTTTCTTTTATAATGAAGGTCAATCAAACAAGTAGCTAGCATATATTACCTCCGCTCTCTGTCCAGCTCTGTCTAAGGTTTAGATAAGCTTTGATAGCATCACTTAATAAGAACTTTTTATAGTTTTTTTTTTCTTCAATCTTTTTTTTTGCCACAAGCGATTATTCAAGGCTGAGATATAGAAGAACGGGTATAGGCGTTTGCGTCTGCGTTCGCTGACTGACAGTTTCAGTTTCACTACTTTCACTTTCACTTTCAGCCAGCGAGTAAGCGAGCAATTCTTTGTAAGAGAATCGTCAAATAACTTCTTTCAGAATCATTGAACTTCTCGTTTTATACTTTAAAGGCAGAATGATAGTTGATTTCCGGGTCAAAATGTTTGACACTTGATCCAATCGTTTGCTTATCTTTCTTACTTGGTCGTTATTTGAATTTCAGTATTCAATGCTTATACAATACGGTTGTTATAAGGGTATTAAACTCCTCACAAGGCACTAGGAGGGAACAGATGATAGATTCGAATTGAACGCGTAATTACTAATAGCAATTAACATTACATAACGCGTCGATATCTCTTCACTCTAATGAAAATGTGATACAAAATTAAATTTAAAGTGATGAGAGAATCACAAAAACAAAATCTAGAATTGAAAAAATTGGACACCCATTGGAATCGAGCATATGAGACAGACAATCTAACCGCTTGAGCTAACCACGCTTTGAAACTAATGAGAGAAAGAGTGAACTAATAAGAAAGAAAAAGGAAAGAAAGAAACAAGAAGAAAATTAATTCCCGCTTTGATGTTATTATCGAAACAAAAGGAACAGTCATGCCGAAATAGACTTTTTTCAAAGAGGACGTCCTGTTGAATAATTATGTACAGTAGTCCAGCCATAAAAACAATGATAGAGCCATGCATAATTACTGCATCATGCATATTGTAAAAATTATGCATGGTTTTATGATTGTTTTTCTGCTGGACTACATACCGTGAGAGCGGATAACTTGCATCAATGGAGGCTAACATGCATAGCCCTCAAATAAAAGACTTGGCTGGTCATTAAAATACAAAGTTAAATCAAAACAAAAATGGTAGAGTAGAACTGCGAGCAGAGCTGCATAGTTGTATTTTAATGACCAGACAGGTCATTCATTTGAGGGCTATGCATGTTTGCCTCCACTGATGCAAGTTACCTGATCTCACGGTAATTATTCAACAGGGTATGGCCTCTTTGAAAAAAGGTCTATTCTTTTCCAAACGTCAGCAATCTAGTTTCTATAAATATGAAAACTAGATTGTAAGGCAGTGTAACTCTAAAGCTCTAAAACAGTATCTAATAACATGAAAACCAGAAAATGATTCTTCAATGGGAATCAAAACTATAAAGTGCACTTACAACATCAATTTGTCAGATCTAACAAAATTTATAACGGCATTGTCATCATTGACAATAAAACAAACAATATTCTGTCAAGAGCCTTGTAAACATTTCAACAACTTCCATCGAAATGATCACAGCTCAGTCTACCATTTTTAGCGCGGTCCGAGGATTGAGCCAAGAACTCTCGCAAAGCGCCCGAGCTCCCACGCGGCGCGCACCGCGGGGATGAAAAACTTCAATCCGTCAATCATTTTCTCAAGCGAAGAGAAAGCGAAGTGATTCTAGCTTTACAGTAGTGCCGCGGATCAACAATGGATAGTATTTGATTATCATTTATCCCTTTTTATTTTCATTCCTATAACTTTTGCAAAAAAAAGGAAAAATAGAAAAGTTGTATTTTTTACTGCTCTATTCACATACTGAATTTGAAAGATCTTCTATGTGACATTTTTTTGCAAACTTCAAAAAACTGACTTTTGTCCCGCCTTTGCGGGATTTTGGCTCAAGTGCTTGAGTGCAGCATAGGGTACAAAGTCATCCAAATATGCGTTTCCCGTAATTTTTGTACGAAGAGTTAGGTCTACACTGTAAGGAAGATTCTAAAAAATAATAGCTGTTTTCTTATAGGACTACGTTAACATAACTTTTGAACCAATCAATGTCAATGAAGTAAAATTAAAAATTAATACTCCAAATTTTAAGTTAGGCTTTCCTCTGAATGATTCCGAAACAATCTTTGAAAAATCTTTCTGACTACTGCCTGCAATATAAATTCAAAGAGGGTAACTTGATTCTACTAAAGAAGGTGTAATCTTACGAACTGTTCTTATAACAGACAACATAAAATTTCCATCAGCTTTTTAATTTGAAGCTCCTTCGTACATCAATTTCCTTTGTTTGTATATAGTATATTCCCAAATGACATTTTCTCTACGTTTTCTTTATACTAACGATAATTAATTTTAATTATTAGGCATTTATTTTATGCCATACTACTATCTCCGATTCTTTCACGCTTGTGACTTCTGAATTCATTCTAATTTTGATTTGATGGGAGAAGGTTGTTTTTGACATGAGTTGACTTTCTCAAGAAATTCAGTGGAAATTCATCGTTTTTGTATGGCAAAGTATCTTCGTATCCAATTTCTTGTTGTAGTGATTACTCACCTTTAGTATTCACTACCTTTCGGGTCAGCATCTTACACAGCATCTCACTCGTGGCCAGCTGGTGAGTTTTTCTGCTGTTTGCATTTGTTCTTTTTCATAGGCTTAGGTTAGGTTTTTGTCTGGCCTCTGGTCACCTCTGGTCTTCTCTGTTTGGCCTCATTTTTCTCTTTCTGTTTGGCATTTTTAGGTTTTAAAAGTTAAGTTAGGATTTAAGTTCTAGAATTTTCTGTAAGTTTGTCATTCATTTTTCTCATATTTATCTCAGTTTAATCATTTCCGTTAATTAGTCAATTAGTCATATTTTCTCTAATTAGGATCAAATTTTGTCTTGGCATTCGGCAGTGCCGACCTAAAAGCCGACCAAAGAGTGCGTATGGTCGGCAGTTCATTGCCGACCATATTCATTGATTCTCTCGGCAGCCGACCATAAGTTATCTTTTAGGTCAGCAAAGCCGACCTTTTTTCATATAAGAAGTTGAGAGCTGGGTTTATTTCCAGTCTCTAATAAGAACCATATCGCACTCAAATAAAAAAACAAACGTTTCCGTAGCCTTTAAACAACTTTGCCGACCTAAAATATAGCTCAGATCGGCATTGCCGACCTAAAAACAAGCTTAGGTCGGCGACTTACTTTTACTTGAATTTCGAGGGCTGCAACCACACGTCCAAACCACACCCAATACCTAACCATATTACTAGGCTGTCTACAGACAGGTACTGACACTATTCCTGCATGCCGGATCCAAAAAATATATTTGTATCTTTCGCTTTTACGAAAAGAAGCCATCACCTTTTTTGAGAGATTTCTCTAATTTTAAATTAATCCTTTTTCCACTGACACTACTGAGTACTGTACTACACTGTTTGTTTTGTAGTAAAGTCCGTTGTGTGTCAGTAGGGTCGTCTTGTAAGGTCTTGTAGCTACAGCACACATTACCCTCATGAATAGTAAAGACAGGCTAAAAAGGTTAAATATGTCTTCTTACCAAGTATATACCTTTCAGTTTGTGGGATGAATGGTTTTGAGCAGGCTGTCTGTTCACTTTGCAGACGCCATTTTGAGAAATCATTGCAAATATAGATTCGAGCAGCATTCCTCATACCTTACTTAGGGAGGGTTCCATATGATTTTATACGAATCGGCTATAAACCAGATTTTTTATATCCCGATTTGGAAAATTCGGGTTTAAACAACATTCGAGTTCTTCATGTGGGATCAGCCCATTGAGTTTCAAGCCGAAGGCTAGAGGTTAATCTCTAACCTTTCTCAGGCAAGAAAAATTGAAGCCTTAAAATATGCGCCGTATTTTTGATAACGGATTGAATCTAGCAATTCCTTTGTTTTCGAGTGATATATTTTTCAAAATTAAGCGGTAAATTTTAGTTTCAATCTGTCATTTGTGTAAAAACCAGGCGGGTCACTCAAGGCCGCGCAACTTTGGTAGGATTTGTTGGCTTCAAATCCTACCAAGGAGATTGACCTCTAGCCTTCGGCTTGAAACTCAATGGATCAGCCAGGTGAAGGCTTCTTCGTAAAAGCGAAAGACATGTACCTATTTTTCGGATCCGGCATGTGGGAATAGTGTCAGGACCTGCAGGCGACCTGGTAGGGTTGGGTATGGGTGTAGTTTGGGTGTGGTTACGTATCAGATTAGCTAGGAATTTGGTTATTATTAGTTAGGGTTAGGGTTGGAGCTCGAAAAAAGCACTCTTTTGTGATTTTTTCTTAATACAGTCTGGTCTGTAGTTTGTACAATATAAATAGCCGTCAGAAACGCTCTTTCGGCGCATTGGGTTTCAGAACATCGGAACTTTGCATTTAGTGGGTTCGAATCACTGACCTTTATATAACCCTGGACAAAGCTTCTCAATCCCAGCCAAGCAAAATCTTTGATCGGAGTTTTTTGAAAATTGGTACCCTAATGTCGGCACTACTCGATAGCGGTGTAAATGCATCGAGAGAGCTAGGTCTACTTTTCCTCAAATTCTTTTGATGATGTAGCGACGTTAGACGTTAATTTTTAGCATTGCAATGGCTTCTCCTTGGGTACCAATTCTAAAAAAACTCCAATCAAAGATGGCAGATATTGCTTGGTCCAGGGTTATATAAAGGTCAGTGGTTCGAATCCCTCCGGTGGCGATCTGTCGGTAAGTCATTCAGTAAGTTAGAAAACATAGTAAATGACTCACACAGAACCAGAAAGTCAGAAAAACTACGAACAAGAGACTGGAAAGTACGAAATAAGTCCAGATCTGTCTTTCGTCTTTACGAAGAAGCCACGACCGATCAGCCAGCAGGTCAGGTGACGTGACCAGGTGGACCTATCAGGTCGCAAGTGATCAGCTAAATTCACATTCATCCAGACATCACATCTCGTTTTCTATTCTATCATTTTTTCAGGTAATGAAACTCTGATATTTTTATCTAGTAGTAAAGCTATAGAAATATTTTGTCTGTGCGTTGTTGTTAAAAAGATATAATCAATACACCAGGCGTCCGCGCTCGATAGGATCGATCATCGGAACGGCTCGATGACGGATCGATATGTGATCGATGGATTACTTATCGATCCGGATAGGAGATCGATGGAAGATTCAGCCATTAAAAAGTCTTGAGTATCGATCCTTCGTTGATCCATTATCGAGCTAGTATTTCAATCGAGTATATCGATTCGTCATCGATCGTTAATCGATTCGTCATCGATCGTTAATCGATTCGTCATCGATCGTTAATCGATTCGTCATCGATCGTTAATCGATTCGTCATCGATCGTTAATCGATTCGTCATCGATCGTTAATCGCTTCGTCATCGATCGTTAATCGATTCGTCATCGATCGGTAATCGATTCGTCATCGATCGTTAATCGATTCATCATCGATCGTTAATCGATTCATCATCGATCGTTAATCGATTCATCATCGATCGTTAATCGATTCATCATCGATCGTTAATCGATTCGTCATCGATCGTTAATCGCTTCGTCATCGATCGTTAATCGCTTCGTCATCGATCGTTAATCGATTCGTCATCGATCGTTAATCGCTTCGTCATCGATCGTTAATCGATTCGTCATCGATCGTTAATCGAGTATGCATCGATTATAAATCGATTATGTATCGTAAATCGATTATGTATCGATTACAAATCGATTTAAATCGATTACAAATCAATTATGCATCGATTATAAATCATTATAATCGATAGGTGTCGATAGGTAATTGATAGGTTTCGATAGGGTAATCAATCAGTTAGTCACACTAGGAAATTAAGCTTTCAGAAAAAACAACATTCAGTCATCTACAGGATACATTTCAACAACAAGGATGAGAGTTACCTGAATCAAGTTCGCAAGACAATATTAATTAAAACATAAAGTTGGAAACAAAATAAAACGTGCAGCAGCCAAAATCAACCAACCAAAATTTTTCATTCAATTCCCGAGACAGCGCTTCGATTTTTAAGGCCTTGTTTATACGCTAAAGTAAAAACAATTCTGCACATGTAAATGGGTCATTGTTTGAGGTCCGGCAAAATTTCCGGGAGATAGCCTATCCGGCGGTGCGCGGATCTAGGTGGGTTCTGCCTCCCCCGTAGATCTTTTTCTTGGGAAGTTGATCTTCAAATTAGTTTTCAAGGTTGGCTTGGCTCAAATTTTTTTATCTATGGCTCAAATTTTAGGCAATTTCTCAAAGTTTTTGAAAATGTTAATTCCATTAAAAAGCGCTGGGTTATTTTTTCATGAATCCCTATAGAAGTTTTGTGGCGCATTTTTTTGCTTGAGAGTCAAGTAAACGATATAGCGCTTTCGCAACATTAGTCTTTGATACACATTTTGGCGGGACGCTAGTGTGACTAACTGTCAATAGCGAGAAAGATCGATTAATATTAGAGCTCAATTTTTAGAAAGAGTCGATAGGGTCGATAAGATCGATAAAAGGTCGATGATAGATCGATAACTAATCATAAGCTTAAAAAAATCTTGAGTATCGATCCTCTATCGATCCCCTATCCGGATCGATAAGTAATCCATCGATCACATATCGATCCGTCATCGAGCCGTTCCGATGATCGATCCTATCGAGCGCGGACGCCTGGAATACAATAATATTTTCAAATATTATAACAATAATATTTTCAAATATTATATAGCTTCCGTCACAGAAATAAATTAATGATTCCCTGGCCTAGGGATTGTTCATTTGTGTTCATTTTTAGATGTGGTTTTTTATTCGATCACATTATAGTCTAGAATTTTAAGTTCGGGAAAGTAAGGACAGTCTGGGAAATCCTCTCAATTGCACGCTTATGTTCCGAGGCCGTAAGCGCGCAATTGCACGGTTAATCAAAATGGCAGAATTTTTATACACGCTTATCGAAATTGTTCTGAAACAGGCGGTAAGCGTTAAGCAAGGTTGAAAGGTGACGGCTTTTGCGGTAAGCGTGCAATTGCACGCTTTAAAATTTCTTATATTTTTGACACGCAATTCCTTCCGAAAGCTTTGTTGAATTTCAAAAGCCTA
Source organism: Clytia hemisphaerica (assembly GCF_902728285.1). Classification (NCBI taxonomy): domain Eukaryota; kingdom Metazoa; phylum Cnidaria; class Hydrozoa; order Leptothecata; family Clytiidae; genus Clytia; species Clytia hemisphaerica. Next base: position 2,032,318 of record NW_027103836.1, on the reverse strand, counting down.
GGGCAGTTTTACTCAAAATTTATCGTAGAAGAAGATTCCGTAAAAATGGATTGCCCGTTAAACCATGCCTTCGCCCGAATTAGAGAATTCTGAACCCCTTGAAATCCCTAAGCAATTTCAACCGGGGCGTGAGCGGGCGTAAATTATAACCATGCAATTGCGCGCTTACGCCCTCGGAACATAAGCGTGCAATTGAGAGGATTTCCCAGACTGAAGGATGAAACTAGAGGGAAACCTCTTTAAAGAATTACCAAGGGGCCGTCAACATTCGACTTTCAAATTTTTTAACGCCATTTGGCCGTTAAGGGGGGGAGGGGGTCGACCATGTGTTGTTAAGGGAAGGTTGAAAATCTCTTTAGGGGTCAACTCACCACATATCAATTCTTTTCACCAGAAAATATTGATTTTTGAGACGTTTATTCCATACAAATGTTACTTTCCATATTTCTTTTCCTCCTTTTATCAACTAAGATCTGCTAAAGTCACATACCTAAAGTATTCACTTTGCTATTTTTTAGAATAATTTTAACCAAAACAATGTCTTGTGTTCCATTTATTTAGACGGTCCGCGCGGCCCTTGAATTTTGCAGACCAGACGATCTCAATTGAACGGAATCGATGATCAAACCAGTCGAACCAAATCGAACGCAATCGACCGATTGAAATTCGATTGTCGAACGCAATCGAACATCAATTGAACGCAATCGAATATCAATCAAATCTGAAAATTGTGGTAATATTCGATTGAGATTCAATTGCGTTCGCAGGCTTCGGCATATTAGGCGTGCGATCGCACGCGCACGCCTCCGCACACACCTAAAAGCCTTTTAGGCGTGCAATTTATCACACGCCATAAATCATGAAAACCTAGCGAGGCGTGCGATCAATCGCACATGCAAAAATTTATTCTAGAAATATTTTTTCTGCTTGTTGAAAGAAGATCAAATATCATTTTCTACTTTAATCATAAGAACCAAATAGATGAAAGATAAACTTTCCTTTACTCTTTCAAACTGCTATATGTATACAAAATTTCTTATAAAAAAGTTACTCTAATGGATACACATCTTCTCTCTCCTCTTTCTCTCATACTATGCTTTGGTCTTCAATAAACAAGCCTTTCTCAAAAATAACTTTTGCTGCACGATTTTTCGTCTCTCTAAAACCTTTAAAAAAAATCACTTTTGCTGTATGATTTTTCCTCTCTCAAATCTTAGGCGTGCCATGATTCGCACGCCTAAATTACTAAAAATCACTATGTAGGCGTGCGATGATCACACGCCTTCTTTTTTCTTATGCCAAAGCCTGCGTTCGACTGCGTTCGACAATCGAATTTCAATCGGTCGATTGCGTTCGATTTGGTTCGACTGGTTCGATCGTCGATTCCGTTCGATTGAGATCGTCTGGCGCAGACCGTCAGTTATTTTTCTTTGAAATGCCGCTATTCTAAAGTCAAATGTCGACGGCCCCCAATGTGTTAGTGAAAACGGATTTCCACATTGGGCGGCGATCACAAATGTCTTCATTTTGCGTCCTCGTTGGGTCAAAAAAGTGAGTCGGTCGGTCGGTCGGTCGTAAAAAATTTTCGGCCAGTGAATTTCTTCTTCTCGTCCGACCTTAATCATCCATTTTTGGAGTGTATTCTTGAAGGAAACTGCCAGCCAGCCCAGCAGCCAAGACTACCGCGCGTTACGGGTGGTTTCAAATTATGAACTTTGAACACTGTAATGATAAACAAAGTCAAAATGCCGCAAATCGTCGCATCAAAATAAGAAAGCCTTAAGTCCATTTTTTCAAAAATTGAGTTATGACCATACCGATGCTTTACACCCCATTTTTATCGAATTTTTGGCTTAAATCCATCAAAAACCAACCTAAAGTGGCCTAATTTTAAGTTTTTTGAAAAATAAAATTTCATTTTTGAAATTTTCTCAAGTTAAGAAAGTCTTAATTCCATTGTCATTTTAGTTGGACTTTAGGACCTTTTAGATTAAGGTTTTAGTTAAAGAGTTCAAAAAAGTTAAGAAAGTTTAAAGCAAGAAAGTCTTAAGTCCATTTTGGAGTTAAGACACTTTTTCACTGGAAATTTTTCAAATTTTCAGTTTTAATCAAGGAAATTTACATAGAAAAAAAGGTTTAAGTCCATTCTCGAAAAACATGCTATGAAGAAGCATTCATATCTCCGCAATGGTATAAGTGACAATGTTGATACTTTAGAACTTGAAAGATCTTTCTTCATTTATATTCATATCAAAAAAGCAGCTAGCTAGCCCAACATGGTCAAAAATGGCAGCCATTTCAAACCTTTAAACTTGATTTTCTCAAAACTACAAAAATGGACTTAAGGCTTTCTTATTTTGATGCGACGAAATGCGCTAAAATAATAAAATGTTTGAACGAAGGAAACGTCATCGACAGAAAAAGTCCGACAAATTTACCAACTCACCGAGTCAATTAACTACTCAATTTTCGAGAGTCGGTCGGGCGACGCAAAACGAAGATATTTGTGATTACCGCCTTGTGGAAAACTAATATTTTTAACTTTCTAGTTGCCCATTCAGAATTGCATCAAGAAATTAAAAAATCTTAAGTTTTTCTAAACTGATTATGATTATGGATGAGTCGAGAAAAGAGAGATCACAAGTTTTTAAAATGATTATATTCTACAAGCTAGGGAAGGGAAATATCACCAATTGTGACCTTGCTTGCTTTATTCTATTCTTTCTCTACCCAGATTGTGAAATTCGATTTCCCGAACTCTTTAATTTGAGTGTATCCTTTAAACAATTAATTAAATCAGAACTTATTGTTCAAACCTTCAAATAGACCATGTTGAATAATTATGTACTCCAGCATAAAAACAGATACAGCCATGCATAATTTTTAAAACATGCATGATACAGTGTAGACCTAACTCTTCATACAAAAATTACGGAAAACACATATTTTAAAGTTCTAGGAATGAAAATTTAATAATGATAATTGAATATTATCCATTGATGATCCGCAGCACTATCGTAAATCTAGAATTGCTTTGCATACTCTTCGCTTGAGAAAATGATTGACAGATTGAAGTTTTTTCACCCGCGCGGGAGCTCGTGGGCATTCTACGAACGTTCTATGAGCGTTCTACGAGCATTCTCGGCTCAATCCTCAGACCGCACTAAAAATGGTAGACTGAGCTGTGATTGATCATTTCAATGGAAGTTGTTGGAATGTTTACAAGGCTCTTGACAGAAAATCGTTTGTTTTATGTCAACGATGACAGTGCGGCTATTAATTTTGTTAGATCTAACAAATTGACGTTTGTAAGTGCACTTTATAGTTTTGATTCCCATTCAAGAATCATATTCTGGTTTTCATGTTATTAAATGCTGTTTTAGAGCTTTAGAGCTAGCCTGCTTTTAGTTTAGATAACATTTTCTGCCCAGTCTCTGGTTATGGTACTGAAAATGTCACCTTTGTTTTCAGCATAGTTAAAATTTGGGACAAGCTGTTCTAAGAAGCTCCAGGTGTAGATAATACTGTATCTTTCTCTTCACCGCTCCAGTCCTTGTATAGTTTAATTTCTTCCAGCTTCTCCCAATAGTTGAGATGTTGAAGTGTAGGGATTCCATTCAAGTAGGATTTTTGAAGTGATTCCAGTAGTTGGATCAGATATCTTTGAAGGTGACCACAGCTGGGAGCAAAAGTCAATGTGTGAGTACGAGTGATTTCCAAAGAGTACTTGACAATCTCTTGTTTTGAAGGTTCAATGGATTGCTTAATGATTCGATCAGAGTGGCCAGCGTAAGCTGGAAAAACTGAAAATAGGTACATTTTCCATATATATAGGAAAGGTGGAAAAACTGGAAAATTATTTTTATATTTTAATTCTAACTTTATGTCAGGAATTCGTTAGAATTATTATGTGATTAACATCTATAATTTTCATAAGATGTTAAATCTAGTATGAGTTTAGCATTTTTCAGTTTAGTCCATAGACGTTCTATCTATGTCATTTTTACAAAGATTTTTATGAGCTTAGATCTGTATGATCAATTTGAAAGAAATGTCTTTTGAAAATCTAGAAGTACCAGTGGATACCCCTTAAAACCTGTAAAGTTGCACTTTGGGCTCTCTTAGCCACCAAACTTGATTTAATATTGTTTACAATAGTTCACTTTTTTACAATATCTTATAAATGTACTTTCATAAAATACCTAATTTCAAAATTTTCAATTAATTGCAAAATGTTATAAAATTCAAAGTTATCAAAATTCTATCGTAAATCCCTTCAAAAAATTAAGTTTTTTGAACCTAGAGATTACACAATTGAATTTAAGGTAGGTATGTTACTTATGGTAGGTATGAAAAACCATTCTCTTCTTCGTGGTTGGACTCCAAAAATCTTAAAAGGCCCTCAAAGTTCTGATTTAGGTTTTAAAGTGTTTTTTGATTTTAACGTACAGTTTTGAAAATATTTAGGTCCCAATGATCTAATTGCAACATTAGTTACTTTGCAGTGAATCACTGTTCAAAATCTGAGACCAAAAGGACTATTTTATAAAAACTTATTGGAGAAAAACCCTTTTGTAGGAACCATAGACAGCGTACTTTCTACACAAAAAGTTTCAGCCTAAAATTCCACCTAAAGTTTCAGATAGAGGGTACCTCTATTTTTTGTAGGTTTTAAGGGGTATCCAAGGGTTATAATTTTGCACTCGCCTATAGCTGGGAAAAAGTACAGATTTTTGGGTGAAGGCTGGAAAAGGTACATTTTCCATCTGAAAATACCTGAAAAAAGGATGTTTTTGACCAAAAAAGCTGGATATTTCATCTAAAATAAGCCTGGCCATCCTGTGACTTTTGACTTATCTTGATCTGGTTTGTGATGTGTTTGCTGTATGTCATGTTCACATCCAGAGTGACTCCTAAATCCTTCACATCCATCTTGGTTTTGATTGGGGAGTCAGTGTTTGAGAGTTAATTTGAGTGTTCTTAAGCTCTTCATTTTTTCTTTATTCTGTATTTAAGATGTTCAAACTTCAAGCCATTGAGCTGCATGTTTTTTAATGATGTCCATTGATAAACCACATCAAGAACACATCAATTCGGAATTGCAATTCCTGTAGAGCCACCAGTACAGAGTTGTGGGACAGGACTAAATTAGGTACCAAATAACTATTCATCAAAAGGTATTTGGGACTTTTGAACAATGTAATTATCTAATTTGTTAATATCATAACATTTCTGCTCACACCCACTCTGCTCTAAAGGGATGTAATGTACTATTATGTGCTCTTTTACAGAGTCTTCAAAGTGAATACGTTTCATGAGTGGAGCAATCAGAATCTGCTCTGAGATTACCGAATTGTAGACATTTTATGATGAACTAGAGGTCAGTTTTTACTGTTAATAAGTTGTCCAATTTCTAATCATGCTTTTGTCATCCATCTCAATATACATATCACATGGCTCCTATATAAACAAATAAATGTGTAGTCTCAAATATCCTCAAAGTTATGATTTTTAAAAAGACTTTTTTACTTCTTGTTTTGAAATTCTAGACATCAAAAGATACCTCCCCTGCATTCTAGTTTTGATTAGTGGTTGTTTTTACTCACTTGTTATTTTGAAAACACTTTTACTTTTACTTGTTCCCTTTGTACTCGTCTTTATTTATGCACTTTCGGACATGTGACAGTATCATATTGTTTTGATTTGGGTTGATTTTAAAAAGTTTGTACATGATTTGACTCCCACTACCAAAATACTGCTTGTTTGGTCTAAAGGTCATTATAGGAAGTATAAAAGCTGATCAATTTCATATTGCTGCAACTGTCAAATAATATTTTAGAAATTCATTAGATTACTGCTGTTACTTTGTTTGATGTATTTAAGTCCTCAAGCTATTAAATAATTATTTTAACTTAAAATTCAAATCTTCTGTGAACCTTTTGGTAGATGCCCCAAGTGATGCCGTAACTAGTCGGGAAACAACGTTGTTTTAACGTTCATTCAACGTTTTAAATAGGCTCAAGATGGATATTCGAACAAGGTTTTGTGCTAGCTGATGGACGGTATTGAATGTAGAAAATTTGGAGATAAATGTTTTTTTCTTTATTTTCAGCTAATAAGATAAAGATATTCATTACTGTATATTGAAATACTTGCATTACTGCATTGGAATGAAGTACATTTTATCTGTGGTGTTGTTGCTGGCTTTGATTGCCATTGCTGAATCGAGATGGTAAGTGAAATTTCCTCAAATTTTTAATCGCGATCAAGTGGGACCTAATAAACTAATAGGCCTTGGCATCAAAACATCATTACTATGCGTGTGTGTGTCCCAAATAGGGACAGCCTTTGAGATGTGAGAATTTATAGTCGGATTTAGTTATTTACTTATTTACTTATTTACCAACTCTCTAATCTTAGGCTGTCCCGAGAGACTATTCTGGATCTTTTAAAATTATTGAGAGACATCTAGACTTTTCATTTTTAGCATACAGTGTTCAAACTTCTTCCGTCAGGACGGATTTCTGTCTCAGTGAAGTAAATATAGAGGGATTTCCGTCTCAAAATTCTGTTTAATTCACCGAAATGCCAAGATTATGTCCTAAAACTGCTATGTAAAATCCGTTTCTGTCTCAGACGAGAAACCTTGGTTTGACCACTGAGCATAAATAGTCCTGAGTAAGGGGCGGCTTTGCTTGGACAAACTTAATCTTAATTTTTCTCCTTCACTAGGCATGGGCACCACCGTCACCGCCATCACCGCCATCTTGAAAAGCTTCACAGTAAACAACGCGAACGTGATCACACTTCACGCAATATGGAGTGGGATTTCTTCATGTTAGTCACTGAATGGCCTTTCTCCTCTTGTGAGAAAGAAAACGTAAGTTCCAAATAGGCTATTCCAGAAATAGTGTTTTACCTAGGGGGTAAACAGGAGGTGTGACGTCCAGGGTGGTCTGGAAAATGAAAAATCCAGGTTAATCTAGTTTTTCGAGTGTAAAAATTCATAGTGGTCAGTCAGTATAATGAGTTGGAAAATCCGGGGTGGTCACTAAGACGGAGTCGATAATTCAGGGTGCTCCAAAAAAATTAGAAAAAAAGTCCAAAGAGGTCTTGAAAAATTTAAATAACAATCCAGGTTACCTTTACTTAACTAAGACCTCCTTCCTCAACACAGGGGTTCAAATTATTCCTGGAATAGCCCAGCAATAATAAATATATAAGTTTTTTATTCTTTTAACGAAAATTCATTTCGAAATATTGTCAACTGTTGGTTTTTATCGCTTAGTACAGCTTTTAGTATGATAATAAAGACCTAAATATATTCGTTAAGTGACTATACTCTTTTAAAACTACATGACTCGAGAATAATGGTTTTGGAAAAAAGTTTTGAATGTCTTTTTGTTATAAGTTTATATAAAATTATTTACAAAAGTATACAGTTGATAAATTAATTGATTTGATATTTATATTTCGACGTTGTTGTTATTGCTTTTGGAGAAGCAATTGAATGGTCGAAGTTTCTTGATGAACCAAGTTTTGGTTCGTTTGAGGAAACCTGTTCGTTCAACTCCTTGATTTTCAGTTATTTTTGGTGACTCTTCTTGTTGCTGTTGTTCAAGAGTTTCATATTGATTCTTCGTGACCAAAGACTTGACACGTTTGAAGAGACATTGTTGTTTTTCTTTTTCTTCTTCATTATCTTCAAGTTGAATGTCAACAAAAGAATTCAAGTCTTCTTCGGAGAGCGAAATGAACAGCGAACGATTTTCCTTGGTGTTTTTTCTCACTCTTTCATGGTTTGGTTGGTTTGAATCAATTTCTGATGAAGTGTCCTTCACAATGTTGGATGGAAAAACTGAAGGACTCCAACCGCATAATTTTCTGTAAAAGTTAAGTTTCTCATCTTCACTTTTTAACGAAGGAACGATGGGACTTTTGCTTTGAAGGAAGGTCGAATGTTTATCATTGAAAACGTAGAATTGGTTTTCCAAATCTTCGGATGAATAGTTGATGGAGGTTTGATCTTCTTCTTCGCCGTGTATTTCTTCTACCGAAAGTTCTGTTGAATTTATGAAGGTCCCGAGAGTGTCCATAAACTCCTCATTGTGTTGGGAAGTTGAACTTTCCAAGGTCTCTTCGAAGGTTTCTGTAATGATTTCTTCTGTCAATGAGTCGCAATCTACCGTGTATGAGTGCAGATTCAACTCTTCAACAGAGCTCGTTTGCAAGGGATAAGAATCAGTTTTGTCGAAGAATGTTTTCTGGCTACTTGACGCCAAAATATCCAAGCTGTTACCAAACACTGATGATGGTCGTGGATCGAACAAAGGTCGAAGATAATAAGTCACATGATCCGTATTGTTCTTTTCTTCTTGGAATAACGGACGTAGATCGTAAACCAGTTGAGGAATTTCATTTCTTGTTTCTCGGAACAAGTTTTCTAAGTACAACCGATCGACCCTTTCTTTGATAACTGAACTGTCAGTTTCTTTGAAGAGTTTACGTAGGCTGTACGTTGTTTGGTGAGTTGAGATATTTCTCTTGGAAAAAAGTCGTTCCAAGTATAACTTCTCTTCTCTTTGCTTTTGAAGCTTACATTCTTCTCTGAAAAGTCTTCGAAGACTGTAAGTTTGTCGATGATCCATACTCTGATCTTCTCTGAATAAAGATCTGATGCTATGGATTTCATCATGAATTGCTTTTTCACTAAATGAATGCTTAATATAAGATCTGTCAAATTCTGCTAAGGACGACATCTTGAATCCGAAAAATTCAAGACTATAATGAATTTTCTTTTTATAAAGATTGGAGATTTAGATGAATGAAAAAATTATTATTTGACGTCAATTCTCTAAGTGACGTCATTTTTTTAGAAAATAATGAAATGACGCGCTGCGCAAACCAGAAGGGGGTATTCTTCGTTTCGGCAGTCAAATCCTTAGATGATTTTTGTCTTGACTAGTAGCTAATTTTCTTAGATAGTGTACTTTGTTCTATTTTCTGTAGGCGACACATCAACACGAATGCGTGATACCTGATATTGTGGATGGATGGGTCCTTCATGGTTTGTGGCCTTCATGCAATAACGGAAAATATCCTGCAACTTGTACACAAGAAAAATTCGACTTCTCTAAAGTTGAGGTAAACACGTAGCGTTTTTTTCAATTTCTCAAGTCTCGGAATAATTCTGATTTCTGCCTCGTGAAAATTAGTCAGTACCAAATTCTTTACCTATAGAAACGGAGGTCATATAACATTTATCAGTCTAAACTAGTTTTAACAGTTTTAACTTATTCAACTTTTGTTTAATTACTATATTTCTCTGCGAGAGTTAAAAAGCTACAATTTGACTTGAATTTTTAATATATTCTTAATTTTCAGAGCCGTGTTTATAAGACACATTTTTAAGTGAAATCCAAAAAGAAATTAAGCCTTTTATTTATTTATCTTATCAATTTTGTTTGAATTCGTACTCTTACGTTCCAAATAAACGCCCCTCCCCCCCCCGGCTTGTTAATTTTTAAGAACATTTTTAGCTGTCAAAGAGAAGGCCCCTTAATTTGCTCTGAATAGCCTGGTTTTAGCCTATATTTACCTTATTTTTGAGTTTCAGAAGTACAATTTCTAATCCCCCCCGGCAATTAGGTCCCCCTCTCCATTTATTCGAACCCTCCCCCCCCCTTCGTTTATTTGGAACCTAACAGTAAGCATTGAAACACTACTGCTGGCTTCCTCTTTAGGATTTGAACGATCGCTTGATGAAATATTGGCCAAATCTATTCGCAGATGAATCGAAAACTAGTTTCTGGTGAGTGCTGCTGTAACCTTTTCATCTTACATTTATTTCACCATAGTTCGGACCCCCCCCCCTTCTTAAGGGGGGAGGACACCTTCCGAAAAAAATTAAGAAGGGGGGGGGTCAGAAATTTTCATGAAAAGGGGGAGGATAGCAAGGAAGGGGGATAGTTTAAGAAGAGGGGGCTTACATATACATTGTAGATTATTTTCAAGCACTGTTATGAAATTTGGTCTTCGTGAAAGAACTTTTCTGTTAAAGTAGTCTGAGTCAAAAAGAAGAAAGAAGTTTATTATTTCGCTTTTTCTCTTTAAAAGATTTTTCACATATATTTGTTAGCTATTTTTGTCCAAAATCCTTGGGGAATTTTTAAGGTTCGGGGGATTTTTAAGGTTTGGGGGATGCCAAGAAGGGGGGGGGGTCAGACATCTTTCCGCGCCATGTTTTACTACCTTTAAAAACATCAACATCGAAGAAATCTTTTGAAAAATGGTGTAAACAAAAATAACCATTTATAACTTGTCAACCTTGCCTCGTTTTATTTTCTGTGATAAGATTGCTATAAAAGTTTTCAAGATTTTAATTCTGAAGGAGAAAAAACAAAACTTCATTTCATACTCATACCACAACATACCTGATAATAGTTTTTTATAAGAATGGTGTTTTTCAATTCATAATGAATATTCATAACCTTTTGAGGAAAATTGTCCTGGAATATTATAAGGGCATTCTTAGGTTTGCATCTAATCCCAACCAAAATTTAGCATGTAATACACATCTCAAGCAAAACTTTGGCATTTTTGTTGAATCTTTTAGCATTGCTGGGTAAAAAATGGCAATTTAACGGTAAAATGCTCTAAAAATGGCATTCTTAGGTTCGGTTGCCAAATTCCATGATGGTGATATTCTTACAATATTCTTTACCATAAACAATAGGTGTTTTAAAGCTCAGCTGTATGATTTCTCCGAGCTAGAGACTCGTCATCTTTGTTGCTTATGATTATTGGTCACTAGAAGAATTAGGCTTCAAGATGAATATGAGCTCGGATCCTAAACATAAATCGATGTAAGATGAAAAGAAAAATTTAAACTATCTTGTTACATTTTTTCTCTAGGAAACACGAATATGAAAAACATGGCACATGCGCAGAGACCGTCCAAGGCTTTGAAACAGACCATGATTTTTTCAAAGTCACTCTTGATTTGAGAGACAAATACGACATGGGAAGGTAAAGAAATGCTTTTAATATTTCTACAACAATTTCGAGGACTCTCCCGTACCATTCCTCCCATCCCATATCCATACTCGAACTTCAATTGTCCTCCCATTTCTCAATATTTTGAAGTAAGCTTAGTCGATCGAGCATTCGCCTTTAATTCCGAGGTTTTTGGTTTTGATCTCCGGTCGCATCCGCCGACTTATCGAATTTTTAGCTTAGATGAATAGTAAATTTTGATCAAAGTAATAAGCTCAGCACTCTTAGCCAAAAGATCTGGCTCTGACTCTGTTCTGTAACACTGTTGGCAAGAGGAGCTAATTGGCAGCTGAGAGAAGGTGTGTTGCTCCCCCGTCAACATTCGACCTCTTAAGTCGTAATTAGAAAAGGGATAGACTCCCTCACTTCCGGCTCCTCCGACAGCGACCAGATGAATGAACTTCTACTTAGTGGAATTCAGTTTCAATTAATTCCATCTTAATTTTTACTTGACAGAGTTCTTTCGGACCAAGGGATCACACCTAGAGTTATTCCATATAAGGTATTCAGTTAAATTTATACCGCTGCCGTTATTATTTTACCTTTTCCTTGTTTTCTAAAAGACGCCCCTGTCTCAGTGACGGGTGAAAACGTCCTAGTCGAGTGGGATGAAACGAAGGAGCTACGTCTCAGACTTAAGGATAAATATATGAAGATGCCTTTTGTCATTGGAGATAAGTTCTGTTCTAATGAAATGAAATGGGTTGTTTTTCTCAGCAGGATGATTTTTCAGATCCTCGTCAATTTGTCATCATGCGACTGACGTTGGAAAGTTGTTTCGGGACCCACTGGGTTAATTTCTAATTAATTTCTTACTTAGATAAAATATTACTTCTATTCAATGTTCGTGTTTTATAACCAGACTTCTTCTTGTTAGGGAGCCGACGTGAAAAAAGCAATCGACAATGGGCTGACGAAAAAGGGATGTGCGACTTGCCAGAAAGTCAAGGTTTGTCGAGATACACACTCTCAGGGCGTTTTTAAGATAGAAAGAGGGTGAGTCTTTGAAAGTGAGTGGCACGGGAACAGAAAGATTGCTTAAAAAATTATCATCTTAATTGCAACTAAACGTTAAACGTCTTGTGCCAGCCAGCTTTGAATGTAAGGTAAATTAGTATTGGCTCTACAAAAATTTATTTCAGCAGTTTAGGGTTAGCATCAATTCTACAATGAGTTAAGTACTCAGTTAATTAAAATTCAGATATATAAAGTCTGAGATAAACATTTTATTACTTCAAAATTGTGAAATCCTTGCAAATAGACTTCGTCGATGAAAACACGCGTTTAAGACTAACAAATTTCCAAATATTATTAAAATCTCTTAGAAACCTTTCTAAATTTAATGTCGTTTACTTTCTTGTTCTGGCGATAGAGTTTGTCTTGTTGATCCATTCATTTGGCTCTAGTTTTATAGAAAATAAATTGTGGGGACTCATAATTTTGTAAGATAAAGTTTTTATTTCTGGACTCAATAGTTCGATATTGACCTCGTGATTATCGAATCAGGGAAAATTCCCACTTTTCGATACGTTCCCGTTTTGGATAAAATCTAATTTCCCTTACATTATTAGACCTTGTTCACACGCTACGGTTCCGTTTCGCCCCGAAATGAAATGAAGCCATTCTTTCGGTTAAATTCAATTTTACGTCACTTCTAACCAATCGAATGGTTTCATTTCGTTTCGGAGCGAAACGGAACCGAAACGGAACCGAAACGGAACCGTTACATGCGAACATAGTCTTAGAGAGCGTTTTTTCTCCTTTGACAAAAACAACATCTGTTGGAAAAATCAACAGAAATGTCGGTAAATTCATGAATTTTCGATTATCTTTTCCAAGGGTGTTGATGGGTACGTATTGATGAGCACTACCGTATGTCTTAGCAAATCCTTACAATTGATTGATTGTCCTTATTGTGAACAAGAATGCTATGATAACGATGCTGTCTACTATCAACCAATGAACTAAAGATGGTGTGTAAGAAAAACATTAGAAACATATATTATCACTTCGCAATTAGGTTGATTTAAGAAAATTTTACCTATGTTGAACGAAGAGGTCGTTTTTGGATTGTGATTTCCTGGATTTTTGTCGAAATTTCAGAGGTTGATTGCACATCTTGGAGATTATATATGACATTATTAAATTCTCCTCTGAATTTTTATTTCTAAGAGACTTAGCGAAAATATTTAAGGTTATTCTTCTCCGTGAACAGAAAATATTGCTTCTTCGCTTCTTCAACGTGTGGTCTAAGGGAGTGGTCAAAAATATCTACTAGTGTAGGGTGGAGGATGTTTTTAATAATTCCAAAAAAAAATCGACCCCCTCCTTGATCCCTTGATAGTCTCAAAAAGTTAAAGCTCCCCCCTAACCAGTCAATATATTTTGGCACCCCCCCCCCCTCCTAATATAGAACCCCCCTAAAGACATGAATTTTTTTGAGACCCCACCCCCTAAGGGTGGAAAGAATCTATAGCACCCCTCAGATACTTTCGGACCACTCCCTAGAATTTTTTTTTTGGAATACACGTGTTTAAGGGGATATAAATGTGAGACGAAAACACCAAGTTTGGGTTTGAAAACACCCAGTTTGGGTGTGAAAACACCCAGTTAGGGTGTATAAAAGCTTTTAAATTTGTTATATATTTTTTCCATTTCTAGAACTTCCAAATTTTTATGGATTTTTGTAAATATTTTTTTCAAAATTTCAAAAGTACAATTCTAAAGACTATTTCGATAAGATTTTCAAGTTATAAAGATAATATGACATCAAATATTTTTCATCCTCTTTAGCGTGTATGATATGATTCGGTGAAAGCGGAAAATTTTTGCTTAATATCAATATTAGACATCTAGCAAACAAAGATATGCTCGTCCTCGTGTTTTGCTTAAGACAATCAATGTCAAATATTGGTATAATATTTGAATTCTCCAAAAAAATGTACATGTGTTGCAGGGCATCAACCCCCTGTAAAAGTATTAATTCAACCTTCTTAAAAACTGTTTGAGCATTAGAAATATCAGCTCTATAAAGCCCCCGGAAAAACTGTCTCACAAGGGGGTCATGTACGAGACTTTTCTAGACGCTCTCATAGATTTTAAGTAAAAAAAGACTGACTTTTCAACGTTCTTTTGTTTGTATTTCAACGCAGCTTGATTTCAAGACGTTCTATTATTCGATAAATGCCACGTGTCTCATTTAACTCTAATTAAGCCTTCGCTATTGTTTTTACTAGACAAGTTCATTGTTTAAAATTAGGTTCTGTCAAATTGTATTTCGACGCAGCTTGATTTCAAGACGTTCTATTATTTGATAAATGCCACGTGTCTCATTTAACTCTAATTAAGCCTTCGCTATTGTTTTTACTAGACAAGTTCATTGTTTAAAATTAGGTTCTGTCAAATTTATGGTTGTCTGTCTGAGATACAAATTCATATAAATTTAGTAAACGCAAATTATATCAAGACATATTTCAGTACAATTTTAGCCGTTCAAGATTACTTCTCTTAGTGATAAGTACGGTAAGGTAAGTACCATCTTTTAACTTACTAAGGCTTGCTTCAGTAGAAATGAATTCTTCACCGTTTTACGAATCCTGTATTCGTGAATACTCCAAAAAGAAAATTTGCAACAGTTGTATACATTTTAGAAGCAGTTTTAGCATTCGTCACACAGATGAACTTGTAACTCATTTTTCATCGAATAACAAATGATTATTTACTACACTCCTCACAGACCCACTGAAAAAAATTGTCAAAATATCGTCCCCGGTGGCAAATTATCCTCCAATTTTCGTCCCCACTGAAAATAATCAAATAATCCTATCCTCACTGCAAAATATCATGCTATTGTTCCCATCCCCACTGAATTATCTCTGACTTGAAAACAAAAGAATTGAAATCCCCAGCCATTAAAAATATTGGAATATCAATCCCCATCGAGTTTCACCAGTCTGTTATTTTCATCCCCACTGGCTGAAAAAATCCTACCGGGTCTGTGAGAACGGGGTGTTCATTTACTACACTTTACTTCCCACTGGAAAACCTTTTCAAAAAAGATTTTCAGAGTTAGTATTGGTTTTGTATTTATGTATTAATTCTCTGTTTTTCAGCAATAATTTCTCTTTAGCAATGAAGATCTGTTTTGCTGTGTTATTGATATTGGCTGTCTTGGCCATCGTTGAATCAAGGTGGCGGTAAGTGGTTCACTTTTAAGCCTCAAAATGACCATGTCTTTACTTGTAGCAACTACTTTCTTGAATATCGTTTAAAGTTAGTCTTTTCAAGGTTGAAGTTGCGTGAGAGCGTATACGACTAACAAGGGTATTAACAAAAGGTGTGACCAGTGTGATCAAACCAGATGGATGGTTTAACAATATGTAAAATCGGCATTTATAAATTCGATTGGGTCAATAAACCTTGTCGGAGTTTTTGATTTTTCAAAAAGCGATGCATTGTGGGATTGTTTTGGGGGTATTACAATAGAAATCTCTTAGGAATTCCTCGAGGGAATTCTACTGTAATACTCCCGAAACAATCCCACAATGCATCGCTGTTTTAGAAAAATAAAAAACTCCGATAAGGTCTATTGGCTTGATAGGACAGTTAAGATTCGAGATTTTCACTTATTTTCATCTCTACTAGGAGACATAGACGTCATCACCATTCAAAACATCACCATTCAAAACATGGCTCATCCAAACAGGTTTCTACAGGCAGTCAAGGAGGAAACCATGATATGAATAATTGGGATTTCTTCATGTTAGTGCAACAATGGCCTCTTTCATCATGCGAGAAAGAAAATGTAAGTTATTTTAGAACAAACCATTATAAAAATAAAAAGCTTTAATGACCAGAATTTTAAGAATATTTTGCTTTGCGGACTTTAAAACACCGAGATTTGTTGGGAAAATGGACAAAATAAAACATTGTTAAGAACACCTTTAGCCTTAAAACTCAAAAAGTTAAAAACATCCGAAGGCTTCAAAAATTAATGTGTTCTTATAAAAAAACGTGTATTTGCGTATTAAATCTATGTAGAGAGTACAGTATTAGCCATCAAAAGTTATGCGTTAAAGAATCTTTCCTTTCCCGGCTAATAAAGAACCTTCCTCTAAGATATCACAGGTTCTTGAGTTAGCTTTCTCACGAAACGTAATAGTTATCGGACATTTGCGAGTACAATATGAGAAATATTTTACGAGTTCCGAGATTTTTCCGTACAATATTTTCCGAGCCTGTAGGCGAGGAAAATATACGGAAAATCCGGAACGAGTAAAATATTTCCATATTGTACGAGCAAATGTCTGATAACTGGTCTATCGGTGACCCAAAAAATGCACTTTTTGTGTTGGAAAAAAGCGCAGGGCACTTTCGTAGCAAAGTGACGTTAGATTGCTGCTACCGCTACAATGCAACAATATCTTTTCGTCAATTTATATTTTGTACATGTAAAATATAAGATATATTGTACTCTTTTTAACCAATCAGATTGCAGATATTTTTTGGATCGCCGATAAAGAATTTTAAGATTTAAAGAATTCAATAATAACATAGTCAAACTATTCAACATAAAATTGCACGATTCTACTCAAGTTCCACTCAAGATAGGTGCCTGAAATATAACTCACTTCTTTCTAATCTAAATCGCAGATAATTACAAAACTGCAGTATAAGGAGCATGAATCCGTTTTAGTAGATGCCTACAGCCTAGCTGCTTTCTATACTTTTTCCCTACTTATACTACCTAAAATGATTCCTCTCCACTTCTCCGTTTACCACATTCTAAATTACATTATTAGGTAACACATGAGCACACATGTGTCATCCCAAAGTATGTTGATGGCTGGACACTTCATGGTCTATGGCCTTCAACCAATGTCGAAAAGAATTACCCAACAGAGTGTACTAATGAAAAGTTTGATCCCGAGGAAGTCAGGGTATAATTCATTTCATATTTTGACTATATTGTTTTACTCTTTATGATTAGCAAAGTCGATTGAAACCCCCTCATAATACTGCTATTGTATATGTCACATATGTTATGCGACCGAGAAAGACTTGGTAGCTTTAGGAGTACAGACTAATTTTGTTTTGTTTAGGGCTGTTTGTAGTTCTTTTAATGGTCCAACGCAAGAAGGAGCCTGAATTATAACACGCTTCTTTCTATTGCACGAATCCTTTAGTAGATGCCAGCGGCCTTTCTTCTTTCTATTCTTTTGACCTACTATTCTTCACCTGAAATGATCCCTCCCCCTTACCGTTTTAACACCCCTTCAAGAAGCTGTTTATGCTAAATGTGTGTCTTTTTTCAGGATCTGAAGCCTCGCATGTTGAAGTACTGGCCCAACATGTTTGTAGATTCGGACAAGAATCATTTTTGGTAAGAATGTTGTCTGTTTTATTCGAGTGTCTCCTTAATTCGATCAAGCTATTTTGTCTCTCTAACACGAATGTCTCCTTAAAACTCGAACCAGTTATTTTGTCCCTTCAGTTAACAATGTCTTTTAAACCTTACACCGTAACTCGAGATTTCTTTAACTTTAACAAATTTGTGTTGCATGTGCGTGTTCGAGTTACGGTGACTCTACAACCTTTTCAAGACTAAATTAATACCCCTATGACACCATATTTGCAAGCTGACAATATATGCTGCAAAAATTCGCTTTTAAGGTCACGCAATTACAATGTAGCATTAGTGGCATAATAAAGTCTAATTAAAGGAAATACCTCACTGGAAAGATGAATTTAAGGGGATAATTTTGATAATATTAGCGGGCCGGCTAACATTTTTTCTACGGTGCAAACAATTGTATATGACCATGAGAAATGTAAATATCTTTTTGGACCTATCATTTTTCAATGATACTAATTTTGGTAGCCGGAACTTTCTAAAAATTGTCAGAACAGCCGAGAATCGCCGGAAAACGGATTTTCTTGAATTTCTCGAGCTGTACTTGTTTATTTGTCATGAAATTTTGCACACTGGTGCAAAATGGCAACCTAAAATGTAAGGGAGCCCGGTTTTCGAAAAACAATATCTTCCCTGCCGAAAATGCTAGAAATATGCCAAAAATAACAGTTTTCATTATTGGTTTTTTGGACCTACCTGGAGGTCCTATAAATTAACCTCTGTTCGTCCGTCCGTCCGTCTGTCCGTCCGTCCGTCTGTTACCAGCTTTTCTCGAGATTGGCTCATTAGTTTTTTCTGGTTTTTGGCACAAAGATGCAAAATGGCAATGCCCAAAATGTGACGGAGCCTGATTTTCGAGAAAAAAAAATTTTCCGGCCGAAAATGCCGGAGATATGCCGGAAAAACCGGTTTTTTGACATTTTCTCGAGATTTCATCATTAGTTTTTTCTGATTTTTTGCTTAAATATGCGTATTAACAATGCCCAAAACATGACTGGGTCCGATTTTTGAGAAAAAAATTTTTCCAGCCGAAAATGCCGGAAATATGCCGGAAATCACCGTTTTTCTGAATTTTCATTAGACTTTTTCCTTATAATTGGTTGTTTTTTCATTCAAAAACATTTTTAATGGCAATGCCCGCCATCAAGCATGTTTCAATTTTCAATAAAATTGATTTTTGAAGCCGGAACTATTAAAAAATCGCCGGAACAACCTATATTCGCCGGAAAGACAGTATTTCTTGAATCTCTCGAGCTATAATTTATATTTTTTTATGAAATTTTGCACACTGATGCAAAATGACAATACCTAAAATGTGACAGAGCCCGATTTTCGAAAAACATTTTTTTCCGGCTGAAAATGCCGTGAATATGCCTGAAAAACCGGTTTTTTGACATTTTCTCGAATTTTCATCCTTAGTTTTTTCTGATTTTTTGCAGAAAGATGCGTAGGCGCAATACTCAAAACATGACAGAGTTCGATTTTTTGAGAAAATTTTTTTTCCGGCCGAAAATGCCGGAAATCGCCGTTTTTGTTTTCTAGAAACCTTTATTAAGCTGTGCGTTTTTCTGATAGTGTATTGTTTTTATAAAGAAAAGCGTTTAATAACTTATTTACTTTTTGGACCTACCTCCGGGTGCCCCGGTGGAGGTCCTATAAATTAACCCATGTCCGTCCGTCCGTCCGTCCGTCCGTCCGTCTGTTACCAGCTTTTCTCAGGATTGGCTCATTAGTTTTTTCTGATTTTTTGCACAATGATGCAAAATGGCAATGCCCAGAACGTGACGGAGCCCGATTTTTGAGAAAAAATTTATTTGGGCAAATTTGGGCCAAAAACTACCTAAAAATAGGATTTTTTGGACTTTGTGCAAAAATCCTGTCATTACTTTTTTGATTTTTTGTACAAAGATGGAGTGCAAGATTCTCTAAAGAATGGCTGAAGTGGTTTTTCCCGGAAAATTCTTATTCGCCTTAAAAAGCGGATTTTTGTATTTTGGGGGAAATTCCCTTTAACCAAATAAGAAAATATAGCTTTTCTCAATGTTGACTCATAATTTTTTTCTGATTTTTTGCACAATGATGCAAAATGGCAATGCCTAAAATGTGTCGGAGCCCGATTTTCGAAAAAAAATATATTTGGGCAAATTTGGGCCAAAAACTGCCTAAAAATAGGGTTTTTTGGACTTTGTGCAAAATTCTGTCATTACTTTTTTCTGATTTTTTGTACAAATATGGAGGGCAAGATTCTCTAAAGAATGGCTGAAGTGGTTTTTCCCGAAAAATTCTTATTCGCCTCAAAAAACGGATTTTCGTATTTTTGGGGAAATTCCCTTTAACCAAATAAGAAAATATAGCTTTTCTCAAAGTTGACTCATTATTTTTTTCTGATTTTTTGCACAACGATGCAAAATGGCAATGCCTAAAATGTGACGGAGCCAGATTTTCGAAAAAAAATATATTTGGGCAAATTTGGGCCAAAAACTACCTAAAAATAGGGTTTTTTGGACTTTGTGCAAAATCCTGTCATTACTTTTTTCTGATTTCTTGTACAAAGATGGAGGGCAAGATTCTCTAAAGAATGGCTGAAGTGTTTTTTCCTGGAAAATTCTTATTCGCCTTAAAAGACGGATTTTCGTATTTTGGGGAAATTCCCTTTAACCAAATAAGAAAATATAGCTTTTCTCAATGTTGACTCATAATTTTTTTCTGATTTTTTGCACTATGATGCAAAATAACAATGCCCAAAATGTGACGGAGCCAGATTTTTAAGGAAAATTTTTTTGGGCAAATTTGGGCCAAAAACAGCTTAAAAGGTTTTTTGGGTCTGAATGGTTTAAGTGATTTTCGTATTTGGGGACAATCCTTTTTACCATTTTACATTATTCAACACACAAGCTTTATTTTTCCATTCTGAATTTTTGTACAATTATTGTCACTTTTTTTCTTATTTTCATCTGATGTTAATCATTAGGTAGGTCCATTCAGCATGTTGCTTGTTTTTCATAAGTCTATTTCAATAGTATTGATAATTTCTACCAATAGATATGCTTTCATTTTATATATTTTTGTATTTTGACCAGTTATGTCTTATGTGTTTCATTGTTTCAATGTTCATTGGTTAGTTTTGGTAACCAGGTAGGTCCATAAAAGTATCCCTTGTTCTGATATATGTTACGATGTTATGTATTCATGTAACCATCTCATGATGTTTTTCCGATCTGTGTTCGCTCGTTCGTTCTTTTTCCACGATTTTTTCCATCATTGCTTTAAACTACAACTAATCGACTTTCCATAACTGGAACCTCCTCAACTTGATTATCTCCATAAACGCGAAAAAAATTGAGGAGATTCTTATGCTATTCTGCCTCTCTACAACTCAAATTTCCGTAACACAAATAATTTTACTAACTATCCTCTTGGTGTTCCAGCACTTGACTATGTTACACTTTCCTACTTGCTCTACTCAGGCCCTTTAAGTGGTTCTGAAACGAAAATTCTCTTTTCCCTCTTTTCTAAGATCTCTTCGGTACAGTCTTAAAAACACCGAGAGAGTTGTATGTTCAATGAAAAGGCCTCACGCATCAATCAAAACTTTAATCATCAGGTAGGTCCAACCAGCGTTCCGTTTATGCTTATTACCTTTGAACTGGCATCTTGATAAATGACATGGTACAGGGCAATACAAAACTTAATCTGTTTGGTCGACAAATTTATCCTTTTTCTTTAATTAGGGCACACGAATATGAAAAGCATGGCACATGCGCAGAAAGTGTTCCAGGCTTTAAAACAGAGCACGAATTCTTTAATAGTGCATTGAACTTACGTGATGAACATGATATTGGAAAGTAAGTAGTTGATTGATTATATATAGCCTGTACAAACCCGCCTGCGGGTGATTTTTTTTCTAATTTTAATATCTTTTCGCGTTGTTTACTCCCCGTTATCTTTTTGGTACTAAACTAATGTAATTATATCAGTGGGAATAGAAAATTTTCTCTTGAGAATACTTCGTTTCTAACAACGATCAATGTTCAATACACGTCGCAAATGGGAACTCTCCCAGGTTATGCAATTCTATTCTAGATGTATAGTAGGCTACTCTTGGTACAATACGTACTTAGGGCGATGTTAAGCATAATACCATCCCGCCCGTGTATCGAGAGAAAAGGATTGGCAGAACCTGGTACTTTTAGGTTACAAATAAACGAGGGGGTCGCATAAACGGGGGGAGGGGGTTGGAAAATTTTCGAGATTTTGTTAAACGGGGGGACCTAATTGCCGATGAGGTTGGAAATTGTACTTCTAAAAACCAAAAAACAAGACAAATATTATTAGTTACACGGTCTTCTCGAGGTGGGATACGGGATATACAGGGTCAGTAAAAACCGCATTGGTGGCGGGGCTTGTCGAGTTTTTTTCTCAATCGAATGCGAGGAAGACAGATACGGTTTATATCCCACCTCCGCGTGATGTCTTTCGACCAATGGAATCGCGAGAATCTCACTGATGCGGGATAAAATCAGGCTATTTAGAGCAAAATAAGGGGCCCTCTCTTTGACAGCTGAAAATATTCTTGAAAATTAATAAACGGGGAATCCTATAAGGTCGGGGGGGTTGGAAAATTTTCAAATTAACAAGCGGGGGGGCGTTTATTTGGAACCTAAGAGTAAGCACGCTACTCTTTTGGTTCTGTACAATGTAAGGTTAATCTCTCTTACTTTCTCTTCGATAGCATTCTTGCCAGTCAAGAAATCACACCACGAGATCAACCATACGAGGTATTCTGAAATGTTCTGTTTAAACTCTCTGACCCCCCTGTTTTTATTGTTAGTTACTCCTAAGAAGATGGTTTATTAGCCCAAACACTGACTATATGTTATATCAACAGAGGCTAACATTTTGCAATCTATTGCTAGAACGCGTCTTCATAAGGGAAAATTTATAAGGTTTTTAACCCATCAAATATCACACTGTCATCATATATAGGATCGCTCAATTTTTTCGGTCCTGAACCAGTATTTTTTATAGTTTCGGCAGGTATGCGCATTTAAATCAATTTTTGTTTTGAAAATTTGAAGTTACAAAAGCTCTAAAAGGGAAGGAAACGTATACTTCTGACCTACCTATCGAAAACATACTTCTTCTAGCGTAAATTATGAAAAATATCTTTTGTAATATTTTTTTTCTTTAGGGTTCTGATCTGAACGATGCATTGAACAAAGAATTGGGGAAGACAGGATGTGTGCAGTGTCAAAAGATTAAAGTAAGTTAAAACTATTCTGGTACTCCAGTTCTTTGAGTTGAGGGGCCAAGATTCCATTAACACTTGTAGTTGGCAGCTAATCAAATTTTCTGATATTTTACAGTATCTCTTTTATTGAGGCAGATGACGTCCTTCATTTTTGACTAAAGAACCTACAACACTAACAGCTCGGTTGACTTTTGAATATTCGGTATTGAATTTACAAGAAAACTCGAACCCAGTTCCCTCACGCTTTAAAGGTTGTTATATGTATCATTAAATTGTCAACAAAACATCCACCAAGCGCGTTGGAGGGCCGAAATTTTCAAATCATTTTATATCAATCCCTTTTCCCACCTCCAAACACCCCAAGTGACATAGGCAGGCGGTATAAAAAACCCACTGAGAACCCTTCCTACTGGAAAAATTGTCCAAAATATCGTCCCCGTTGGGAAATTAATTATCCTCCAATTTTCCCACTGATAATAATCAAGTAAACCAATCCTCGCTGCAAAATATTATGCTTTTTTCACATCCCCACTGAATTTTCTGACTTGAAAACAAAAGAATTTGAAATCCCCAGCCATAAAAAATATGGGAATATCAATTCCAATCGAGTTTCAGTCAATTATTTTTATACCCACTGGCTGAAAAAATTCTATCGAGTCTGTGAGAAGGGGGTTTTTATAAAGGGTAACAGTGTTTTAAAAGGTAACATTAAAATTAAAAATCTTTTTTATGACAGGATATTGGTTATGTCATTTCGGCTGCCGTAGTTTGTCTGAGTAAATCAAAAGAAGTGATCGATTGTCCATATTGTGAACATAAATGTTTGGATGAAGACAAAGTTTACTACCAACCCATCCGGGGATAATATTTATACTTCTAATGAATTTTAATTTTTGCTGCTATACACCTTTTCGACTGCAGCCGCCAATTACCGCCAATTCTGTCCATTTTACCACCCTAAAACCATCCCAGGCTTTTTTTCGCGCCTAAAGACAATAGAAAAAAGTGTAAAAAAAGGATTAGATCGATGAAGCAAATTGTGTGTGGATTCTTACCCATGACCTTTAGTTTATCAGACGATTTATCTCTCAAATAAGCCATTAATGTCACGACTTTTATATATGAGTGTGGATTGAAAAATTTCAAGCTCACTTTGCTTACTTGATAGAAAGATCAAAATATTATCTTTTTTTAACTTTTCCTTATTTTAGTAGAGTCACACTCTTTATTATATTGCATGGCAATAGACCAGATGGCTAAAAAATTACTCAAAGCTGAAAAAAATTTTATCATATTTTGAAAACTAAATTTCCTTCTGAAGCAGCTCTAAATATTACAACACCTGATTTTTTGGCTTTAATCATGGCTTTAATTAATCGATCTTGAAATCCCTATCCATTAAAACCATGCATCATTTTTTTCCTTCTCCCTCTCTTCCCTTTACGCCGACGGGTAAAATAATTTCTCACATTGAGCGACGAGAGAGACGAGCGTAGCCAAAGGGTAATCCTAGCCAAAGAGGCACTCTTGCAACTTTTAGGTTGAAAAAGGAAAGAAACATATAAATATTTTGCCTCCTATACTTCCGCTAACGCCACGGAACTGCATGAATACAATCTTCTCGAGATGCATAAATTTATTGCTGTCCTCGTTTTTAAACAGATTTCATTGCTATAAAATTACATATTCACAGTGATAATTGTGTTGTTTACACCTCATGAGACATTTTGAATTAAAGACTTTGTTTTAGAGTTAATGTTTGCCTTTTGGGAATTTAAATTGGTTTAAATGTGTAATTTCATAGCAATGAAATCTGTTTGAAAACGAGAACAACAATAAATTTATGCATCTCGAGAAGAGTGTATTACCAGTGCGTGTCCGAAATATGGAGAATCCACTGTCTACCAAAGGATCTCTGTTTCAATTTATGACCTCACCCATTTTAGTCTGTGGGTAGAAAAGAATTAAGAACATTAAAAATTGAATAAAAGCCGAAACTGCTCCAAAATATAAATGGCTCTGATCATGAATTTATTATAGACACTGGAAAAACAACGTATAAAACGGTGGAGAGCGAAGCATTGTCTTTCTTTTGTTTAAGAAAACAATCGAGGATCTAGCTTTGCCCGCAAAGGACAACTGTCATGGCGGCTCGAAGTTCTCTGATTTTGAAAAATGATTAATAATCTCTTATCTAAAAAGTCCTCTATCTTTATCTTTTTGTACTTTTACTCGCCAAAAATTTGGAAATAAATGCTAAAATACTTAACTGATACATGTATTAAATCTGTTGTGAGAAAAACATCATCAGACAAGAAAAATCAAACAAAAGGCCTAAAATGATACAGAATTTTAAGTTTGCAATATCTCTCTAACATCTTTCTGAGAAGAGCTAAGATCGACATATATGAGACTTGAGTGTCTTGGCTTCACCGTGGTATGGAAATATTTTGGAGGCTCTTGGTGGATCGGTGGTTTTATTGAGGTTAAATTTTGAAAATTTCTGGTGTCAACATTCCATTTTTCATACATAGCATGTTTTTCGTATCTTTCTTGCAACTTGAAACGTCATAACAACACGTAATTAGCAATTATTTTGATGCGTTCGCCTCTCTAAGGAAAACTTAATTTTTATTTGGGAATTGAAATGACTGTGTTAAGATGAGAAAAATGATTAAAATGTTACGAAAAATCGTTTAATGAAGGAGTGAACAATAATGTCATTACTGCGGACAAGGCTAGAACATGAGAAATCAATGAAAATATAGCTCCTTGGTTATTCAGTGTCTATAATAAATTCTTGCTCTGATAGACACATGCTGTGACCTGTGTTACAAAACTATTTTACTATTTTGTAATTTCTTTTTTTTCTTTTTGCATAGGAGACATATAGAGGGTATCATTTTTTATGGGCAACATATATACATACATATGATTTTTTCCGTGAAATGCCAAATCAATTTCTTGTCAATAGACGATATCCAGTCTGTGCCACTAACCCGATCGGGAAGATTCTTCCGAAATGGGAAGAAACTTCCCGAACAGGAAGAACTTAGGCGAATTTTTTCTTCCTGATTGGGAAGATTCTTCCTCTTTGGGAAGATAAAAAATGACTGAATCTTTCGGCGAAACTGTACGATGACCGGCGAAAGTTGAAACATTTTGGAGCTGATAAAGCATCAAATTTTAAGATTTTTCACCGAAAGAAAAATAAACTTTACCGTGGAAATTTGGTTTAATTTTGAAAAAACTGCGTTAACTTCCCAAACGGGAAGTTTCAACCCGATCGAAAAGTCCTAGGTAAGTAAAATAGCGGGAAGATCTTCCCGTTCGGGAGTCAAGTTAATTTCCCGTTCGGGAAGCTTCTTCCCATTTCGGAAGAATCTTCCCATTTTGGAAGAATCTTCCCGATCGAGTTGGTGGCACAGACTGATATCGGCTTTCCGAATTCTCCCCGAATGATTACCAAAGATGCATTGCGCGGAAAGTCAATATCGTCCGTGAATTTTTTTGACAGTTATTTTAGCAAAATATTGAGAAATACTGCGGAATAATTACTGCTGCTACTGCTACTACTATCTCTGCACTATCTACTATCTTTAAGTGGATTAATTTTTGCATTGACAAAATTTCGCGACTTTGCCACTTTTTCTCCCGATTTCTTTCATTTTCCTAGGATTTTTGGCTTTTTTTTGGGATTTTAGATGACCAAAATTTGTGAAAATCGCGAAAAGTAATCCACGCGAAATTTAATCTACTACTAATTCAAGGAAAAAATTTTATTTGATTTTATGAAACTCCAAATGGAAAAAAAGTGCATTTTATGTTTTAAACTAAAACCTCGTAATATTGTGTTTTACAAGTTACAAGAAGTTGACCTTGTCACAGCATTATGTTTCTATTTGACAATTGAAAAGAGAAAGAGGGATTGAATTATCGTGTATTTCGATATATACAATATCAAATTTTAATATCAAGTTTGTATTTGTTGCTTCAAAACCAAGTATTTGCAATAAAATAATTTGACATGAGAAATTGGTATGAAAAATATTGCAGGTATAAAACATTTGACATTGTTTTAAGTCTTTCATTTAAAGAGCTTTGTACAGCAGAACTAGCTGGCCAATCTATATCTGCCAATCTGCTTTTCAGTCCTCAAGTGGTTCATTTTCAAAGTAATTTTAAAGGTTTTTTGTTTACTCTGTTGTTGTTTTTTTCAGCAATAATTTATCTTTAGCAATGAAGACCTTATATGCTGTGATATTGATATTGGCTGTATTGGCCATCGCTGAATCAAGATGGTAAGTGTTGTGTCTTGTTTCCGTTTTGCTCCCTTCTCTCACAACCCACTGAAAACCCTTCCCACTGGAAAAATTGGTCGAAATATCGTCCCCAGTGGAAGATTATTCTTATTTTTGTTCCCACTAAAAATGAACAGATAAGCAAATCCTCACTACAAAAAATTGTGATATTTTTTTCATACCCATTGAATTGTTATGCTCAAAAAAAATAAAATTCAAATCCCCAGCCATAAAAACAAGGGAATATCAATCCCCATCGAGTTTTTGTCCGTTATTTTTACCCCCATTGGCTGATAAAATCCCACTGGGTCTGTGAGAAGGGGGTATTTTTAGTAACCCGCCAGTTATTTTTTGTCAGTTACACCTAAACTCTAATGGCAAATAACTGGAAATTATATGCAATAACCATCATTCTCATTTGGGCTGAGTTTAGACTGGCAGTCGTTTATAATCTTATGGGCAGCAAATTTGGTGCTATACGATAATAGTGGCAGGATAATCAGTTTGTATATTACGATTTGACCCTTCCATTATCTTTGGCTTATTTTCTACTACGCCTGAATGAAGAGACGACAAGTTGAGTTGTATGTTTGTGGGTTTACTTTTTATCTGAACATATATTTATTTGTTGCCCAAAAGTCGGGTACAATTGTTCCTCGATCTCGACCATTTGTTCTTACTGTTGAACCTATATAACTCAAATTTAACCTTAACTCGAACAAATCTTATGGCCCCTTCGGCTAATAATGCCTGAGAAATATTATTCTACAACTCGAAATTTCCTTAGCTCAAAACAAATTTTAGCCTCCCTTGTTTGTTTGTGCTATGGAGATTCCACTGTATTTATCTTACAGGCATGGGCACCACAAAGATAGTCCAATAAACCACGATAAAAATGATTGGGATGTTTTTCTGTTGGTCACCCAATGGCCTTTCTCCGCATGTGAAAAAGAAAATGTAAGCACTTTATAACACCTGCTTCTTCCTAATGGATATTGTAGCCAAGCTAAAAATCTTCATGTATGCCTCTTTTTAAAAATCTGAGCAGCCCATTTCAATTTGCGGCATTTTTTCAAATTTGTGTAATGTTAAGAATTAAATCCTCTTTCTCACACCCCCTTTTCTGGATCTATACCAAAATCTCCCTTATATTATTTGACTGGGCTCTTTATATCCACATTGTATCCATTCTTTCCATTTTTGTAAAACCCTATGTTTTGATTTTGAGAGAAAGAAATGTAAAAAAGTCTCTCTAAGGGTAGGACTTTCTCGAAAGTGGAAGAAATTTTTTTTAAGTCTAGAACCTTTTCAGGAAAAATCAGTCTCTCTGAGGGTCAGGGTTCGGAGGTCCGACACGCACATACCCAAGCATCCCTCAACCCTAGAACCCCATCCCCAGGGTTGTACTGTCTACTTATTTTATGATCACTTTAAGGTGACCGGTTACCACGAATGTGTCATCCCAAAATACGTTGACTCTTGGATTCTCCACGGTTTATGGCCATCATGCAGCAATGGTGGTTATAACCCACAATACTGTTCGCATCAAAAATTCGATTACAATAAAATCAAGGTAATTTGCAAATCATTTAGACAGTGCATTCTCTACTACAGGATTTATCTCCGTAATCATAAATTTTCAATAACTTTCAGACAAATTTGGGTTAATTTAAATTGAGTCCCAGTGGAATTCGACTTTTCAGACTTAATAGGATTTTCTTTACTTTTATACTTATCCGTATTGTGGTTTCCCATTTGATTTTTAAACTTTTGGCTTTTGATTGAGGGAAAAGTCGCGGAAAATACAGTTGACGCTCTTTAATCCGATCTTCAAGGGGAATTAGAGTTTCATCGAATAAGGGAGCGTCGTTTATAAGAGTTTCTTGTTGACGGGGACTTTAAATTTCATTGAATAAGGGAGGTTGTCCAATAGTAGAACGTCAAATTGAGAGCGTCAAGTTAATTGCAAATCGTTTTGTAAAGGTTTTACCAAGCCTCTCTAGCTTAGCTCCACAATTTGAACTGTCTAATGAAATCGTGCTGAATTATCTTATTATCAATTGCTTTTTAGGATTTAAAAGATCGCATGATGAAGTATTGGCCCAATTTGTTTGTCAATTCTGATAAATATGATTTTTGGTGAGTTTAAAATCGATTAAAGAAAAAGACGTCCGTGGACAGCAGAAGATTGTGAAATTAAAGGTGGTTTAAAGAAAGAACAGTTGTTTAAGACCACGTTCACACGCTCCCGTTCCATTTCGCTCCAAAATGAAGCCATTCTGTTGGTTAAATTCAATATTTACGTCACTTCTAACCAATGAAATTTTTTTCATTTCTATATATAATATATAACTCATTGACTAAAATAAAAAATAAAACAAAAATGCAATAAACCAATAAAATGGCTTCATTTCGTTTCGGAGCGAAACGAAACAGTTACGTGCGAACATGATCTAAATCTTAGAAAACTGAGAATATAGTGTATTTCATTAAGTGCATGCGGTTGTAGAGTAATCAAAATCTGGTCAGAGATTACTCAAGATACTTAACCACATACTCATACACTGTGATACTGATGGCAATTCTTCTTTCTTCACCACCTTAGGAAACACGAATTTGAAAAGCATGGTACATGTGCAGAAAATGTTGAAGGCTTTGAAACAGAGCATGGTTTTTTCAAAGTTGCGTTAGATTTACGTGACAAATATGATACAGGAAGGTATGCTGAAGTTAGGATACTTTAACAGGATAAAATTTCGTGGAAATTAAATTTTGGCGTGGATTTGGGTATGTCATCCGCGAAATTAAGTCCTAATGGAAATTCGGTAAGGCCTCATCCGCAAAATATTTTTAAACAAAGCGTAAGAAAATGTCAAAAAATCTAATTTTGTAATGTTTACTGGGATCAAACAATATCAAAGCAGCGCTAATAAGGCGTACTACAACCAACAACCACAAGCATGGCAGTAAAAGGTACAAAATTGTGAAAAATGGTATCAGTGCCATCCGCGGAATTAAGTCCTCGTGAAATCTTAAAATTTTGCGGGTGAGCTCAACCGCTTAATTTAATCCCCGCAATATTTTATCCCATTTAAGAAAGTTTCTTTGTATTTACTATCAGATGTCAAAGTAAATGTTGAAATTCAGTTAATTCTCGAACTCTGACGAATAATAAGGCCCCCAGCAGAGTCTTTAATCAAGCTATCGCGCCTAAAAATATTCTCTCGTCGTGTCATCACACAAAAAAAACTATTTTTACTGTCACATCACGCGTTTTAATATCATAAATAACGCCATCACACCAAAAAAAGGACTTAATAACACACCCAACCCCTCAATAATCATTGTTTTTGAATCAAAAAAATATTCGAAATTTTCATCGTTATGAAATGTTTTGATACTAAGTTTTCTAAGTTTCCTGATTTTGACTGTCTGATTGTATAAGATCTTTTAACGTGTTTTTTTTTTGTGATAGAATTTTATCAGATCATGGAATCTCACCACGTGATGCACCATACAAGGTAATTAACAAACTCGAACTCAAGCCCTTACTTCACTTTTTTTTATTCTCAAGAAAGGTGGTTCTATCACGTTCGGCTTCTGGGTACGAGATTAGGTTATTAAATAAAGTTCTGGCTAACAAAACAAAAACCTTAAAATATTGCATATTAGTAGGGGGCTAAGCCTGGGGTTCCGTGACAACTTTTCTACGACCTAGCCATTTTTAGTCTATTCC
The DNA here is from genome assembly GCF_902728285.1 of Clytia hemisphaerica. Lineage (NCBI taxonomy): Eukaryota > Metazoa > Cnidaria > Hydrozoa > Leptothecata > Clytiidae > Clytia > Clytia hemisphaerica. Next base: position 2,001,563 of record NW_027103836.1, on the reverse strand, counting down.
AAAGAACAGTATATTACACAATATTTTTGAGAGGGAGGACGCGGATTAGGCCTGGGAAAACTTTTTGTGACCAAAATAGTGACGTCATAGGCAAAACTGCAAGGGAAAATAAGGGGTAGAGAAGCTTAGTTTCAAAAGTCAAAATAAACGAAAATGATTGGTATCATCTGATAGAGCATGAAATTCTGAGCAATATATTGTATTACAACAAATCTCTGACTAAAACACTTAAAGAAATACAGCCGCCTGAAGTTCAAAAACATACCGACGTCAGTACGATCAATTTAAGATTTGACGTCAAATCACAGTAGAGCTGACAGTTAGTTGGTCTTAAAGCGGCTGTATTTCTGTATATCAAATGATACGTATCTTTTTCATAGGGAGAAGATGTCAAGCATGCATTGAACAATGGATTGAACGCTAAAGGGTGCGCCGCCTGTAAAAGAGTCAAAGTAAGTTGGTTTACACACCCCTGTCTCACTGCCCCGGTTGAATATCCTTTCTATAGAAATTCAATATGGATAGAAATCCTATTGTTCCAATATCAAAAACCCAACGGGAATGCTTTAGAAGTGTCAATCTTTACATTGAAATAATTCAAATTATAGGACATTCTTTTCCACTGGGAACGAAATTTCAGCCAAATTTTTTCAGTGGGTTTAATAGTGATGCAAATCCACCCTACTCCCAACACTCTTACTTTTATTCGTTTAGGGTATTGATGGATATGTATTGATGAGTACAAGCGTTTGTTTCAACAAATCCTTACAATTGGTCAACTGTCCTTATTGTAGAGGAGAATGTTATGATGACGATATTGTTTATTACCAACCCATACACTGAAGTTTCTTTCTTTCGAATTTATTGTCATTAGTTTTTTTTTATGCCAAAAAGACGCTCACATGGGAAGAATTTCTTATGATTTCAAATCTTATTGGAATTAGCATGAATGAAGGTTGAAAGCAATTCAACAGGATTGTAAATCCTAGACTTTAAGTTTAAAGTTATTTTTAATATTTTTCAAAGCCAAATATCGTAGGCGCGGTCGTTAAGGATACTCTACGTTTTTCAGGTTTTCCGAGGTGCATCGTAAAGGGTGTATGTAAAAAGGGAGAAAAACAAAGCTTTCGGACTAAATTTTGGAAAATCTGACCAATACTTTTTTCATATTTTCATAAATCAACATGTTTTAAAAGAAAATATATAAAAACCTTATGCAACCTCGTCCCTAAATAAGATTTAACTAGCCTCCTTTCGTGCCCAATATCTTTTCGACTGAATTGTTTTTTTTTTCACAGCTGGCATGGGCAAAGATTGAAATTTCTCAAGTCCAAAAATGGTAGTTATAGCATTGCTAGATAAAAAGCTGAATTTTTTCTTTTTCGTTTTTCATCTTTGTGTTTGAAAATTTTAGAAAAATTTTATACGCATAATATTCCACTCCGGATTGCCTTTCCAAAAAGTATAAAATCGCTATCTAATTCGAAATCTATCAAAAGTAATACGCAATTGAAAATTTACTGCCAGCTAATTTGAAATGTACTTTAATTGAATGGGACTCTTTCTTTCACGCCAAATATCGAAAGTGTCATTTACAGCCATCATGGACATATAAACGACTGGACATCTATCTTTTATTGTCTCTTTGAAGCGAGCTTCGTTGCCGCCTGTATTTCAAAATTGCTATAAAAAATCCGACAATATTCCGTCGTAATTTTATTTCTTTGAATTGTTTAGGTAAAATGATTGATAGAGCTTGCACATTACTCCTAATGCACAAAAAAATTATTTTCAAATTTTTTCACGAGTTTGCAATATATTTTATCAACATTTTCAACTCTGAAATGCAGAATTTCAACTGCGTGTATACTTTTGAATCCCTTTTGTCACTCCAATAATTTTTTTCATGACTTGAAAAAAATAGCTTGCCAAAGTTGAGAGCCTGTGCCATAAGAATATTGAAATTAGAATGTGACACTCTCTAAAATTATTAGACACTTTTAAGTCAAAATTTGGAAATATTAGTCGGAGTTTTGACAAGCTGACGATGATTTTGCCTCTGTTATCTTTGTTATGATATAGATAAAAGACTTGAGAAAAGTAGAACAACAAAGACTTTTGTCGAAATTTTGACGTTGTTAGCAAGGTATTCCCAAGAGGTATACCATCAGAATTTATTGTTTCGTTTGATGATTTTAACGAGGCGGCAACGAAGCTAGCAGTGTTATCTTCAAAAATACAAAGGAGATGGATGTCCAGTCGTTTATATGTTCATGCAGCCATATATTTTAAAATTCACCATGGAAAAAACAAAACAAAAGAAATGGCAAAATTAGAATGCCATACTTTTTTTGTGAATTTTGTAAGTCAACATTGAAATTTCTCAGTAAATATGTGAGATCGTCAAGTAAATGTTGGCTATTTTTAATTTTGTCTACCACTTTTCAGAGATACCTAGGTATCGAAAGACGAAAGAGAAACGATCCTGAAAGATCTTAAAATCTTTATCTTATATAACAATATAATATGATCAAAATTTAATGAAAAGTTAACAGATTGTTTATTATGACACCCCCTTCTCACAGACCCCTTCCCACTGGAAAAATTATCCAAAATATCATCCCCGGTGGAAAATTATTCTCCATTTTTTGTCCCCACTGAAAATAATCAAATAAACCTATCCTCACTGGAAACTTTTACGCTATTTTCCCCATTCTAGGAGCTAATTTTCTTTTTGGATCTCAACCCCTCGGAGGTCCTTTAATTTAAGCTTTGTTCGTCCGTTCGTTCGTTTGATCGTCTGTTACCAGCTTTTCTCGTGATTGGCCTATTATTTTTTTCTGATTTTTTGCATAGTGATGCAGAATGAAAGTACCCAAAAAGTGACGAAGCCAAATTTTCGACGTGTTTTTCAATTTATACTGTAACCCTTAAAATTTATAACTTCAAAGATTTTCAAAAGAAATTGTTTAGACAAATTTGGGCCAAATTTCGGATTTGTGGAAGTTTCATTAGATTTTACCTTTAAAGAGTTAAAGCTATCTTTATAGGAACGTAAGGGTTGTGTTTTTATGCCTAAAACTAGTCATGGTTTGATTTCAATGCTCCTTAGCCCTAAAACATCGGCAAGCCATTGTGAAACAAGTTTCATCATGTTTTCAAGCTTACCCTTCTCTATGCTATGCTGTTATCTTTCCTTTTTCGTTTGAATATTTTCATTTTCATTCAGCATGCTTACTAATATTTTTTATCAGGCGAAATCTTTTGTACCGGGGGGGGGGCATGAAATTGGAGTTCAAAATTAAAACTTAAATAACTGGCGTATCGTTCACTTTTCAGTCAAGATTTTTTTGGGGGTTAGGTTCCACCTTTTTATTTACTGCGCCCTTTAAAAATTTGAAAGTCGTGAAGGAATCTAGAAAAAAAATCTAAAATTTAGATGATTTCTACAATGTATAGCAATGTGCCCTCCCGGTTATTACCATAATGGCTTTATGGCAACTCCTAAACTCGGGCACATGATGTACCGGTTACACATTTTGTAGATATTTTTTGAAGTTGTCCAAGAATTGACCTCAAAAAGATTTGTAAACAAAGACGAACGGAAAAAGATGGTGCTTTTAGCAGACAGGTTTTCTCACAAACGGAGTATCGAAAAGATCGTGAAATTTCAAGATGAAAAGGACTTTACATTTGATGTTCCGATTAATAACCATCAGAACAGTAGAGTTTATGGTACGCGATGGTTTGAACATATTTGTAACATAATTAATGCCTTTAAATTTTTTATACACCCCCTTTTCACAGCCCCGGTAGGGCTTTTTCAGCCAGTGGGATAGAAATTTGCTGGGGATTGATATTCTCATATTACGAGTATTTACGAGTTGGGATTTAAATTCAATTGTTTTCAAGTCAGAAAATTCAGTGGGGATGGGAAAAATAGTAAATATTTTGCAGTGAGGATTGGATTATTCGATTAATTTCAGTGGGGGCAAAAATTGCAGGATAATTCTCCAAAGGGGACGATATTTTGGCCAAGTGGGAAGGGGTCCCAGTGGGTCTGTGAGAAGGGGGTGTTTTTATTGGAGTATTGGCGGGGTGTGAAAAGTATCAAAGAAACTTTTTGTAATTTTTAAATGCAAGTCAGTAAATCTATTGTGAGAAAAAAGCTCATAGTGAAGTACAAGTAGATTAAATATTTGGTAAATGATCTACAAATCGACTATTGAAATTCTAAATACTCATTCCCTTAACGCCTTATAAGATTGAAAATGAAAAAGAAATTCTATATTATCCAGAATGTCTCTCAACATTTTTGTTTCATGCTGCAGCATCTGAATTCTTCGATACAATACAATTTGTCACAGCTGTTTCTGAACATACCTTGCATGTAATATCCAGCTTTGCATTTAGACCAACCTTTGTTGTCAAAGGATTTCCAAACATTTTGGATGTAGCATTGACCATCAACTGTCACCCCTCCTTTAGGTCTGCAACATTGGAATTCCTCGATGTGGTGAAGGCCCTTTCCCTTGGTGGAGAAAATGGACTGCATGTAATAACCAGGTTTGCAATTTGCCCAACCTTTTTTGTCGAAAATTGACCAGATATTCAATTTGTAGCATTCTTGTCCAGATCCAAGATTCTTTGGTGCAGATTTACAATCTCCTTGTTCGATTCTGCCGATTCTTTCATCGAAAATCTGACGAGGACTTCTCCACATACCAGTCAGGAAATGTCCAGCAGCACATTGGGACCAACCACCATGGTCGAATGTACTCCACCAGTTGGCGATCTTGGTTGAGACAGACGAGTCTGTAGCGACCATATTACAGCATTTGAATTCCTCAAGACAATACAATTTGTCACAGCTGTTTCTGAACATACCTTGCATGTAATATCCAGCTTTGCATTTAGACCAACCTTTGTTGTCAAAGGATTGCCAAACATTTTGGATGTAGCATTGACCTTGCTTGACTTTCTTAGATCTTGGTTTACAGCATTGGAATTCCTCGATGTTGTGAAGGTTTTTTCCTTTGGTGGAAAAGATGGATTGGATAAAGTAGCCAGGTTTGCATGTTGCCCAACCTTTTTTGTCGAAAATTGACCAGATATTCAGCTTGTAGCAATCCATTTGTTTGCAATCTCCGGTATATGCACTGTCAGCACTTTTACAATCTCCTTCTTCGATTCTGCCGATTCTTTCATCTCCAATCTGACGAGCACTTCTCCACATACCAGTCAGGAAATGGCCATCAGCACATTTGGACCAACCACCATGATCAAATGTAGTCCACCAGTTGGCGATCTTGGTTGAAACAGCTGCGGAAGCAACTCCAAGTAAAGCAATGGTTATCAAAACTCTCAACATGGTTGCTGAAAAAAGAAGTGAGTATACTTTCATAGTTATGTTATGTTATGAGATTACGCTTTACACAAAGAATTAAGTACTGTACCCAATTATCTTAACAACAAGACTGACTTTCTTTTTACTTTCACGGGAATTCCATGTATTTATGATACCGTTCTGCAAACCACTATATTGAGCACTGTTTTAGATTTGAAGTCAGTTGTACAACAGTTCTGTTATGTAGGCCATGGAGCGATGGCCAAGTGGTCAAAGGCGTCAGCGTCTCAAACCAGAGATTCGTAGTTCGAATCCCCGCTCCTTCCAATGTTCCGTTCAGTTCATAGATAGCCAAGCCGGCTGGAGGTGGACCCCGTGAAAACAATCGAAAGACTGTCTAAAAGTCCTAGATTACTGGGCTATCCACGTAAAATATCTATCTATCTAGAATTAGGAGTATCAAACGAAACGAATGGCTATCTATGGATTACCTATGGCTTGGAAAATTGGAAGATTTGTTAAGAAAATTGATAAATGAAATGTCTTACCTTATCAATGCACTTTCAGTTGGTGAAAGAAAAACTTCTTCAGCAATCTAGAGTGAAGTCTGGATTAATTAACCCAGTTAAATTTCAGTGTATTTATACCAATTTTGGAAAAAGAGGATAAGAAAAGTCTTTTCTTTCTATTGAAATATCTGCGTCCGATTGTTTTCGTTCTGAACCAATCGGAACCCTTGAATCGTTATGGAAGTACAAACAAAAAATAAAAGCTTGGAGGACAACAAAACAATAAATGTCAAGGAAAGAAAAGGAAAAAAAAACATGATAATTCATGATGATATCAATGCCAGAAGATCATAATTTATCATGAAGGCTTTCTAGTAAGAGCTCTAAATAACAAAGACTAAAATAATTTTGCAAAACCATTGAAAAAATAATACAAAAATAATACAACAAATCATCACCAGGGGATTTCCCCAAATGTTAAAAAATATTATTAAAAAAATTATGCATTTTCATCAATCCAACAAAATATTAGTGTAATACTACCTTGTAATACACGCTTTTTTTTTTATAAGAATGGTGTTTTTTCATTTCATCATGGATATTCTTCACTGTTTGGCGAAAATCATCCAAAAATATTCTTACGGTATTCTTAGGTTAATATCGAAATTGGCAATCTACAGGTTAAAATGCATTAAAAATGGCATTCTTGCATTAAAAATGGTATTCTTAGGTTCAGTTGCTAAATTCCATGATGGTGATATTCTTACCATATTCTTAATTTTTTGGCCATTTTCATCATGGACATTCTTATAAAGTGTATTCTTATAAAAAAAAAAGCGTGTACATGATGATTTTCCCAGGTGTTAATTGAAAATGAATCATTCTGAAAAGGCTTTTTTTTATTAATCTTTGATAGCAGTTACACAATAACATCCCTGTGTCACAGACCCGCTTGGACCCCAGCTCCATTTGAAAATTTGACAAAGATTGCGTCCCCGTTTGGAAATTACCCTGAAATTTCAGCCCCACTGGGAAATTGACTTTGATTTCATCCCCCATTCGAAATTCAATGTTTAAAAATTGCACTCCAAACCCATCCCCACTAGATTTTGTAACCTTAGAACAATAGAATTTCTATCCCCATTGGGATTTCAATAGGAGTTTTTATCCCCACTGAGGAAAAAAGTTCCACTGGGGCTGTGAGACAGGGGTGTACAATAAGAACCACATGTAATTTCTATTCAGAGATATAGTGAAGTCATACAAACTAGTGACTAATCATGATGATCTGTAATTCAAAAGAAAATAATATACACTATGGAAGAACCTTTATTTTGTTTTAATTTTTATACTTTCAGTAATCCACCCTAATACTTAAGCTGATTTCAACTATTTCTCAAAGCATCAACAAGGACTCTTAAGTGTTTTTCTCAATGGATGTTAGAGTTTTCAAAACTTCTGTGGGGTGAAGTAACAGCCAGTTTTCCTATAGTCTACACAATAGACGGATCCAGGCTTTTAGGCCTTACTCGTAGAGTAGGAGTTTTAGTCTCGAAACGAAGGAAGATATGACGTAGCCTAGTTTTTCTAATGACTGAAAAAGCTTTCTTCACCAATTCTTCCTAGTGGGTATAAGGTGTACTACCGATAGTCTTGACACCAAAGTCTTGAAATTATTTTGCATTATAGTCATTTTGATACAGGGGAGAGAAATCAGATAGAATGTAATGAGAGGAGTATGTACAATTGGGTAGTGTATCTTTTTTTCACAGCCAAGACTGCCAAATGGGATCCCTAAAACACAAGAATAGAAAAATCTGTTCCCCGCTCATTTAACTATCACGACATTTTTTCCATCGCATTTTTTCTTTTGATTAAAATTTGTCCTGACTTTTTTTGTGTACGGAGCTAAGAAAGAGATTTTTTTTTTTCATTTATTTATATCGTCTCCGTGCGACCGTATCTTTGAATTTTCAAAGCCATGCTTTTGCGTAGCAATTCTTTTTTGAAGTTCGCAAGATTTTTCTAAATAGTTGTTCAGTCGAGTGAAAATAGCCGTACCTATTTTCGTTTCGACTGTACGTTATGGTTAATGTTGAGAACAGGAAAATCATAATAGGATTTTGAGTTTCGATTTTTCTTTTTCAAAGAGTCCCAAATATTCATATCTGACAGGGTCCATTTTGTACGTCCCCATAAAGTTCAATGTCCCCGGGCTACAGCCCCCTGGCTTACGTTAGCGGCAGAAGACGTTCAAAACTTAAACGCGAGGTTTTTAGCGGCCAGAAACCTGTGATTACGGCCAAATACCTGCAGATTTAATATGTGATTGGTCTTCGGCCGCCAAAGAACTACAAAATCAGCAAAATTTACCTGGGACACTTAAGAATAAGAGAACTATCTACCTATAGTATATAACAGGGGTAATGGGAGTGCTAAAATAACCTTATGATCCATGTATTTACTGTAATATAATTACAGGAGATTTGTGATAAAATGTGAGCTATAAATTATAAATTTTTGAGGCTGTTTTGCATAGTCAAAGCTCATCTCTGAAATAGGAATGTACTGCTAGCTTTGGGTTAGCTTCATATAGATGACACTTTTGCATTAGAAAAAAAATTAAATCGAAGATGATAATTATTAAAGATATGCACCTTTTCGACCGTAGCCACCAATGGCCAATTGGTTTTAGTCGGATAAAGCGGACAAAAAATTGCCGCGCGACTGCGGTCGAAAAAGTGTATTCTGTGCAAGTTTGCTGTCTCAAATGATTGGCCAATCAAAGCACATCGAAAATCTCTACGTTTGCGAGTGCTATTCTAAATTTTTAAAGCCATGCTTGTGCGTAGCAACTCTTTTTTATGGAGTACGTAAGCTTTTTGTAAATTGTTGATGTTGAAATTTTCGAGCAAAAATAGCCGTAACTATTGCCGTTTCCACTGTGTGTTCATACAGACAACAGGCAACAGGAAAATTGAAATAAGACTTTGATTGACCTTGATTGATAAAAGATTGACTCTTCTATTAAACATATTCCATTTTGAAATTGTTTTCGAATTGCAGTCAACGCTCACTAATTCGATGTTCTACTTTTCAATACGCTTTTCCGTCATTCGATAATATTGAAAGTCACCGTCAGCACAAAAACCTCATACAGCCACTGGCCCTTCATACGCTTTTTCCAATTTTACCTTACAGCAATAAAAGGGGGCTTTATGCAGCATTTTTTTTCTGAAAACGGAGGAAGACCTACGCTAGCGGCAGAAAACGTTCAAAACTTTAACGCGAAGTTTTTAGCGGCCAGAAACCTGTGATTACGGCCGAATACTTGTATATTTAATGTGCGATTGGTGGTTTTCGGCCGCTAAAGAACTATACAAAACCAGCAAAATTTACCTGGGAGACTTAAGAATTGGAGAATTCAAATGTGACCTAGCTGACGAATCCCTAAGGCGTCTGAAAATCAAATTGATCAAACCGTGTTGGCGGTTATCATGATGAAGTTGGTTTGTTTGGAGTCGCCTAACGCATTATTATAAAACCTTCAAATAGGAAATTGAAGCATGAGTTTATGATATATACAGGGTGTCCGGAAAAAAAATATCTAGTCGTACCGTCGTACCACTTCTATTAGATAGAAAGAAAGGAATCATAAACTCGCTAATTGCCAGTTAGGCGCCACCGCGCGCCGCCCGCCCGCAAAAAAACGACGGTAAACGACCAAAATATCACTGTTCCATTAAATCCATGAGGGCAGACAAAGCAGTGACACAAAAATCAGAAGTAAAATTTCCAACTATTTGTTTTGAAGCCAAAAAGTAAAGCGAAAGAAAAGGAGAAAGGAGGTATGATAACATAGACAAAATCGTTCTTTACTGAAGTTTCTATTTGATTTGAGTACTAGAAATCTTGTCCTTTTGTGTTTTGAGAAAAATTCAATCAAGAAAAATTTGTTGTGTTCGCAGCCATCATATTCAGCCAATAATGCACTGACTATGGTTTGGTTTAGCCATCCATCAGACTCATGATTTCAGGTCAAATCTTTAGGATTTATGAATCCTGGATTTTTCCTTTTTTTCTGCAGTCCAGCTCTGTCTCTGTCTATCTGTGATTTTGAGCTTGATTTTTTGTAAAAAAATTGCCTTATTGAGATTACCGTGAAGTTGGGTAACTTGCATCAGTCAGTTAGTCACACTAGCATCCCACCAAAATGCATATCAAAGATTAATGCTGAGAAAGCGCTATATTGTTTACTTGACTCTCAAGCAAAAAAATGTGCCGCAAAACTTTTAAAGGGATTCATGAAAAAATAACCCAGCGCTTTTTAATGAAATTAACATTTTCAAAAACTTTCAGAAATTGCTTAAAATTTGAGCCATAGACAGTTACATCAAAATGCCTCAAAAATGTCAATATGAAAATTGCGTAATCAGAGAACGTATGTCTCGCTCATTACAAAAAGGCTGAGACAAACTTTCAATAATTGGATTGTAACATCAAGTTAAGTCTCTTTTGTTAAGTCACCAGGGGGTATATAAATAAAACAGACCTTGATACATTTATCGTTCGTTTCAACTTGACAATTCGTTTAAAACTCAGCCTCCTAAATATTTGGGGTAGGTAAAATATGTACAAAGAAATTCATACTTTTCCAACCCGGCGAATCTTTAAAAAAGAAGCGAACAATAAAATATAATTACCCTTTCCAAATAAACCTCTTCGGTGGCGAGCGTAGTCTACTCTGACGTAATTGTAAAATTTATGTGATGGGAGTTTGACATAGTAATGTAATGTTGTTTGGGGAATTATGAAGTTCTCTGGAATTTCGATTGCATTTATTCAGGTTGATTTTTTATGACTTCTAATGGTACTTTTTCTAACGAGTTTGATTACTCTGTTCTCACACTTATGTCTTTTTTTTTCGCGTCCTTTTCCGTGATTACTTTTATTTATATTTTAAAAGACAGGTAAGAAGGCATATTGATGTAACTGATAGGTGAAAAAATTTGAGCCAAGCCAACCTTGAAAACTAATTTGAAGATCAACTTCCTAAGTAAAAGATCTACGGGGGAGGCGGAACCCACCTAGATCCACGCACCGCCGGATAGGCTATCTGCCAGAAATTTTGCCGGACCTCAAACAATGACCCATCTACATGTGCGGAATTATTTTTACTTTAGCGTATAAACAAGGCCTTAAAAATCGAAACGCTGTCTCAGGAATTGAATGAGAAATTTTGGTTGGTTGATTTTGGCTGCAGCACGTTTTATTTTGTTTCCAACTTTCAAGTTTTAGGCCGTGGCCAGTGCCACCAGGTGCCACCAAAACGTTTCACTTTTTTTCAAAATGTCTGGGACCAACTTTATGATATGTTTCTTACTCAATTTGAAGGTGCTGATTCGGAATTTGAATGTTACCAAGCTTGAAAACCCGCAGGCTTTGCGTAAATTGCGATTTTTTGCCATTTTAGGCAAAATTGTAAGCCCTGAAAATTCATGATTTGGGGGGGGGGTCTTCAAAATCAAAAAAGACCTATACCATGTGATAGAGCTAAACTGAGCAAAAAATGTATTATATCAAAGTCTCAACTTTTCTAGATCAAAAGTTATAGACGATTTTATGGTCAAAAATTGATTGAAAACAGGGAATTTCCCCACAATCTCAGGGATCCCACTCCTCCTAAAGTTCCTAAAATTCCTAAAATAAGTTAAAACTCCTAAAATCCTCCTAAAATTCAACAAATTCTCCTAAATTCCTAAAATCTGAAAAATTTATCAAGCACGGTAGCTGATTATGTTTGTATATTTGTATAATCAGACAAGGAACTAAGATTTTTTCCTCAGTAAAGTCAAAACAAACTGCAAGCAAGCTACCTGACCTTGAAACAACATGTTTAAAATGTATTTTTGCACTGAAATATTTGAAACAAAAGCCTATGTTTATTGAAGGAGTGCAGACTTTATTCAACAAAGATGGCTCAAATGTTTTAAGAGCAAGGTTTGGTGGTTTGCGCCCTCATCTGTGAATTTTTTACTTGAGCATAAGCTTTATTACAATACAATGCCTTACCCTGTTAATCTACGATTCTTTTGTTTCGTTTAAGCAAAAATGAAAAGAAATTATGAACGCTGACATCATTTTCTAACTTCTCATTACAAATGTTCTAAATAATCTGACTTGCCATTCTCTTTCATCTGCTATCATCGTCTATTTTTTATCTATTCAATTTTTGGAAGATCTCGAGATGAGTTTTTTACAGTGCCGTAGGAAGCAATTTCATATTGGGAGGGAGGGCTGAAGTTTAGTGACACCGCAAGGGCCAACCATGGTTTGGCCTGACGGGAAAATTTTGAAAATTTGATCTCTAGATTGCTTGAAAATGCACTCAGAATAAAATGCTTTCGAGAACAAATTAAAAATTAAAAAAGAAAAACTTTGCATTTTGCAAAATAACCATTTTTGAAAAAATTATTGGGGAGGGGCATAGCCCATAGCCCCCCTTGCCCCCCCAAGTTGCAACGGCACTGTAGGTAGCTAGCCTTTTGTTAAAACAGTAGCGATATCCTTTCTTTTGTTGCTTTGAATAAAATCAGTCAATATTTCTCAGCCTACATCTCAAATTTGTCCCCAATTTTCTAATTCAAGTTGCCTTTTGTTAAGATTTTTGAGAATCTAAGTTAGCAGTAAATGTGCCTAATTATTTATTTTGATAAGTTGATGGTATCCTATAGTTTGTTTTTGAGGCTCAACTATTATGACTAGTTTTATTTTGTTTGTGTATTAGGACACATTGGTCTCCAAACCTGTCGTCTCTTTTTTATCTTTTCAATTTTTGGAAGATCTAAAGATGAGTTTTTTGGTAACTAGCCTTCTGTTAAAATATCTTTTGTTACTTCAGGGGGGGGGTCAAGCAGTTAGTACAAGACATCATGCCTACTAAGTGATCCTTTGGAGGAAAGAGGCCACACCACCACCCTTTGACAGTTAGTATGAAATATACTAAGTGATTTCAAAGGAAATTCACTAAGGACCACCCCTTAAAACCTATCAAACGAGAGTGTGATATTTACTTTTTGTCAAACCATGTTCCCAAAATTGTTTTGAAACAGTTATTGATTTGGTATGATGAATTAAATTTCCTTTGTCTTATTTTTTTCAAATATCATAAATTCCTAATATCGGACTCTCACAGAGGTTTGGCAAAAGCAAAACATTCGAACATTTCTAAGAAAAAGATGCATATTAGACAAAATAATCATTTCATTAAAAATTATCACTACAACATCAAGCTTTATTCCAACACCGCGTCTATTCTACTAATAACACAAATATCAAACCAATAAGTGTGACATCATTTAAACACAAAACTTTTCTTAAGTACAGGGAATTACCCTACGAACATTAGGGGAAAATCAACTGACTTTTTTCTTTTATTTATCAATCTATAGTTAGGGAATTCCCCTGATATAGTGTTTAACTAAAGGGTAATACCAAACAAACTCCAAAGGGGAAGACTTAAAGGGATAATCCAATACTAGAACAAAAGACGCTAGCAAATAAACTTGTTTCATTTTATCCAGCAAACTTAAAAACGATTCACGGAAAGTTTGTGCGGGAATTGCGAGAGAAATGAAGTTGAGATAGACTAGCACCACAAGCTTCGAAGCTTTCAAAATGGAAGCGAAATAATTTGGTCAGTGAAATGTTTATATTTTTACCACTGATTAAATATACTTTTAGGTGTCTATAACATGTTAATATTATCAAAATCATAAAGTGTTTTTATTCAACTATCTTTGTGCAAAGTTTCAATGTTTATTTTTCTATGATGCTGAAGATACAAGAAGATATTTAATGTCAAGGTTGAATTCTTTTGCTAACCAATTTATACAGAACTATATCTTCTCTTGCTTCTTTCAGTTAAATAACAATGTAGTCAATTTTGAACACTCAAGAGGAGAAAGAGATTTCTATTTTCTCTCGAAAGTGTGCATATGGATCTGAGAAGTAAGTAAAATAAACTCATCAACAAGACAAGAAAGACTTTGTTCATCTCTCGAAAGTGTTTATATATGGATCTGAGAAGTGAATGAAACTCATCAAGACAAGAAAGCCTCGTTCAAAGAAGATTTTCATGGTTTGTACTTCAAAATATGGGACATTTTTGTTCATCCAATGACTTGAAAAATCAACTCTGGAGACTGTAGTCTACATAACTTTAGAATACTTCGAAAGAATCATGGAACGCTGATATTATTTTCTCGATAAAAGCACTGTATCGTGAGATTTTGCACGAACCAAATAAAATGAAGTGAAAAGTAACTCTACGATGAACGAAAAACTCTGGTTAGTTCTGAGCATCATATTGTATACTGATTTGGAATTTTATGAAATAATGTTGAGGAAGTAGCAGTAGGACACATTGATTTGATTAAATTTAAAATCCTGTGACTATCATTGAAAATTAAGATCAAACCATCGATCAAAAGACTTTGTCTTCTTGTGCTTCTGGCATGGTTCGACTCTGAAGCTACATATCTCTGCACCATTTTTGAAAGTCCTCGTACATGCTATGATTTGGGAACAGTTGAACGTATTTTTCATGTACCAGTTTGTTTCGTGATGGATGGACATTGCTGCATTTTTTACAGTGGTATGGATATGCTGCTGTAAGAAGAACTGTTTACATTTTATTTACGTTGTTAACTTGAGTGAATGTGGAATATTGTGACTGATGTTGTATGAAGTGACGATAAATACATATACTCAATGATAAAATTATAAGATATTAATGACATTTCCTGCTAAAAAAAGGAAGTATTTTTTCACCAACAGTTTTGATAAAATTTTATTTACTAGGCAACTTTTTTCCCTATGAAGTGCTACTGTGTGAAAAATTCTGAGGGTGCTTTAATTGAGAATTTTTTTTTGAATGGAAAGAAATATTTTGGAATGCAACTTCAAAGAGGAGGTCATATTATTATTCAAATACTTTTGCATCACTCTTGATAAAAGTGAAGCCATAAAGAATTTGTAAATACTTTATATAGTTTTAAAATCCAAATGTATATACAGGAATTTTGTAATGTGATGTTATTTTTTTCAAAAAATGTTTTATGCTTTATTTACTATTTGTTATTTTGTTCATCTGCTCTTGATGAAACACAAAGAACACAGGAAAACAAAAAATAACTGTTTATATCTTCTCATCTCACAATCTCTTTGTATATAGAAAAACTCTTGTGTAGTATTTACATTTGTGAATCAATTTTGGCATAACAAAACAGAAAATTTCCTTCATATATAAAGTATGATACAAGACAGAAGAAATTACACGAAAGATTTTTCATTCCCCTCCCAACTTCGAACTTTTTTATGTCGCAAAGTATTTTTCGGTTTGTTTAGATTACGAAAACGAAAGTGAAAATCCCGTTCGACCAATCAAATTGTAAACTTTTATCGCGCTCGACCAATCAAATTCCAGACACGTGACCATAATATTTTGATTTGCGTAGTATTGGATTATCCCTTTAAATGTCTTAGGTTGTTTGATTTCTCTTATGGAGGGGGATTTCCCTGATTGCTTTTAGTATTTATTTTTAATATTTTTCTAGAAAAGGTAAAAAAGTAGCACTTAGTATTCATTTGTACTAACTGTTTTCCTAGATTTTTTATTTGACACCACCCTAGCAGTCACTTAGTACCATCAAGTACTAACTGATTTTTGAAAATTTTGTAGGTATACCACCACGGTACTAACCAGCATGATGTCTTGTAATAACTGCTTGACCCCCCCCTGGTTACTTTGAATAAAATCAGTCTATGTTCCTCAGATTACATTTCAAATTTGTCCCCAGTTTTTCTAATTCAAGATGCCTTTTTTTAATATTTTTGATCTTCTAAGTTAGCAGTAAGTATGACTGGTGATTTAGCTATAATGAGAGAATTTCTTTTAGAACGAACAGGAACGAATAATATATATAAACTAACTACATAAAGTAGTTTTATTTTTGTTACATTATTTCAGTCTTCCTGTGGGTGATTTTTTCTCGGTAGAACATTTTTCTGATTGCTGACTTCAGGTCAATTTTAGAAATTTATTTCTTAAATTTTCCTAAAATCCTCCTAAAAAATTTAAAATTATCCTAAAATATGACCAAAATCCTCCTAAAATTTGTCCTAAAATTTAGATATTCAGGCGTGGGATCCCTGCAATCTGCATAATTTATGCAAAATTATAGCACCTTTTTACCACAAAAACGCCCATAACTTTTGATCTAGGAAAGTTGAGACTTTGATTTAATACATTTTTTTGCTCAGTAGTAAGAGCTCTATCATGCGGTATAGGTCTTTTTTGATTTTGAACACCCCCCAAAAATCACAAATTTTCAGGGCTTACAATTTTGCCTGAAATCGCAAAAAATCGCAAATTACACAAAAACTGCGGGTTTTCAAGCTTGGTAACATTCAAATTCCGAATCAGCACCCTCAAATTGAGTAAGAAACATATCCAAAAGTTGGTCCCAGACATTTTTGAATTTTTTCTTTATTTTTGAAACATTAACAATCCACTGGCCACAGCCTATTTTAATTAATATTGTCTTGCAAACTTGATTCAGGTAACTCTCATCCTTGTTGTTGAAATGTATCCTGCAGATGACTGATGTTGTTTTTTCTGAAAGCTTAATTTCCTAGTGTGACTAACTGTCAGTGGAGGCAAACATGCATAGCCCTCAAATGAATGACCATTATTATTATTATTATTATTAATTTATTTGGTAAAAGAAGATCTAAGTTTTGTAAACCATATACAATGCAGTAAAATACTGATGTGGACCTTTTAAAATTGTAAAATAAAATATAAGATAGTTTTGAAAATATAAATAAGTGAGACTTGTCAGTAAAGACTTAAGGGCCATCAATTTTCGATTTGGAATTTTCTAACGGCATTTGGCCGTTAAGGGGGGGAGGGGGTCGAATCCAACGCAATCGACCGATTGAAATTCGATTGTCGAACGCAATAGAATCTCGTCAATTTAAGGTGCACCATAAATTGACGAGTTAATTAACTCGTAAGATTAAGGTGCACCATAAATTGACGAGTCAATTAACTCATCAGTTTAAGGTGCACCATAAATTGACAAGTTAATTAACTCGTAAGATTAGGGTGCACCATAAATTGACGAGTTAATTAACTCGTAAGATTATGGTGCACCATAAATTGTGACGTCATAATTTCCCATTGATGACGTCACATTTAAAGTAACTCGTGTTTTTTGTAACTCGTGTTTTTTAACTCGTGTTTTTTAAGTCGTGTTTTCCAAGCCTCCGTTTATTCCATACAAATGTTACTTTCCATATTTCTTTTCCTCCTTTTATCAACTAAGGTAAGATCTGCTAAAGTCGCATACCTAAAGTATTCACTTCATTATTTTTTAGAATAATTTTAACCAAAACAAACGACCCAATGTTTATGTCTCGTGTTCCTTTTGTTTAGACGGTCCGCGCGGCCCTTGAATTTCGCAGAGGGTCGGTCTTTTTTCTTTGAAATGCCGCTATTCTTTTGATTATGATTATGGAGATATTAATTCGCGCAACTTTCGGAAAAAAGTTTAGAAATTATCTCCGTTAAATTTTTAAAATGTAAACTGAGCGAAGCCGTAGCGAAATTAAAGACGAAACAACAATGAAAGTGAAGGAGAAAATTTAGAGTTTCATCCTTTTTTGACAATTTTTTAACTTTAGAGAATTTGATGGCCGTTAAGGTCGAGGGGGGAGGAGTCAGAGCCTTAACGCCAATTACCATTAAAAAATTCGAAAGTCAATGGCCCCTTAAACTTGTATATCAAGATTACGGGATTTCGAGTATGGGTGCCGATTTTACTTTCGCTTTGAGTGGTTTCATTTTCGATTTCAAGCCAACATCATAGCAACAGGGTGCTTGCCCATAGTTACAGAGGTTTGTGCAAAAAACTAAAACATAGAAAATTTTCCAAATCCCCCATTTTGATTAATGCAATTAAAAATGAAACTTTTCTATGTTTTCTTTTATTCAATGATTTTCTTCGGCACTTTGTCGACAATCTAACTCTCGCATCAAATTCCGGCTTTCTTCAGTAAATTGAAGATTAGAAGAAACCTAAGCTACGGATCATGGATTGAAACAAATGTATGAAGGGTGAGATTTTACAGCCGCCCGTGTTGCAAGGCACTAGTATAGTGGACATCAACCTTGATTCCTGTACAGGCGACCAAGGTTCGATTCCCACTCACAACGGTTCACTTGGCAAGTGAACAAACCTTCTCCCGGGTCAACCCATGTAATGTGAGGGGAATTGGGTAGTCAGTTCAAGGTGCTGACGGGATGCTTACTCAAAGCATCTATCAGTTACATCAATATGCCAAAAACATTTTGTTCAACCACCTTCACTTCAAGATAGGCCACCATAGAACAACGACTTAATAAAATAGATAGACCAAGAACTTCATACAATGGCTCTTAGAAATCTTTTGTTTTCTATTCATTTTGTATTCTTTCATCTTGCCGTCTTTCCGCAGTCCGCGTAAGTCATATTACAAAGAAATTAGACTTTTTACAAGCATCTCTAAATGGTGTAAAATCAATTATATCGAATTTCTACTGACCATAAACATAATTTTCGATTTTTTTTGCTTACGTCAGATCGCATTTTTAATCATCTTTCTCACAAGATATTTTTCAATATTTTTCGACAACACTGTCGCGCTTTTCATCGCATTTTCTTTAAGAACATAAACATTTTTGAAAGACTCTAACTAAGAAAATAAACGTGCGTTCATGGTGCGTTCTTAAGATAGAAAACACAAACACTATCCAAATACAAATGTTATAATTTTAACAATGTTTACTAATTTTTAAGCCTAAAAGTTTGACTTGAAATTAAGAACATATTCACAAAATTTAGGTCATGTGATCAATATCAACCAATAGCTAATCTTAAAAATATGCTTTTGCACGCGGAATGACATTTTAATGATGCAAAAAATCATTAAATTTTTTATCATTCTTACGCGGATCATTTCAATAGGATACTGGTCTATCTATTTTATTAGGTCGTTGCATAGAATGAGCTTCTTTTTATAGGATGAACCATATTCATGTGGCTTTCAGCCTTGCACAAACAGCCTCAATGTTTCTTAAGAAATTGGGCTTTTGAGCCTTAAATGTTTAACTTACATGTTTCTAAGCTTGACATAATCAGATTATTTTCATGCAAAGAAAAAAAACATATGTTTTGATTGAAAGGTTCTTAAAAAAACCGAAATTAAAAAATTTTATTTTCTCATTCTCAGCCTCGGCATGTTTCTTAGATGTTTCTTAGTTTTTGGGCATTCTGAGCCTCATGTTTCTTAAAAGTGTGTTTCTTAAAGAAAAACGTGTAGTCATCTTGTTAGATATTTTGTTTTAAGAGTCCTTGCAATAGTTTATTGTAGGTTTTAGCACACTTAAATTTAATTACCATTGGCCATCATGGCCTATCTAAACCTTATTTTTCTAATACTTTGCACATGTTAAAATGGTAATGTTTTTTATCTGTTGAACTCCTATTTTGCAAATAAAAAATTGTTTATAAAGCAAATTTTGGCCAAAACTTCCCTAAAATGGGGTGTTATTGATGTTTTGCTTAAATTGCTCCATTAGTTTTTTCTGATTTTTTGCCTAAAGACAGAGGGCAAGGTTCTCTAAAAAGTAACTGAAAAAAAAAATTTGACAATAAAAATCAGATTTTTGTATTTGGAGAAAACTCTCTTTTGTCATTTAGGGATAATGAGCATTTAATTAGGGATTGACTTGGTATTTTTGGAATGATACGAAATACTCTCGGGTACCTAATAGCCGGGGGGTTTGGAATAAGCGGGGGGGTTGGAAAAAATCGAAAAACTTAATAAGCGGGGGGGTTGGAATAAAAATGTCCTGGGTGGAAAATTTTTGAAAAGGAGGCTAATACAGCAGAAAAAGGACAAAAGAGGGAACTTTCAAAAATATTTTTCCAAAAATTAATAAGCGGGGGGGTTGGAATAAGAATGTCCTGGGTGGAAAATTTTCGAAAAATTAATTAGCGGGGGGGGACGGCTATTAGGTACCCGAGAGTAGTAATCCTCAAAATGTGACTTTCAGTTTCCGGCCTTTTTTCAAAATTGCTTTCATTAGATATTTTGGTCCATGCAGCATGTAGCTTGTTTATCTTGGAATTTCGTACACAATTTATAATACTCTATTCTCTCATCAAACATGTTCGAATATCCTTATTTTGGATTTATGAATGAATAATGGAATATTGCATTTACTTTCTTGTCTAGATTGTCAGCTGGTGTGTAATTGCCTTGGTATTGTCTTAAGGGCATGTCCTTGTCTTTCACATTTTTGGGACAAGATGGAGTTTTTACAAGATCTTTTTTGATTTGGTTGGTCGTTAACCAGTAATAAAACAATTTTATTAAGTTTCTAAAGAAGGCGTAATTTTTATTACTTCAAAAATGACCAATTATTAATTATTAAAACCCCATCTCATCTGACATTTTTTAAATGTAGGTCAGTACAGTATTACTTTTGATTCAGGATTTGTCAGTTCCATTGTGAATAATAGCACATGTTCAGATTTCCTTTGTAAGATGTATATTGAAAGTTTATACATCTCTAGATACATAAATTCGTTTATATTTCTGAATTAGTTGACAAGATTCATGCTCAATATTTTAGTCTCCTCATTGACGGCAACTGGTTATTTTGGTCTCTTGTTATATATTAGATTCATTTCATATAAAGATGTCAGAAAGTAGCAATAAAGATGGAGAAGAGGATAGAAATCCTTTATATAATTTTGAATGCCAACTCCATCCTACAAATTCCTTCAAAAATTTAAACAAATATCGTCAAAATGGAACTTTATGTGATGTCACCATCAAGGTCAAAGAAGAGCTTTTTCATGTACACAAAGTTGTTTTGTCCAGTGCAAGTAATTATTTCCAAGCAATGTTCACGTCAGGGTTACGAGAAGGAACAGCTGAGCTGGTTGAATTACATGAAGCTGATCCTATGTCAATCTCTATTTTGTTGGATTTTATTTACACTTCAAAAATTGAAATTGTCAATGAAAATGTACAGAGATTATTACCAGCATCTAAATTATTTCAATTAGACACTGTCACAGATGCTTGCTGTAATTTTCTTCAACAGCAGCTTGACCCTTGTAATGCTTTGGGAATTCTTATGTTTGCTGAAGATCACAGTTGTCAACAACTTGTGAACCATACTGCAACTTATGTCATGCAAAATTTCTTACAAATTGTATGCATGGAAGAATTTTTAACATTATCATTTGAGAGAATGAAGTTTTTCTTATCAAGTGACACTCTAATGATTGGAGAAGAGGAAGATGCTTACAATGCTGTCATAAGGTGGATCAAATCAGATAGTGGGAATCGGAAAAAGTATTTACACGATCTAATGAATTGTGTGAGATTACCTCTACTAAGACGGGATTTCTTGATGCTTACTGTTGAGCCTGAAGAGTTGATCAAACAGGATTCAAAATGTAAAGACTTATTAATTGAAGCAATGAAGTATCATTTGATGCCAGAAATGAGAAGGTATCTACAAAAGAAACGAACTAAATATCGCTGCTCTGAAGGAACTGAGCCTTTATTTTTCGTTGTTGGTGGTCAAAGTTTATTTTCTTATCATTCCGATTGTGAGATTTATTGCCCTAACACAGAACGATGGTATTCTATTCAACCAATGACAATGCGACGATCAAGAGTCGGAATTGGAGTTGTTTATGATAAATTATATGTTGTCGGTGGGTTTGATGGAAGTCAAGACCTAGCTTCTGTTGAAGTGTGTAATGGTAATACTAAACAATGGTCTAGTGGACTACAAATGGGAACACAGCGTAGTTGTCTTGGTGTTGCAGTCTTGCATAATTTGTTATACGCCATTGGTGGTTTTGATGGCTCGTCTTGTTTAAAAAGTATGGAAAGATTTGATCCACTATCAAACCAATGGATGTCTGTTGCTATGATGCATCATAAAAGGTAAGGAGTTCATAACGATAATCATTTACAACCATCGTCGCTATAATTTTTATTCTTTGGAAATCGCGAACTCCCTGGACTGGATATTGCTTAAAACCTGTGAAGCTTTTATAATGGTCCCTCTGTTTTAAAACCTAAATAAATGAGTTATCCATCATATTTTTTGTCTATTATACTATCATATTGTTTTCTGGTATTTATTTTGTCAAAACTTTCTGTTGTATTTTTTAATACCTTTAAAAAGACAATAGTGTGTACGACGTTTCGACGGTTGTCTTTATCAGGTTCAATGTTCACCTTTAATTTTTGACACAAATATACATTGACATTTACGTTCACTTTAATACCTTTATTTATAGAGCCTTGACACTTGAGTTGGAAAATTACTAATGATAGAATTATCATGACAAAATTTTATCTTGACAGAATTGTTGCTAAAAGACTTTATATTGGGCTGTTCCATTAAAAGCCTTTTTGAACAAGGAGGTGGATGAATCTTTTCAAGTCAAAAGAAAATTATTGAAAATGTGTGGATACTCCCTGGAAAATGGCCAAATTTGCAATAATATAATACCCTTGGAAAAACTTTTTTTCATACCTTAAAGTGAGGGTGGACGAACTAAAATCAGTCTTTTAACCCCTGGAAATGTTAGAACTAACTAATAACTTTGTGCCCCTTTGGAAAAATGAAAAAATACCCCTAGAAACTTTACTCAGATTACCCTCTAGAAATGTTCGTCCACCCCATGTATTGATATAAAATGGAATGGCCCATTGTTGTTTATTATCTTTAAAGACGAAACCACAAAAAATACCAATCATGATCTTCAATTTTGTATTTCAGGCGCTATATTTCAGTAGGTGTCATCAATGAGTTCTTGATAGTGGCAGGTGGTTATGATGGGAACGAACACTTGAAATCTTGTGAAACTTACGATCCAGTATCAAACATTTGGACCAAACGCGCAAATATGGCTTACAACAGAAGCAGTGCAGGGAGTTGTGTCTTAAACGGGATGTTTTATGTCACAGGTATTTTTTTATCATTTATTTTTGTACCTCATTTCTCTTAATGGTGATCAGGTCTGATTACTTCGAATTTAGAGGGACAAGCTGGAGTTTTTACAAGCTCTCGTTTGATTTGGTTGGTCGTTAACCTGTAATAAAACAATTTTGTTACTTTTTCTAAAGAACGCGTCATCTCTATTACTTTAAATAACCAATTAGTGAAGTCTGTTGTAAAAACTCCAGCCCATCCCAATTTAGACGATGCTATCGTCCGTGTAATATATTATTATGATATCACGATATAACATAATTGTATATTATAAAACGTAATATGTTGCGCGGCGAAAAATAGAGTCTGTGTTTACATTCACAAGACATTGAGCCCATCCGACTATTTACGGACAAAATTACCGCCCGACTGCTAATTTGCGTGGTTGAGGTTATTCTTTATTATTTGTCTTAGACTATAGGATAGTCTACTTTGAATCAAAGTCTTCGCGAAGTCCGAAGGAGGTGTTTATTCGAAATAGTACCATGTCTCTATCTATCGCTCAACGGGATAATTTTTATTTCAATTATGCGGATCAATTAATGATAAAACAGTGTTCTACACCGTATCCAATCAGTGTGAAGTGGATAAAGTTGGCTTCAATTTTTAGTTATATATACGTATTGGGTACAAAATTTGTACTGAATAAATAAAGTTATCATGGGATTGCCAGAATGTTTGACTCCCAAATCAATTTCTAGTAATAGATCATACGTTAGATAGTTGCTCCAATAATACAACAGTTTGAAGATTGATCCACCCTAGAGGCTGTTCATTAAATTTGAGGGCCATTCCAAGAAATTGTCAACCAGGATAAGAGATTGAATTGCGTCTATTACGAGTGCTAAACGGTGCATGGGTCGCCTAGGTCCCTGTGAGCGTGACATAGCGCACCCCTTCCTCAGGAATAGCCGTTGAGGGTTTTTTTGATTTTTCGATTTCTTATCACACAGGAGGGACTGATGGAACATTAATCAATCACTCGTGTGAGAAATATGACATTCAGAATGATGAGTGGACAACCATCAACTCAATGTTAAGTGTTCGAATGACTCACATGCTTGTTACTGATAGCAAAAATCTATTTGCTATTGGTGGAAATGACGGGAGTGGAAGCCTTAATAGTGTTGAACAGTACTCACCAGAGAAAGATGAATGGATAGCTAAGAAACCTGCTTCTTTGCGACGTTCTCATCTTGGTGCGGCAGTGATGTACACACATCTACCTGTACCTCCCGTCCTCAAAGATATTGCAGACTTAGATTTATCTACTGATTCTGTATAATGAATTAATTTTTTGGGTTCTTACCGTTTTGAAATTTCTTGAGAGAGAAAAATATTTTTTTTTAGCTAACCACAATGCAAAGCGATTGCGAATGTAGGTTTTAGCTTGCAAGTAACCGGGCTCCCATCCATCATTAATTCTTTTTTCAGTTGATTACATTTTTTCAAAACTCCGAGCATTTCTATTTTGCAAAGTGATAATATACTGAACGAAAATTATTTGAAATTATATTAATTAAGTTTGAATTATTTTTATACTAAGAAGTTTTCCTTTTTTGATAATCATGTAAATATAAATAATAATCTATTTAAAAAGTTTAATATTAAAATATTATCATTATAATGTTTAACATTACTTCATTTAGGCGAGACCAATTTAATTTGTTGTTCTACGGGCAGATTATCGGGATAATATGGGTCGGTCGCTCGACAAAATAAAAATATATTTTTTGTAATTGAGGGTCGGCAAAGTGTCAGATCATTTTCTTCAGTTGTTCAAAAGTTTAACCCTTCTTTTGATGAAATTCATATTTTCATTTGAAGTGCTTGGGATTTGTAATTTTATGCTTGCGAAAGTCTGTGGTAGAAATTTTCAGCTTTTCAACTGTTTTTAATCTTTCGAAAAACCAGTGTGCAAGATTAACTGTAGTGGAAATTCAATATTATTATTTTTTCAATATCAGCAAAAATAGGGTCGGTTGGGCCTGTAGAGCAACAAATTAAATTGGTCTCGCCTTAGGAGATCCTCGCTTTTATATAGCGCTTTGTTACTATGAATTCCTTTTATATTTTTTGGTATTTTTATTAAGGGTCATATCTATTTTTTTTCTATGAGTTTATAAACGTCGAATGTAAGATTAACTTTGAAAATTGGTAAACAAGACTCATTTTCCTTTTTTATTGGACAGCATCATTTCTGATATTTGTTATACAACTCGTGCCACCTTCATGATAGTATCATTTTTTTGTGAAAGCCTTTGCGTGCAAAATCCAATACCTGTTTTGTCATTCTTGTTCTTGTTGTTGTATATCCCTTTAAATACTATTTTGATAATTTTTTTTTTTTTTTATGACAGTGTTAATGCAAAAAAAAACAAAGAACATATCATACAAACAAACAAAAATAAATGTAATATTTATGAGAAACTGATTGTGGTTTGAAGAAAATTGTGAGTATCAATATTTACTATCAATAAATTTGAAGTTAGATTTTCAGCTCCCTTGAAACTCCAGTTGGGAAATCACGCAGCTTTTAATTTAATTTTTGTTAAACTTTTGGACCACAATTCCAGGGATTTTTTCTTTGGGCCTTGGTTTTAGGGGTCGAGGACAAGCTTTTAGCTATTTAAAATTCGAGCTATTTGAAATTCTACATCTATAAAATAGACCAGCGGCCGAGGTAGTAAATTGTGTCACTTCGTAGGGCACCCCTTAGATCAGGGCAAATTTTTGATATTATGCTCCTAATAGGGTGTAGAATTGAAAAAAAAAATTTGCCCTTCGAATCTCCTGCAGTTTTCGAGTGAATCGATTTTTAGTTAATCGATAGAACTTATCAAGGGTCCCCCCCCTTTACTAACGGTTTTTTCGAAGTCTGAAAACCAAATATCTGAGGATACTAACGGATTCAGCGTGAAAAGTAGATAAAGAAAATGGGGTTATTTGTTAAGTTTCGACCACCTGGTGCCGAGAAATGGCATTTTTAAGGCGAAAAATCGATGTTTTTGGCGTTTTCCGATGACGTCAGCATTTTCCTAGGAAAATTTTCAGAAAAAAACATTCCCACAACTGGATAGCCCTGAATTAGTAGTATCCAAAAATGGTATGGTTTGTTAACTTTCGATGTCTAAATCTCGCGATATTTTGGTTTAAATATTGAAAATTATCGATATTTTTTGCTGAGTCAGCAGTTTTTCAGCATATTTATCCACCTTAAAATGAATTATCTCGAGATCTATACATTGAAAGGTGACAAACCATACCATTTTTGGATACTACTAATTCAGGGCTATCCAGTTGTGGGAATGTTTTTTTCTGAAAATTCTCCTGGGAAAATGCTGACGTCATCGGAAAACGCCAAAAACATCGATTTTTCGCCTTAAAAATGCCATTTCTCGGCACCAGGTGGTCGAAACTTAACAAATAACATCATTTTCTTTATCTACTTTTCACGCTGAATCCGTTGGTATCCTCAGATATTTGGTTTTCAGACTTCGAAAAAACCGTTAGTAAAGGGGGGACCCTTGATAAGTTCTATCGATTAACTAAAAATCGATTCACTCGAAAACTGCAGGAGATTCGAAGGGCAAATTTTTTTTGTCAATTCTACACCTTATTAGGAGCATAATATCAAAAATTTGCCCTGATCTAAGGGGTGCCCTACGAAAACCATTTTTAAGGCCTTTTTTGAATCTCGGACGCTGGTCTAAAAGTGAAGAAACAAAAAGGTGTTAGAGAGTATTTTCCTCTTAAGATGATTTCAGAAGCTACGAAAACTCTTAAAATTATTTAAATACAGTTAACCCTTTCTAATTCGAACCTCTATTAATCGAATCTTTCTACACATTTCGAACTAAATTATTTTGGTTTAAATTACTCTCTGTAATTCGAATCTTCCTTTAATTCGAAAAAAATCTTTGATCCCTTGAAGATCGAAATAGAGAAGTCAACTGTACAGCTTTTCATTTTCCAGATAAAATCTAAAGAAAAATCAACATGGCTAATCCATTCGACTTTAACGAGGATGAAGCATCCAGGAATTTTGAGAAGTCAGTCATCTTTGGTAACACTGGAACATCACCGAGAGGTAGTGAAGCAAGAGATTTCATGAAAACATCACTGGCAGCTGCAAACATGTTACATGATGAAGATGTTAATGATGATTTTTCATCAATTTCAATGAGTGTTCGTGGATCAGCTGGTAAGATATGACTATGGCAATAAAAATGAAATTCTTGCTTATCTTGATCGGTAGCAAAATATCTTCTTGAAATTGAAATTGATCTTTTTACTACATTTCTGTTATTCTCAGCTCCAATTTTCGGGTCAAGGCTAGGGTAGCATTTCAGCTCATTTTCTGAAATAATTTGCTTTGGCCATCCCTGGTATTATACCATATTTATGCTTATTGGGTCGAGGGCTGTTGTTGGTAATGCTTAGATTATCTAACAAGCGTTTATTTTGCGAGATAGTCAATGTGTAAAAGTTTTTTGGATCAGTAACCGTGTACCTGATTTTTACCCAGAGAACTTTTTATCTACAGATCATTATAATATTGTCATTTCAGCCTTCACGTTTTTTCCCCATAAGAACCAGTAACTCTGGCTGTGAGGCTCGACTGTTCGTTATTTTCAGGTTCAAGCCTACTTTATTCAGCTTTAATCACCTTTTGACTTAAAATAGGCCTTAAAATCAACATTCTTCAAAACCTAAGACTTGGATAGGGATTTTGTTCTTATGTTTTTTAACAAAATTGAGCCTCGTGTCCTTATAAAATTGTTCTTATAAAAATAGCGTTTAATACTTTTCTTTTCAGCTTACAGTAACAACAAGAAACAGCAACGACCACCTCCCAAATACAACACAGCTGATTTATTAAATGCTCTAGATGCAGACTACCCTGGTTCGTGTGTTTTTTTCTCCATTAAAAAAAATATGTATATGTAATCACATGATAACGAGTGCAATTCGAATATAATTGCACGAGTGATTTTTTTTGTTATTAATTTTCCAAGTCCGAAAGGACGAGGAAAATTCGAAACAAAAAAATCACGAGTGCAATTTTCGAATTGTACGAGTTATTATGTGATTACGAGCTAATCGCACAATGACTTTCACTACTTTTTCACAGTTAGGAAAGTAAATTACAGAAATTACACTGAGAGTTTTATATTTTCTTCTTCCCTTTATGACTTTCTTTTATTGTTGTTTATTGATTTTCTTTCTCACAAAATAAATTTCGAATGCAATTAAAACGTTCGATGCAAAAAAAATGTAAGAAAAAAACATTAAAATCAATTTTGTAAACATTGGCGCGGCATTGGAGAGTGTGATTAACGATTAATTGCTCTCTACAGGATGCAATTAACGATTAATTGCTCTCTTTGAGGGCGTGCCAAATAAGAAAAAATGACTCATCGTGCGATTAATATCATAAGAGTTCATCTGGCCGAGGCTACTAATTATATCCTACTTTCATGGGGATAATTTTGTGTTGGGATAAATTGTGCAGATTTCACAGCTATCATCCGCGAATTAGATTTAGTCCCGGTGGACACATTTGAATTACAGAAAAGCTAATATGCTTTTTTCAATAACCTACATGCATAGTCGGCAGTGAAAAGACGCACACTCGAAATGTTTTTCCCAACCTCGTCGAGACGGCTTTATAATTCAACTCTATTAAAGTCCAACCTTAATATTTTCAAAATATACTAATAGACCTTGATTATTAACCTCCAATTTCTCCACCTAGATGGCAAACGTTCACACAGTAACATTTCCAAAGAATCATCTTACATGGGACTCGATGATCGTATGGTTTTCCAAATTTTTAGATTTTTCATTTAATATTGAAACCTTGTTCCACTTTAAAAGCCAATCTCTTTGGAGGCATATCATACCATTTTCTAAAGTAATTTATCTGTATAATTTACTAATTTAGTAGCAAATTACTTTTTTCATATGTGTAAACAACGAGTAACAATTTTAATCAAAAGTAAGCTTCCTTTTTTTGATCGTCCATTTCAAATTTTGCAGATCTTATTGGGCTGTTCCATAAAATTTCCATACATGGGGGTGGACGAACCTTTTCAAGTGAAAACAAATTTCTTGGAAAAGTGTAGATAACCCCTGGAAAATGGCAAAATTTGCAAAAGAACCCTTGGAAAAAATTATTTTCATGTTTTAAGGTGAGGGTGGACAAACTAAAATCAATTGTTCACTCCCTGGAAATTCAAGAATAAATTTTACCCCCTGGAAAAATGAAAAAACACTTCTTTAGACCCCCTGGAAATTCTTCTCGGATTACCCCCTGGAAATGTTCTCCGACCCCCTGTATAATCATAAAACGGAATAGTCCATTGTGATCGAGCACTTCAAGTTTTTACTACATGTTTGTTTATTTTATAGACGTACACAACAAACCCCAGGTGTCAGCAGTCGAATTTCAAAGGATCAGTGAAGAGTTGAGAAATGCTAAACGAACAATCGAGGTTTACAAACAGTCGACTCTCGCTTATTCGAACTTCTATTCTCAACTTCAGTTGAGTTAGAATCTGAGAATGTCTGTGTGTCTGTGTGTCTGTGTGTCACCAAAACTTTGGGGAAGGCTGGAGACTTCAAAAATGGTCCGATTGGGCTGAAATTTTTCACACTTGATCCTTGGGCAAATCCCTGGGGTGTTTTTTTCATTTTTTCAAAATTTTAATTTTTGGGGCCTGGGGACGAGTTTTTCGCCAAAACGAGGCTAAAACTTTGGGGCAGGCTGGAGACTTCAAAAATGGTCCGATTGGGCTGAAATTTTGCACACTTGATCCTTGGGCAAATCCCTGGGGGTGTTTTTTTCATTTTTTCAAAATTTTAATTTTTGGGGCCTTACGACGAGTTTTTCGCCAAAACGAGGCTTAAACTTTGGGGCAGGTTGGAGACTTCAAAAATGGTCCGATTGGGCTGAAATTTTGCACACTTGATCCTTGGGCAAATCCCTTGGGGTGTTTTTTTTATTTTTTCAAAATTATGATTTTTGGGGCCTGGGGACGAGTTTTTCGCCAAAATGAGGCTGAAACTTTGGGGCAGGCTTGAGACTTCAAAATTGGTCCGATTGGGTTGAAATTTTGCACACTTTATCCTTGGGCAAATCCCTGGGGGTGTTTTTTTCATTTTTTCAAAATTTTGATTTATGGGGCCTAGGGACGAGTTTTTCGCCAAAACGAGGCTAAAACCCAAAATGCTGTAATTTTTCTTAAGCCATTAAGTTTACAATTAGGCCTACGAATGATTTCAAAGATACTGAAGTTGAGCCAGTGCGGTTAGCACGTTCGACATTTATTCGAATCGTTCTATAATTCAAACTTAATCTTAGTTCCCGCCAGGGAGAAACCCTTTTAGTAAGTAAGTCTGCGACCGCAGTCGGAGGCGACCCGAAGGCTCCTCTTTCGAATCTCTCAGTTATTCGAACAAGTAAGATTCCCTTGTTCGAACTCGAATTAGAGAGAGTCGAAAACGCGTTTCTTCTTATTTAACCCTCGTAATACCCTCATATTCTCAACGTTTTGTTGTCAACCCAAATGGAAAGGGGGATTGATTGCTTTATTTAAATGAAAAAGTTGATGTATGCGGGGCTATTTATAACTGGGGCTGCGAAATCCTTCTAAGTTTACCTTATGAAGCTCTTAATTTTCAAATTAGACTTTTCTCCATAGAACATGAAATCTGAGAAATGGAAAAGTCCACCTGTTCGTGAAACGGTTCATCGCATGGTCACTGGTAAAGTAAGTCCTTGATACTTTATCCAAGTTCTTTACTCACAACTAAAAGACTTAGATTATGTTTTGATGAGTGTAGCTACAGTGAAGTCTCTATGACTCGAATACCCACGGAGAATTCAAATTTGTTTGAGATAAGGAAATTTGAGATATGGAGTAAGCTTTATAAGGCATTGTTAACTGATGGGATAAGAAAACTTGTTCGTGTTAAAGGGCCTCGCGTTAAAGGGGCTCGAGTTAAGGGAGACTCTACTGTATTTAGAGCTACATAATTAGAAATACTAAATCTCCTGGTACCAAGTAATAATCTCAATTTATTTTCTGTCGCAGAGACAATTTTTCTGTTGACACAATTTTTCGCAGTGTTATGAATCTATTCTTAATGAGGTTTTTCCTATAATTAGTGTTGTCTTTCTTTCGCGTGCTAGGATTATTTCTTGGAAGGGTACAAAGCATTGAACCAGAAGCAAGAACTGTTGTCCAGCACTGTGCGAACCAATGACGGAAATGCTATCATTAATGTAAGTCGGCTTTGTTTCGAATCTCACGGGTTATGATAATAAGGCTGAATAAGGAATGATGCATGAACGATGTGTAGTTTTAATGTTTTTTAGATAACAATTTTAACACTACCCTTTTTACCACACCAAAGTAGTAGCTACCGTAGTTGTTTTTGGTGAGTAGTTATGCTAATACATCTTTATTATTCCGGCACCATGTAAGACATTTTAGAAAGATTCTGGGAGAAAAAATGAAAATTAATTTTGTAGTTTAAGTTCATGGGTTCAATGTATTTCATATATTAGAGTGGGATTGTTAAAAACATTTTAAATTCTAAGTATTTTGTTCATAAAATACATCACGGTATTTTATCAATGTTGACTACTGCTGCCCTCGTCACTGGTGTTTCGTTGTCGTTGCCGGCGTCGTGGGAACATGACGCATTGATACCATCGCACTCGACGTTTCGATTTCTTTGAGTTCTCAAAAGTCTTGAGATCGTTCTCAAGGGTGACCTACATTAAAGAAATTTTTACAACTGAAACACGGCATTTAACAGTATCAAAATACACAGGTTGCAAAATTAAAGTCTAAGGACAAATCACTTTTTTACTCGAAATTTTTAAGTGCTTGTTGCATGACTTTTATTTCTAATTGGTTCGAATTTATTGACACTTATAAAGACGTTATCAGCTGTAAGTTGTAAAGCATCAAGTAACATGGGAATAAAACCACGTGAACTTTTTCGAGTAATCACATGTTTTGACTGCACCGATATAATTTTTCAACCCGTGTATTGTAAGTTTTGAAACTGTTTTTAGACACAAGGTATACTGTAATTGTAAAGCGTGAATGAATATAGAATGATAATTAACGAGAATACATTCTACCAAGTCCCCTTCTGTTCGAATAAGGACTGGAACCGGATTTCGATGTCCTCAGAAATGCACTTTATAGGAAGTATTGGTTTATGCAAGTTGGTTCAACAACTATAGGAAAACTGGCTTTTTCTCACTGCAGTTTTAAATTACCTAAGATAAAACGACAAGCCGGAGAATCTTTTTTTTTCAACCTGATGATGAGCTAGTGAAGATTCGAAAAGCTTTGTTTATTAAAATCAAAATCTTGATGTTGTTTATTAATTTGGATCATGATTTAGTGGCTTGGAGAGAAAAATGGAGAATTATTGACTTTGATGTACAAGTCCCATTTTCAAGGCCTCATCTATCTTCTTTTTGGTATTCTCGAATCCTTAGCTACTTAACCATGGAATAGATTGACCTACTAAAGTTTTACCTTTTCGAATTCAAGCTGTCGAACATTTTCTTCCAGTTCTGAAATTTTCTCTTTTTGTTTAGTCGTCTCTTCTTCGAGCTCAACCTAAGAAATGAAATGCTTATAAGTATATAAAGAAAC
Organism: Clytia hemisphaerica; assembly: GCF_902728285.1. Taxonomy (NCBI): domain Eukaryota; kingdom Metazoa; phylum Cnidaria; class Hydrozoa; order Leptothecata; family Clytiidae; genus Clytia; species Clytia hemisphaerica. Next base: position 1,968,887 of record NW_027103836.1, on the reverse strand, counting down.
TATTTACGTGAATTCAAATATATCATTGAGAGTTATGGCACAAAATGAACAAGCATAAGTCACCTATTTAGTGTAAGTTTAGTAAAATTTCTTTACTAAGACAGTCCAGAAGCTTAAAACATCGTTGACTCGAGTTTTTAATGTGTGCGAATTACAAGGAACTTATAATGATAAAAAGTATTATGAAGAGGGTTTCCCACTGATTTGGACCATGAATTATTTCGAATTTTAGAAAAAATCCTGTAATAAAGATGGAATTCGGTTAGAGTCAGATTTACTCGAATCAAAGTCAGAACAGATCCTCACCAGATTACAGTCTTTGCCATCGATTTGTTGTTGAAAAGCGTGAATCTTTTCGTTGGCTTTCTCGATATCTTCTGATTTAATGTTAATCTCGATAGCCTATAAAATCAAAAAGTATGCAATTATCAATTGTAAGCCTGGATCTTTTAAGAATCTAGATAACCTCACCAGGTAACTTCATTGCTCTGGCAAGACACAACCATATTTTATTGTAGAGTATTTAAAAGGCTAGTGTTTATATGTCATATCTTCATCTCAAAAACATTTTAATGCTCAAGTTAGCTCCAAAATTTGTCATTTTTTTCAGTCTTTGAAGTTAGCACTGAAAGCCGTAAAGAAAATGTCTTATTTACCTGTATATTGATGGTTTGGTCCTTTTCTTTAATTTCGTTATTGAGTGTGGACACCTCTATCTTCTTTTTGTTGATGTATTTCTAAAGGAGAATTCAAACCAAATCAGAGTTTATTATTTTGGTGTCATTGGCATCATATTTCAAAAATATCAATTAAACATACTAACCAAATACTGAAACTATAAGGCCGTTCTGAACGCCGGAATTTTGGCTCGGAATTCACATCAACAACCTGTGGTTGGAATCTCATATACATATCCATTGATTTGGTTTAGTTAGCAGTAGGCTATCAATCCCATTCTTTCAACTGTGTTATAACATATTAAATTATCCGACAGCATCCTTAGTCTGAGTGGCCCGATTCCCATGGTATTGGTTGGCCAAAGTTAACTGCCATCTACGAAAACCTTGGTTACCTATACGGAAATGGATGGGTCACGGCGCATAGGTTGCTTGGCTAGAAGTGAGTCATACGCTAGTGTTTTGATACACTCCTGTGTCACCGACCCGGTGGAACCCCCGCCCATCGGTTTCATTCCATGTGGAAAAAATGCCTACAACTTAAGCCCCACTAGGAAATCGACTTTCAACTATCCCAATTTGAAATTAATTGTAAAAATATGCACTCCAACCAAAACCATTCCCAATGGATTTTTTTTAGTTTGGGACTATATAATTCCTATCACCTTCGGCATTCCGATAGAAATTTTTTCCCCGCCGTGGGAAAAAGTTTCACCGGGGCTGTGAGATAGGGGTGTTTCGATGCGTTAATTCATGTACAATTTCTTTACATACCTTTACTTTCTTCTCGTGTCTTTCCAAGAACAAGTGTAATTCTTGCAATTTTCGTTCCTTCTCTTTGATTTGCACATCTTTTTGTCGGAGAGCCTCCTGTAATTCTTTCTTCGTTTCTCGTTTCAAAAGCACTTGTGCCTTATTCTCTTTCTTGTAATATGCTAGTTGCTAGATTATAAAATAAACGCTCATCAATTAAATAGTAGCCCAACAAGGTGATGTTAGTACTAAAATCTCCAACATCATAGTTTGATTTCCAAACGGCTAACATATTTGCCTGCTAGAGTCACATTTACATTTTCAAATGTCTTCGTTCGCTGGAAATCGCTGCGTTAAGGTTTTAAAGGTCTTCGCCCGCTGACATAGGATTTCGTCCGTAAACGAAAAAAAAAATCCGCTACAGCGATATGAAACTTTTACTGATGTATAATCCTTTACGGGACTGTAACCCTTAGTTATACACCAAAAAGGTGCCATAACTGCTCACACGTATACAATACACAGTAACTACTACGTAGAATATTTTGTTACATAATACGCTATACTTAGCGAGAATACTGTTGGCATAAAATTAAAAGTTGCAGTTAACAAATTCAGTAAATACAATGGGTCAAGCTGGAGTTTTTACAAGTTCTTTGATGACTCTGTTGGTCGTTAAATGTTGAGACAAACGATTTTATTACTTTTTCTAAAGAACGCGTCATCCCTATTGTTTAAAAATAACCTATTAGTTAAGCATCTTGTAAAAACTCCAAGGCATCTCAATACAATAGACGCAAGTTATATAGTCAAGTGTGACTGCTAAAAGATAGTATCCTTTTGTACCCCGTTTCGTTAAATACAAACCTCTTGAGCTCTAGCATACTGTGTTTCCATGTGAGCATATTTCTTTTCGAACGCATCTAAAGCGGAATTAGAAGAACTCTCCGCTCCTTCAGCCTCATTAGCGGTGGCATTTGATTGGTCAATACGGACGGCTTCGTCTCCCTCCATATTGTTATTGTTTTGCAAAAGTCTGTACATTTGTTTGTTATTGGGATGTTTCTGTAACTGATACTAAACCTATGACCTTCCTTATGTTCTCCTTCTAGTTGTTATAATCCTGCTGCCGTGTGATCTTTTGATTTACATCCCTGTATTTTTATTCATGGATGTGGCAGTTTCGTTTCTTAAAAATCTTTTTGACGTTACGTGTCTTATTTGACGTCAACTTTTTTATGTGAAAAAAAACCTCTCTCGTTGTCATTGGTTTTTTCATAATTTTGTTAATTTTTTTTCATGACGTCTGTGTTTTAGCCTCGCTTTCAAAAAAATACTAAGCGACTGTACTGTCTAAGCGTAAACTGAGAACCCTCCTTAGGAAGGGAAATATTATTTTATAAACTAATTTGAGGGGTTTACAATAATTTATTTCCAATGTTGCATCAGTATACACCTACAATCATAGTCGTAATATTTGAGAAAAAAAGGGAAATTCACCGGGAAGTTTTGAAACCACAATCGATTTGTAAGTGCTCTAAAGTAGGTTGGAAGGGTAGAGTTTTAACTCTGAGTTTTATCATGAGACTTATGACTGGAGGTCTATAAACCCGAGCTAAATTGAAATATCCGATTAAATTTAAGAGATGGCCCAAAATCGACTTTCTCGCCCGAACTCCAAATGTCGAAAAACGAGAAAATGAGCTTAATTCTCAATAGATATCAACCCTTAGCGGCGCGGTCGGCCTTTTTAGTCCCCTCGAAAGGGCAGAAACTTTCGCGAGACCAAAAAATTGTGAAATTTCGCGGATTTTTGAAGAAAATTTACGGAAGAAATTTTCGCGTTTTTTTGTGAATGTTCAATTTTAGTAGCAATAACTTTCGCGAGTGGCTAGAGAAAGTGAAAAAAAATTATTTCAAATCTCATTTTTTACTTCAATCGGAAGAGTTATACAGTTGACGCTCTCTAATTCGATTTTCAGGGGAATCTGATTTTCATCGAATAAGGGAGCGTATCGAATAGTAGAGCGTCGTTTATAAGAGTTTCTTGTTAACAGGGACTTTCAATATTATCGAATAATAGAGCATATCGAATAGTAGAACGTCGAATTAGAGAGCGTCAACTGTATGCTGAGTTATATGTTATATGCTAATAAATGAAAAATAAACTATTTGCACTTCTTCCTCCCATTCCGAATCCTAGTCACTGCGATAATATCGATAATATCGACTCTCTTTGGCTTTTAAAACTGAAAACTGAAAAAACTTTCGTCGTGATTTTTAGGAAAATTTCATTTTTTGCGAAACTAACTTTCGCGAATTTCTTGTTTTAAAATTTCTTACCTGGCAGAAACTTTCGCGAAAAATGCCAAAAACGCGAAAAAACGCGAAAGTTTTTGCCCGCGAAAGGATTAAATTATTTACGATGAAAATCTTTTCTCAGGACACAGCATTATTAGAGAGACAAACCAAAAAATTTACCGTCAAAATTCTATTTCATGTGAGGGAGATTTCTTTGAGTCTCTGCGGTGCAGTGAAAATTATTTTAATAACTTTTAACCAATAGCGTAGAAGCTTTGATTTAAAAAAAGCGATCGTTTCTCGTGCTCTATGGAAAGTGACCTTAAAACAACATTTATGTCTGTCAATTTCGACGATCAAAGCTTAAAAACTTAAAAAAGTCTGACAATATTAGCCTCTTGCCCATAATCAGAGCTAAAACCTTTCAATCAGGGCTACAAATTTCATTAACCTAAGGCAAAAATAAAAATATGTAGTGTTTCCGGAAACCGGTCGATTGAAAAAAATTGTTTTTCTGACCCGGCTGCAGACTATGGGTTCATCATAAAGAAAATCAAGTTGATTGTTCAAGCTATCAAACGTTGTTTCGTTAGATATTCCCGCTTTTAAATCAAGTTTTGTTCGTTAAAAATAGGAACAAAAAAAATATTTTCCCGGACGGCTGCATCAGAGCTTTTTTCCTTCACCCGCATTCCGGAAACACTACATTTTTTTATTTTTGCCTAATTCGAAATCGGTAATATTTTTTTATTATAATGCTGATGAATCCATGTAAAAATGACGATAATTTCAACATAAACACTCGCTTTATATTTGTTTTATCAATTTGTTACTTTTTATTTTACACTTAATTATATGTTTGTTTTTAGGTTGTATTATTTCTGGCCAAGACTTTGAAACCGAGTAAGTGTTTGAATCGTCTCATAACATTGTCCACTAAGCGTGTTTGTAAGGAATCGCATACGTTTTTTGTAATATAAGAACAAACTATATAAGAACACAAGGCTTCGATGGGGAAGAACAAGTTAAGAACATTTTAAGGCTTCGTGGACTCTAAAACAATTTCTTTATAGGAAAATGGACAAAAATACTCAAAAAATGGCGAATATAAGAACATGTCAAGAACATTTTTAGGGTTAAAACTCAAAAAGTTAAGAAGGCTTCAAAAAGATGTTCTTATAAAAAAACGTGTATCATAAATGCAAGACCATTTATTTTGGCTTGCACTTTAATCATTTTCCTTGGATATCTTTTCGTTACTTTGGCTTGGATCTGTTTTAAATCGGGTTAAAAATCTTCGTGTCTTGGTCAGGCTTATCTTGGTTAGTACAGTTAGATAATCGAAAGACTTTTTATCAGAAAGAACTATACAACAATATAAGGCTTCGATGGCCAAATAATTATAAATAATCTAAAACATTTTCAGGCTTTGCGCGCTCTAAAACACCCGGAAATCCTACAAAAATACTCACAACATGATGAAAATAAGAACACGTTGAGAAAATTTTTAGGTATAAAACTCAAAAAGTTAAGTACATCCGAAGGCTTTAAAAGTTTTGGATGTTCTCATAAAAAAATGTGTATCGGTTACACAAAACTTTGTCCATAGTGTGATTCTCTATTTGTATTTATCTTTTATTGTTAGGTCTCTTCATCCGTGAGTTACGTAAACAGACGTCAGCATTCTCGCATTACGCTTTTTACTTACGTCAAAACGAAGAATGGGATCGACTAGAAAACCTTTATCAGTAAGTTATGAATGTACTTGGACTGTATGCCGAAATGTTAGTAAAGGCCCATCTCCACTCGCGCGCGCTGCGATCGCACCGTTTGGCTTCAACCCTTTTTGCTTGGAAAAAAGATTACGTCATAAAAATGTAGTGCGCGCCCGAAAAAGTTGAATACATTTCTACTTTTTTCAACCGTTACTTCAGATCGCGCCAATGGAATTGCTTCATTTTTCTATTGACCAATAGCGTGGAAGCTTTGCTAGATAAAGTGCGATCGCAGCGCGCGCAAGTGGAGACCAGCCTTAATACCAACGTTGAAATTATATCTTTATCATGATATTTTTATTTCGGGGACATCTAACAACGCGGACCTCGTAATTTTTGAAGTCATCCGTTAAAATCAATTCCAAATCAAAGCTGGAAAGGTATTGTGTACGAAACACTTTTGAATGAATTTCCCGGGGAGGGGTACTTTGGCAAATGGGTGTCGGGTATATGTGAGTCATAAGGGTCCCTTTTTTAAACCCTCGAAAGTCTCTGAAAGGGGTACAAACAACAAAATATCAAAAATCGACTCTCTCAAAGGGTCATAAAATCTGTTAATTTTGAGCTAACAATAGTCTCTCAAAAAAAAAAAGAAATTGCATCAAAGAAACGCTTATATACGAATTTTGATAACCTGCTGAACAGATCTAATAAATAATATCGTTATTTCAATCTTTTAAATATGTGGATGATCTTGAGAAACTGCTATCCATAATGGGCTGTTCCAAAAAAATTTCATACAGGGGGTGGACGAACCTTTTCCAGTCAAAACAAATTTCTTGGAAATGTGTGGATACCCCTTGGAAAATAGCAAAATTTGCAAAACAGACCCTGGAAAAGTTATTTTCATCTTTTAAAACATAAAAAATGAAGCGACTGCTTAGGTAGAAATTTTCGTCATCTTTCGTGACTTCATCAGCATATAGCTCAACAAAAAATGATATCCTTTTTATATGGAAGCTAGAAATTTCACAAAAACGTAAATAATGAAAACAATTTAAAAGCTATAACTATGTACAATAAAATATCATAAAAATTCTATTCGATCGAAATTCCCTAGATACAATAATAAAAAAATATATTCCTATGAGACTGCATAATAATACCGCAGTAATAATATAAAAAAAAAAAAAAAAAAAAAAAAAAAAAAATGGCTAAAATTGAAAAATTGGATACCTAAGCAGTCGCTTCATTTTTTATGTTTTACAAATTTGCTGCTTCTACATTTTACGTTTTCATCTTTTAAAGTAAGAGTGGACTAACTAATATCAGTCGTTTACCCCCTGGAAGTTTAAGAATAGCTTTTTAACCCTTGGAAATATGAAAAAACGCTTCCTTAGACCTCCTGGAAATTTTTCTCAGGTTGACCCCCAGGAAAAGTTCATCCACCCCCCCCCATGTGTGCTTATAAAATGGAATGGCCCAATTTCTCTTCTCCTGTGTTCCAGATAACATATGGGGACTGTAAATGTAAAATATCACGTCTCTATAAGGGCATTATCGAGAGTTGTATTATTTTTTTCAACGTTCTAAATTTTTTGTTTTTTAGTGAGATGTGTATGGTAGAGGACGCTGCAGTAAGTGTTGTTTTTTATTCAATTTCATTTGAAAAGTTTTCATTCATGTATTTCATAGGCTTAAAATTGGTACATAAAGAATTCTCTCTCTTCCCAAATCCAACTGACTTATTTTAGTTCGTCCACTTTAAGGTATGTAAAAGATGAGGTATACGTATATATTTAAGGTATACTAAAATAGTTTTTCCAAGGGTATTCTTGCAAATTTTCTCATTTTCCAGGGGGTATTCATACATTTCTAATGATTTTTTTTTTGACTGAAAAGGTTCGTCCACCCGGGGGCCTGTAAGGTTTTTTAATGGAACAGCCCAATCTTTACAAAAATACATACAGGGGGGGGGGTCCATGTACAAAAAAGCAGCATGTATCATGGGGTGGGTGGGTGTTTTCAAAAAAATTTTGCTGTATAGTACTTGTGTACTATACATGGGGGTGTCAGGGTCAAATTTCTGATTTGCTGTTTAGTATACGTGTATTATACAGGGGGTGTCAGGGTCAAATTTCGGATTTTCTGCTTAGTATTTGTGTACTAAAAGCCAAAATCAAATCAAATTGTGATTTATTTTAGATTTTTGTCGAAAATTTTTTTAAATTCTCAATTGTTTTTGTCAATTTTCGAGAACATTTTTTGAAAATTTTTTCATGGGAAGAATAAAAGCCCCAAAGTTTCAAGTTTTTTGGCTTAAAATTTTTATTTTATGAAGGGGTGTAGGGGTATATTTGGTAGTTTTCTGGATAGTATATTGTACTATGTAAGGGGGTGCTGGGGTATATTTGGCAGTTTGCTTGATAGTATATTGTATTATATACAGGGGGTGTCAGGGTGTATTTGGGAGTTTGCTGGATAGTACTGGATAGTATATTGTAAAATATAGGAGGTGTTGGGCCTGTTTTTTGGAGTTTGCTGGATAGTATTTTGTACATTTTGTACTATAGGGGTGGGTGGTTGTTTAAAATCGAAATTTGCTACAAAGTACTGATACATGCCGCTGTTTTGTACATGGACCCCCCCCCCTGATACATATAGTAAAACTGTTTTAGGTACTTAGGAAAGCGAAATTGCGCATTTTTGGTTTATTATAGCGCGTCCTAATTTTTTTCCAAACCATTTGAGGCATGTAATTGAAAAACAAGAGAATCGCAACATTTGTTTCGAAATTACCTAATAACAAAACAAGTGCTTAGGAAGACATTTTTCATTCGGCGGGAGGGCTTAATGTCTCTAGGTAAACAATTACACCATGGATTTCATTCATAAATATTTAATTTCACAAAATATTAGAAAAATTAAGATTTAGATTTATTCAAATTTTAATTATTTAATAATAAGAATATGACTTTATCAATAATCAATTAGTGGCTTGTCTGACGAGAATTTCGGGGAATATCAATGATATGAATGATAAAAGGTTTTAAAAGGTTAGTGAGAGAATTTACTTAAACTATCTTTAAATTCATGATATTCATAACGTAATGTTTTCTACGGAAATACCCCGGTTTTTGCCAGTAGTGGCAAATTTAAACTAGACAAAAGCACAGATATCTGTAAAGCCCGAAGGGCTAGATAGGCAACTTTAAGCTTTCTCCAGCAAAAAAAAGTGAAGCAAAAATTTGACTTTTTAAATTTCGTGCCGATGGATAGGATCTAGCATTTTAATTGTTTTCGGAGCGCGAGATCAAAAAAAGTAGGCGGCAAACGCTATTTCACATCTCTCAAACCGGTGAAATTGCATATTTTAGTCACGTGATTTTGGTAGGAAATCCTTCCAAACCTAGGCTTCACTTTTCGATAAAAGCCGCAAATCTAGCCCTTCGGGCTAGGGGGGGGGGTGGATGAACTTTTCCTGGGGGTCAACCTGAGAAAAATTTCCAGGAGGTCTACAGATCTGTGGACAAAAGTTGTATAAAATTTGCCATTACTGGCAAAAACCGGGGTCTTTCCGTAGAAAACATTACGTCATGAATATCATGAATTGACAGATTCTATAAATTTATTTTTATTTTTGTTAAACATTTTTTAACTGTCTACTTAAGTTACCGAATGCCGGTGGTATGAAAAATCTTAAAAATGAAGTTGCTCAATTGATTGAACAAAATCCACCTGCAGATTCCAATATACAATGGTTTTTGAACTTGCAGCTTGGAGATCGCGGTGAAGCAACTGAGCACTGCTTTTATGAGAAACTTTTATTCTTAAGGGAAGATGGCATTCTAAAGGATACAGTTATCCTACAATCTGTATGTTTTATTACCGATTTAAGGAGTAAAAAACATCAAGAGTTTGATTTCGTCATTTTTTCATGGTCAATAAAACTTGTTATCTGTATTGAAATGAAGAGAAAAGTTGAAAAATATCATTCTCTTTTTTAAAAAAGATTAGGTGATCAATTTGGCCCTGGTTGGACTTTCTTCCCAGTGATTTGCGTGGAGAAAGATGAACAAAGTTTCCTGGGACAACATTACGTTGACACAGAAACTGACATTAAATCATGGCTTTTATCAATCTACAATCGATTTCCAGAACGAAGTTTTCCAACGCCTTTACTATCACCAGTCGATCAAGTACGAAATGTTTTACGGTTGATCGTTTTCGCTATACATGTATCAAAGAAAAATCAAATGGCACCCATAACTACCACAAATTGGGTCCAATATATTAGTGAAGCTATCGATACTATTTGTACAGGTCATAATATTTTGTTCCATTCAAAAGAGCAACTACCAGCATTTAATAAAGATGATGACAGGTATAACAAAGTACTCATAAAAGGTGGCTATGGTACAGGCAAAAGATTTTTACTTCAACAGAAAGCTATTTAGTTAAGAAGAGAAGCGAATTTCAAGGGGAAAATCGCCTACATTTGCCAAAGTGAAACTAAACAAGTAGAAAAGAACTTGTTATATTGGCGAACGTTATACGATCTACAGGCAGATGGATTTATTGTGATACAAAGCAAAAACACAAAAGAATACTGTGTAAGTATATAGAATATTTATTTTTAGAAGAACAAAACATTTTGACCAAGTTTGACAAAATTCCCGCTAAATTTGAAAAAGTATTTAGGCCCTTCGTAAGTTATTTTCAAAAAACCTGCAAATTGAACCTTCTTTTACCATAGCAGAAACTAAAATAATCTTTATTTATGAAATTTTAGTTGAAGTTGAAGTGTGTGATGTCTCCAGTCAAGGCCATTTTTATTGATGAATCTGCAATTAACAACACTGTCGAATATTGGTTATAGGAGCTGTCAAAGAAGGTACCATTAATTTGGGTAGCGTTAAGCGCATCTTCACAAGATTATATTGATTCAAATTTTACAACAATCCATTTAACAAAAAACTTACGTAACAGCAAAGAGATTATATCAGAAGCCAAGAAGGTTGCAAAGGAGGAATTTCATTAAATATGAAACAAGTATAACAATGGCGCCAGCGAACTTTCCACGTGGCTGTCGACCAATATACACTGAAAATCTGAAAGAGACCATTCAACAAGCAAGGGGATTGACGCCTGAAGGGTTGTTACTCATTCTATCAGACCATGATCTTCCATATGGTGTCTACCGGCTAAGGGAAAAAATCATGGCATATCAGATTTTTGAACACATGAAAATATTCGCCTTATGAACATCTTTTGAAAGGTGGAATATTAGCCGTTAATCCTGTCTTCATACAAGGCTTTGAGTGGCACACTATTATTGTTGACAATAAAGCTTATACGCGAGAACTCTGATGAATCGTTACACGATTGCAATTATTTCATGAGGTGCACTACAAACTTGATCGTTATCGATCAAAAAGCTAAAGTTATTTTTATGTAGGGCCACCCAAATACTCGCGACATTATGCTAACATCAAATTAACGTGACGGATGAGGACCCGCCTATAAGAGGGGCTGAGATGCCTTTACGCGATAAAAGCATTCCCCAAAACATCCTCGGTAAAACAAAATTTAACATTTAAAAGAAAAATTACCTTCTCTGTCCCCAGAGGTGGAACTTGATCGTATTTTGAATGAAGACTGATGTGTTCAAAGGATCATTTTAATAAGAACACTGTTAAACAATGAAGCTGGCATAACTTCGACGTTGACTTTGTTGATATTTCTGTCTTTTTCTAGGGCTAGGAGTTTTGCCTACAACTACAAACTATTTCCCGGGCCCCCTTTCAAAAAGGTTTTAAAGTCATATCGATCACATGCGGTTGAGTCGCACGAAAGATGTTACAGATAGTAAAGGTTGATCCTCCCCTTCTATGACGCGCTTAATTTTTTTAAAGAGGAACACATTCAAAGACATTTTAATCCGTCCCTTGAGACCATTCCACCCACATCGTATGTGTTACTGGCCGGTTTCTGCCGGCTGATCTTCACAATTATTGTAAATATTGAAATTATATTTTCATCTTTAATATTTTCTGATATAACTATTTTCTTTTGTAGAAAAGTTTGGTACTCAGGAAAATTTTAGCCAAAATTTAATCTCTACGTCTAGGTTTTTCTTATGAATATACAATACGTACAAGCATGGCTTCACGCACCCCACTTTTTGTATTATTGTCACGCTATGACTTCTCATATTGAAACTTATGTACATTAGAATAACTTTAAACAGACCAATTTTAATGAAAACATAAAAACTATTTTTCTCCCTAATCAAATAACGTTTTAGGGTGTTTTTAGGGTGTAAAAAGTGAAAAGATGTCGTCTTTTTTTTTGAAAAAAGTTGGCCTCCCCAATGGCTCCAAATGGCTCGCCGGGGCCCATGACAAGGAAATTAAGATAATAATGACGACTGCAAAATACATCTTGTTTCCCTAAGATGTCAACAAGAGAAAATTTATTCACCGACCGAACCTAAGACTTTCCAATGCTGTTAACAATGTTACTCTTAGTTGGAAATAAGTTCAAAGTATCCGCTTGGTGGTTTTGTGATTATAAGGGTCATATTTATCAAAAGATTCTTCAGAGATACAAGATAGATTGAGTTAAAATGTTGATATCTATCCCCTAGAACTTAACTATATAGCTCAGAGTCTAAGCTTCAATGCATGAAACCCACTTTTAGACCTAATAGGGAGGTCCTATAAATTAACCGATGTCCGTTTGTCCATCCGTCATGTGACGGAGCCCGATTTAAAAAAAAACAACATAATTTTGGGTAAATTTTTTGTTTTTTACGACTTTGTGCAAAATTGCTTCCATTATATTTTTTAAGACCAAGAGCAATGCTCTTTAAATAGTGCCTGGGTCCATTTCTCCTGGAAAATTCTTTTTGGTCATAAAAATCGGGTTTTCTTATTGGGGGAAATTCCCTTTTGTCAATTTTAGGGAAAATGATCATTTCTCGCGATTGGCTGAGTATTTTTTGCGCATATTAGAATGGTAATCCTTAAAACGTGACTTCAAGACTTTCAAGAAAGAATGTTTAGATAAATTTGAGCTAAATTTCGCACTTTTTATTTAACTGTTTCATTAGACTTTGCTGAGTTAAAAGTTGAATAGAATTCGTTTTCCTGTGAGACCCAGATAAGAAAAAGCATTTTTTGTCCATTAGTAAGGGATCATTAATAATGGGTTTTTCCCCTTGAAAGTATAAATTCCCCCAACGTGAATCAACCCTGACGGTTTTAGCCAAATTTGCATTCTGGTGGTTGAACCTAAATTTTAGCAATCATCTCTATTTTATTCATTTCTACCCCTCGTCAAAATTTCAAGGTCTTACAAAGAGTCGAAATATTTCTCAAGATCGACCCGTATTCTTCAAACCTGATCACCTTTTTGTGTAGTATTTGGTTGCAAGGGTTGATGTTATAGCGTTCTTTATCCATGGTTGATACTCATATTGAAGTTTTGGAACACAGAAAAATCTGCCTGGTTTTAACGCACCTGAAAAATAATTTTTGTGTCACAGATATCTCATATAAAACACTAAATGGAGCTACTCTGTCCCTATTTGAATCAAAATAATCCGCCATTTTTGATAAGTAGACCATAGTTCAGTACCAGTAATTTGATCGATTAAGCCTGACTTTCTCCTCGTTGCTTTGCGCCATTCAGGTTTTTTTACTTGATTGAACAAATTGCTTGCCAGTACCGAACTGTGACCTATTATGACCTACTATAAGCAAAGATGGCGCATCATTTTGCTTCACCTGTCGTTGCTTGGGAAATACAGAGTAGCTCTATCTAGTGTTTTATATAAGATATCTATGTTTTTTATCTGAATAACGTTTCTTATCTTTCCAGACAGTGCGTTATGAGCAAATATGTCAAGAAGAAACAGAAACTGTATCCAAGGTTCAAGCATTACAGAACTGGATCAGGTAATTTTGTTATCTTATCTGGCAATTAACCTATACACTCATGAAAGAAGGCGCAGTAGTGTAGTGGTCATCGTTCTTGACTTCCGAGCTGGAGGTCAGGGTTCGATTCCCACTCGGTGCTATGATTCACTACGATTCACATTCAGTGAATGTACCTTAGCCCGGGTCAACACATACCATGTGAGGGTAATAGGGTACCATCACTCTGATACAAGTGTATGGGGGGAGATATGCCGGACATTGAGTGTGGTGTGGTGTTGGTACTCATCATCGATACAGCACGGCTCTTATGGAGCGGTATCCGTGTCAAAAACATCCAGTTTAGATAACGGTCGGAGGTTTGTAACTGATTTGGTCGGTTTGAAAGGTGATTGGGTCGGTTTACATAGTGATTGGGTCGGTTTACATAGTGATTGGGTCGGTTTTAAAGACGATCGGGTCGGTTTGAAAGGTGATTGGGTCGGTTTGAAAGGTGATTGGGTCGGTTTGAAAGGTGATTGGGTCGGTTTAAAAGGTGATCGGGTCGGTTTAAAAGGTGATCAGTTTAAAGATCATTTGGGTCAGTTTAAGACGCGATTGGGTCAGTTTAAGACGCGATTGGGTCAGTTTAAGACACGATTGGGTCAGTTTTAAAAAGTTGGCCAGTTCAAAAGTCGACTAGGTCAATTTTAAAGTCAATTAGTCAGTTTAAGACATGATCGGGTCGGTTCAGAAGTCAATCGTAATTTACAAACCAATCGAAAAAATCGCCGGTTTACAGTGCCGGATTTTTCGGGCAATCGGATTACGATTTTTCGGATTTTTGTAAATCTGGTCTGTAGATTTGATGTACAGCCTGGAAAATGGTAAAAGAGAAAGTATTCCAAGGCTGGGGATGTAAACAATGCGAAATCTGAAATCCTTGTATCTTGTATTAATTGCATCCATTTCATCCAATCTTGTATCTGTTAAAGTATTTTTTTTAGCTTGGTGTTTTGGAAAAGATTTTTAAAAGAAAAGTGAAATGTGACATTCTCCAGACCAGACTTAGAGGATTGAGTAATCCGTTTCCCGGGAAATCCGAAAAAAACCGGCGACTTAAACCGGCACTCCTTCCGATTGATCTTAAAACTGAGTAGTATTACTAAACTCACTCAATCATCTTTAAAACCGACCCGATCACCTTTAAAACCGACCCGATCACCTTTTAAACCGACCCGATCACCTTTTAAACCGACCCGATCACCTTTTAAACCGACTCGATCACCTCTTAAACCGACCCAATCACCTTTCAAACCGACCCAATCACCTTTCAAACCGACCCGATCGTCTTTTAAACCGACCCAATCACTATGTAAACCGACCCAATCACCTTTCAAACCGACCCAATCAGTTACAAACCTCCGACCGTTATCTAAACTGGATGTTTTTGACACGGATACCGCTCCATAGCTCTGATGTGTCGCGAGCACAGAGTACAATGTCTGGTAAGCGCTGTGATTTCTCTATCTAGGGGTAGGGCCCGGTCCGATGATATCGGAGGGTCCGCTTCTCTCTTCTTTCTCATAAAAATTGAGGATAAGTTCATTAGTGTGTACCGTGGTGTAAAGACAGAGTATTCACATAAAAATCAAGACACAAAATCGTACGTAGGGTCAGAAATTAAAAGCATTATTGCAGGGCTAAATTTGCCGATTTTCGCAATTTCTGCACAATTTTAGTTTTGTGGACAGCCCGGTGCATACCCCTGAGATCAGTTACGGTACGCAAGTTCAATCCCTGGCCAGGTCATACTAAATATTCAAAAGTGGCACTCTCTGATTAATGCGTTATAAGTAAAGATAATAGGGATCTAAGGTATGTGGAGCAATCCAGAGAGGTCCAGTGGCGTTCTTCCCTACCCCTAGGTAGATAGCTTAGGAGGAGCCTTTCAAATTATCTAATTTAATTTTCATCCGACACGCTAAAGCTCTGAAGGTCGGGAAAATTTTCAACATCTGGAAGGTTTAGATTACTCGGAATTTTGCAAGATCGCGTCAAGGATTTTGCAGCGGGAGGTCTGGTAACCCAGCCCTCGTTTTCGGGATTGGTTGGTCCAACCGAAATATTTTTAGCTTTATGCGTACCCGACTGGGCGTGCGGCACATCAAAGGCTGATGAGGCAGATCAAATGCTTCAATGAGGATGCAAGGGGGAGAGCCAATCAACTAAAATCTAGCATTATGAAAGTGAATACAATGATCTACTAATTTTTAATTCATCGAATCATGATATCTGCCAAAATGGGATGTATCCTTGCGAAAAGAAAATGTACTTTTTGGTCGATGAACTTTTTTGGTCAAAATAACGTGCTCACGTTTTGAGGGTTAGGCATGAATTAAAATTCTGACAAGGTCAGTCTTGATTTCACACTTCTTTCCTTCGTATCCTTTTTTGCATTCACATTTGTAGGTGTTGTAGGTTTTTAATATTATGTTAACTTTATTCTCAGTGTTGCCGATAATGTCAAAGTCGTCAAAGTTTAGTTTTCAAGAATTTTCTCGTTTTGATGTTGAGTTATTTTTGCCGCCATTTTAGGATAGTTTGATAGGTCAAGCGAGAGATCAGTGCATATCTTTAAACTTTTTATTCAAATTATTAAACATGAAACTTCAGAGGTAACCTAACATTGATATGTAGAGTTTAGCCAAATCCTGGCTTCGAATTCTACCAAAACGGCTGACAAAAATGTCGTCTGTAACACACCCTTCAATAATTATTCTGATTATTGTCATTCTGTAGGTGTCATCACAACTTGTCATAAAAGGAAGCTTTTTTAATGTGTACTCAACACAAATTATTTCACCGGAAATATGAAATTGAGTATCAACGTCTTAAAAGAATGGCTAAAATTCATTTCCTCAATAATTTTCCTGAAAAGTGAAAGCTAAATGCTCTATAATGGTGCCCTGAAGTCTTCCGTCCTTTCAACGTCAATCAAATATTATACAATTTTGCAACACTTACTCCTATGAAACATTTCTGGAATGAAAAATTGATAAATTCTAGGAGAAACTGGAACTTTCCATCCTCCATATTGTTTAAAAGCAAATAAAAGGGCTAACATTTAGTATAGTGGTATTGGGTTTTTAAGCTGGGTTTCCATCGGAATAATAAGTTCGTCGCGAATTTGTCTTTCGCAAAAAATAAATCTCGTCACATGTCTGGAATTAAAGATCTATTCTTTAATTTGCGAAAATAAATAAGCGATGTTGATGTTGATGAAATTAATTTCATCGTTTCATTTCTACATCGTTTATTATTCCATCGCAAAAAAGATTTTTAATTCCAGACATACACCTGGATCAATTTTTTGTTAACAGGGATTTGTGACGAATTTTCTTTCAGTGAACACCCAGCTTTAAAAGTTTTTTCGAAAAGCAATGGGAAATGAAATTACGGTTGCAATTTCAATTGATAGCCGTATTGTCAAAATTTAAGTTGACGAGGAAGAATACTTGATGTATAATGCTTTAAATTCTGTTCCAAAAAAATGGCAGTTGTTACATTTTGAAAATTGCTTATGGGGTGAAAAGAAAATAATTTTAAAACAAAAACGTTCTAAAACATGGTTGAAAAGATAATTTCGAGTAGACCAAGACCAAGAACAATTAAATTAGAAAAAAAATTAGAAATGAGTATGAAAATAAGGAAGAATTTTTCTACTCGGTCAAAAATTTTGCTCTTGTTCTGTACCTTGTTGATTCTTGCTAATATGTGAAAAGATCTTTCTTTACAGGTTAAACGTTCTATAACAAAATATGTCTTGATTGGGAATAAGTGGCTACAAAAAAGGGAAAGATCGAAAACAAATGATTGCATTTCCATCTAAAACTTCAACCGTTGCAAAAAGTTTATATTAAGTTCCACTTCTCAAAAATCCTAGTTTCTTCGGCTCGTTCACTTGATTGTTAAAAGAAATTTTGAACTTAAAACTTAATAGCCTGAAAACAGAAAATTCAGTACGATACACTCCTCTTCTCTTTTCCATGCATGGCAAACCAAGTTGCAAAATATTGAGGTTTTAGTATATAATTTTGGTCAAACAATCACAAGATCAAAACACCACACCCGAAAAGTAAATAGACTCGGCACCATTTTTGTTCCATTGTTTAATTATTTAATACTTTCAAATACGTTCATTAAGCTCACGGTCATTTTCTCTGTGATTAATATAAGAGTTAATGTCTAACCGTTTTCCGTAAATCAAAATGCTTGAAAGTGGAGGCGAAAAGAGGGTAATTAAATTACCGATAATTACTGTACTTTAACAAGTTTTAAATGTTCTTATACAGGATGGAAGTGTCTCATAAATGTAACTTTTTTAATGTTTTCAGGGTTTTAAACCACCCAACAAAATACATGAAGGTGGTCTTTTTTCAATTGATATTTGGGGGATTTCAAACAATGAGAAAAAAATGTACCTAAAAACACAAATCAATTTTCAATTTTGCGAAATTGAATTTTAGTAATAAATTTTTTAACAAAATTAATTAGTCATACATTTTCAGTGAAGAAAACTTGAGTATAAAAGAAGCATATTAAAGCAAAAATTACAAGTCGCTGAAGAAAACTCAGTTTATTGAATCTACTCTTTTCGCAAATTTCAATAACCATAGCTCAAGAAAGGTATTTTGATCGCCAGGTCAAACCTAGGACCCGACTTATTGGTAGCTAATTCAGGGCTCCCAGCCAATATTTTGACAAATTCAGTTATTAAAAGAGGACAAATTTTGAAAGATTTTTAGGTCAGAATTTGGCTAAAATAGTACAAATTTGATTTTTTTTTTCAAGCAAATTTTACGATATAAGGTGAAAATTGCGTTGATGATGAAATGTTTCTGAAAAACTTTGACGTTGCTCACTATTGTTCGGTGACGGAGAGAATGTTATCTTTAACATGCTAATAGGTTTTTCAATGCTACAGTTTGGTGAATCTTTAGAAGATCTCAATGAAAATTGCTAAAATATTAGAATCCTTATTAGTCCAAATATTCTAGTAATGTTTTCATTGACATTTTCTAAAGATTCATACTCAATAATTAGTAAAATATTTTCTCCAAAATTTTTTGAAATTCTTGGAGCCCTGCTAGTTGTATAGTTGTAGGGGATTCCTGTTCGTATTTTTTTGTCAAAACATTTAAAATTTGAACGCCTCTCCTGTTTAGTAACTGTACACAAAATACTAATCATTCCTTGGTGTTATCAATTGCTCCTATTTTATTTTTCGGAAAAATTTAGTTTTTTGCCTTTTTCACCTTAGTACACCCCTGTCTCTGTGCCCCAGTGGGTGTGAAACATCCAGTGGGGTGGGATGTGAAAAATCTGAAATTCACTGGGGTGCAAGAAATTTCCGAAAAATTGAGTGGGGTGACCAATTTTTGCTTGATTATGACTGGGGTGAAAAAAATCTTTCTGAAAGTTTATTCTGAGGTAGAGTCAGGGGGGGGGTAAGTGTACTAGAAAGCGGCATGTATGTGTACTACAAGGTATTTTTCAAAACTTGACACCCACCCACCCCTGAAGTACACCATACTACATGGAAAATCCCAAAACAACCCCATACCCCCTATTTACTACCGGGTAGTACCTGGAAAAAAACCAAAACCACCCTATACCCCCCATTTACTACCGGTTACTACCTGAAAAATCCGGAAAATAGAGAAACTTTTTTCCGATAATCGGAAAATCAGGTAAACATTTTTCCAAAAATCGGGAAATCGGGAAATCTGGAAAACTTTTTTTCGGAAAATTGGGAAATTGGGAAATCGGGAAAACTTTTTTTCGGAAAATCGGGAAATTGGGAAAACTTTTTTCCAAAAATCGGAAAAACAGGAAAAAATTTCTCAAAAATCCAAAATGCGTGAGAAATCAAACTTTTCAATAATTACGTGAGAACATGTGGAAATGCATGTCTCACAACCAATGCGTGAGAGTTGGCACCTCTAATGTAAGAATGTTGAATGTTTGAATTCAAATGTTCGAATGTTTACATTGACTCGATAAACCTTCATTTCAGTGGGATCTGGTAGGATTTCAATTCATTCCAAGAAGTTTGGAAGAATGATCTTGGACAAACTTGGCTTGATCAATTTAATAGAACAACTTTACATTTCTATTTTAGCAGATAATTTCTGAACCTTTTTGTTTCCACACTAATAACATCGATTTTGGACCCAACACCTCTATTTTGGTACACAGGTAGTAAAAATCAAAATCGATTTTGGACCCAACACCCCAATTATAGTACACAGGTAGTACATGACAAATTTTTTTCTCAAACACCCACCCACCCCAGGATACATGCCACCTTCTGGTACACTGACCCCCCCCCCCTGGTAGAGTAGCTAGCAGTGCTAGTCAAATGTTAAATTATAAAATGTAGTGTGGAGTCGTTGTTACACTATCTGAGGCTACTGATAGGGAATATATTTCTCAACTGCGTTGAAACTGTGAGGTATAAGACTTTTAATCATAAAAACACAAAACATCATCCATTACTAACAATAGGGCAATATACCTCGATCGGGAGACGAATCCTGTTTGGGAGACGTCTCCCGAAGGGGAAACGATTTTGCAAGAGCGACATTCATTCAACGTCCATACAACGTCAATCTTGAAGTGAAAAAGGGGGGAAATCATAAAATCATAAAATTTTCAGTGGGGTATGTGCGGATTCTTCGTATCTTTCAATGGGGTCATTTTCAGTTACAGTATTCCAGTGGGGTGAGTTATTAATCTACTGGGGTGAAAAAATGGGCGATTTTTGGGAATATTTTTCACTGGGGTGACGAGTGGGGTGGATCACACTGTGTCACAGAGGCAGGGGTGTCTTAGTCTATCCAAAGCTTCTATTCTTGTTTGCTTCAGCCAAATCCGATCGTTTTATAAGTCTGCAGGCTGTTGCTAAGTTTTGTGACGTGCTCAGCTCAGTGTGATCAGCTGCTGAACTTATATTATTATTTATTTCCATAGGGATTACGGTTTGAAACAAGAAGTAACCGACATGAGCTCTTACATCAAAGACGAAATTTCACTTCTTGAGAAACAACGTCAAATTGATGTAAGGTTATATTCATATTTTGACATTCAATGCTCATATAGTAGAGCTAGTAAAAGGCCATCTCGCAGTTGAATCGGAGAATTTGGACTTTGTGGTATAATAACAACTTGTAGGTCAAACACTACCTTTGGGAGGCACTTAGGCAATTTAGATTAAAGTTTGAAGATTTTGAAGAAAAAAAACCGAGAAAAAAACGAAATTTTGGCTGAAAATTGGGGAAAATACTCCTGAAGGAAGGTCTATATTTTGAATATACCCGTCACCTTGCAACCCCCGCTCACCGGAACTGGAATTATCCCACTGACTATGAAAAATATCTTCAAGCAAGATTGTTTATTCAGGGCAAAGTTGTTGATTTTCTGTACATGTATCAATAAAATACAAAATTACTTAAAAAGTATTTATTAACTTCACAATCTCCAGGGCCCAGTTGTTAGGAATATTTTAGATTATAATAAGACTTTGTTAAACATCGATTAGCGCGGAACTGTCGGTTGCTCGAAAAAAGGTGTTGATTGTAACTCGACGTGTTTTGCATTCTATCGTAGGAAGAAGATAAGAAGAGGTTCATGCAGAACGCCAACACTGCGCAAGCCGGCTCCACAGAACCTGTCATACAACCGCAAGTACCCAAAGTAACTGGAAGACCACTCATTACCACCATATCATATTGTGCACGATACCACTTCGATAATAAGGTACGCAGGACTTTTATTATCTTCATGATCCTAATTTATAAAATTCCATATATTCAATGATAAATCTATAGAATTCCTTTTGTGATTAGTAATAAACCGGTCCAGAAAGGGGTTCGAAATTATACCACTAAACTTCCCCCAAAATAAGAGAAAATAGACTAAACACAAAACTAAAATTTTGATGGGTCATTTGTAGAATTTTGTTCATTAGATTAAAAAGTTAACTTGAAATAAAAAAACTAATTTTATGAAATTGCTCAAAAATGTTAAAATATGGATCTATCGAATCGGTGCATTTCGACGAAGAAAGAATAAAAGATTTAAAGTTAAACAATAAAACTTCTTTATTAAAAGGCGAAAATAATAGTTAAATCTGTCAGAGATTCATCTACCGTGGCTTTACTGGAGGAACCATCAGCTCTCATTTTGACTTTGAGGACTCTTTAACTGAAAGTTATTGTGGCCCCGTTTTAGTTAAATTCGTTTCAAAAATAGTTTCTTTAAAAAGAGATAGTGCTCGAGGAATTTAACTTCAAAAAGAGTAACTTATTTCTGGTACACCCAGTTGTGAGCACCAATACACTATTTGATAGTATCTTACTGCTGACTATCGTTTCAACGTGTAAAAAATTACTACCTTAGCTCAAAAGTTACATCCTTTTTTGTCTCTGCTGCAGATTAATTTGCAGCTTTCTTACAAACAAAAAAAGGTCGGTTACAATTCTTTTCTTGAATTACCGGCAAGCAATAAGACGAACAACTAGTGAATTCCCCGGTGAGTTCCCTCGGGAGGGGTGGATTTTTTGGATTCAAACAAAATAAGAAGAAGAAGAAAAAAATCTTTTGATTTATTCGAACTAAGTTTCCACCCCCTTGGAGCTTTGAATCACCGCGACTTTATTTTACTTTACTTGTCAGGTACCGTGCATCAAATCTTTCTCTTTTAACTTTTTTTCAGAGCTCAAGATATTATCCGGAACATTTCAAAAAGACGTATCAGGTGAAATTCTTCTTTGAGGTTTAAGAAAAGAGACCCTTGATGTTGAGAATCTTACACGGGTTTCAAATTAAATTACGCACGCAAAAAAATATCAAGTAAACACAGTGAGCGACAAACGTAAATGACTTATAAAATGTTGAAAAATGTTCTTAATTTCTCTTTTTGGACTTACCTCCGGGTACCCCGGTGGAGGTCCTTTAAATTAACCCATGTCCGTCCGTCCGTCCGTTCGTTCGTTCGTTCGTTCGTTCGTTCGTTCGTTCGTTCGTTCGTTCGTTCGTTCGTTCGTTCGTTCGTTCGTTCGTTCGTTCGTTCGTTCGTTCGTTCGTTCGTTCGTTCGTTCGTTCGTTCGTTCGTTCGTTTGTTGCCAGCTTTTCTCGGGATTTGCTCATTAGTTTGTTCTGATTTTTTGCACAATGATGCAAAATGGCAATGCCCAAAATGTGACGGAGGCCCGATTTTCGGAAAAAAAAATTATGCCGGAAAAACTGGTTTTTTGGCACTTTCTCGAGATTTTATCATTAGTTTTTTCTGATTTTTTGCTCAAAGATGCGTATTAACAATGCCCAAAACATGGCCGAGTCCGATTTTTGAGAAAAAATTTTTCCGGCCAAAAAAGCTGGAAATTTCCGTTTTTGCAGATTTTCATTGGATTTTTTCGTTTCATGTCTTTTCAAACAAAAACATCATTTATAAGAATGTCCACGATTAAGCATGGTTCAATTTTCAATAAAACTGATTTTGGTACAGGAACTTTCTAAAAATCGCCAGAACAGCCGAGAATCGCCGGATTCCATGAATTTCTCGAGTTGCTCTCGTATTATTCTGCATTTTCATACTATTGTTCTCATTTTTCAATTGTCTTATTACATCAATCTTCAGGTAGGTCCATTCAGCATGTAGCTTGTTATTCATTCAAAAGATATTTTTTCATTTCTTAATTCAATAAAAGAAACTAGCCGGTACCCGGCGTCGCACGCCGGTTAAGCTGTACTGAACGTACTAAAAGTCCTTTGGATGTTGAAGCTGGCTTAAGAAAAATGATCAAATAAGAAAAAAATATCTCTTCAAAGTTAGACTCTAGCCCTCCCGCGGAGATCTTTTTTTCGCTTCGCTCGCATTAAATACGCCGTCCAGTTCTTGATAGTTTGTCATTGTAAAGATGAGTGAAATGTAGAAATGACAATTCTTCAGGAAAAAGCGGGGAAGCCAAAAAGAATAGTGCAACTCTTTGTTTTTATCAGATAAAAAGAAAAAGTCAATTCTAGATTGCTTTTTTTTAACCCTGGTCATAACTTTTCGAATTCAAACATGTAAAATGACGTACACAGTATCCTGAGTATCGACCACTTGAATGTTTTTATATGAAGAAAGAGATGGATTAATTTTTTCTTTTGTTTTTTTATCGCCATTTGAATGCTGTTGTTTTTCTGTTTTTGACTGTTATAGTGGCCCATATAGTATGCCAAAATGGAAAAATGAGTTAACTCTTTGGCGGATATGGGGGTCGTTAACGACCCCCCATTAAATTATTGAGAAAAACGGAGTTTCTAGGCTACAAAAAGCCGTGTTTTTTATATGTACAGGTGAACTTATGTTGTTAGAGACGGAAAAGTCTCACTTGAACGATCATAGACCCGTGTGCTAATAGTAATATGTAGGCTAACAAGCTGCAAAATCAAAACATTGAAATATTCAGTTTCAAGCAGCCACACTGGTAGCCTGG
Source organism: Clytia hemisphaerica (assembly GCF_902728285.1). Classification (NCBI taxonomy): domain Eukaryota; kingdom Metazoa; phylum Cnidaria; class Hydrozoa; order Leptothecata; family Clytiidae; genus Clytia; species Clytia hemisphaerica. Next base: position 1,944,975 of record NW_027103836.1, on the reverse strand, counting down.
GAATCCATGCTATGATTTCTTCTTTGATAAACTGATGGCGAAATGTATAGCATGGTATGGGCTGAGAGTTTGAATTTCTCAGATCCTAATAACGGTTGAAAACATAGCCAATCAAATTTTGTTATTCTTTTACTGGTCACACTTTCTTAGAGAAAGCGCAACTTTCGAAATTTGGATTTTATTTTAGTAAGTGAGGACAGCGCTAAATTCGAATTTCCCACTGTAAAAAATGTGAGTCCAATATTGGACTCACAGCTCAAACCCGTCTTGTGTACATCAAATTATAAAAAAACACACGACGGTTCTCCTGTCTACCACACTGGTTGACTTTGAAGAAGATTTGAGCAGATTCAACTGGTTTTTATGGTCGAAATCAATGCAGAATGAACTTTTATATTTTGTGTAATGTTTTGGCTTCAAATTGTTTGTAAAGAGTAACTCATTCTATCACACAATATCCATGGGGGTTGAATTGGTATACGTCAGACGTCGCCCACATTTTTGTCAGATGAAAAGACATTTGTAACATGTCTTATAATCCAGTTTTCAAGCCACAACAAGGCTAACTAAATCTTTTTTGTATAATTCTGAAAGAACACTCAATTTGCATACAAAGTGGCTCTCATTGGACTACCCAAGCTCTTGTGGGTGTGGTTCAAAGTTTTCGTATATAATTCAACATTTCGTGGTGACGACAAAGACTAGGCTGCACAAGGCGTCTCTATGACCATATAAATGACTAGCACTTGGGTTTATCACTGATTTACTTGCTCAAATCACATACAATGGCCTTTTTGTTTACAACAGAAAGGTTATTTGACCAATTTCATCTCAGGGATATTTCAGATTTTCAAGTTACCGCATGACACACTGAATGGACGTAGCATAGCTCACGTTATTGGCGTACATGGTTAAAATTTGAAAATGGACATATTAACTGGCCAATTCCTAGCAAGACATCATTAAATATACTTAGAATGTCTAGTTTCATGATTTTGAACCCTTGAAATAGACTCATAAGAAGAATTTCATGTCATGAAACTGATAGTAGATTTATTACAATATTATACCATTTTCTGTCATTTTACGCGTTCACCGAAATATCAATATTTTCAGTTTTTGTAAAGCCTAAGGTCTGAAATTTTCAGCATTTGATTATATTGTATATAAGAACATTTGTACAAAGTTTTAGAGGAAACTGACAGTTATTTTGGATTTAATGATGATTTTTGTGTAAAAATAATATTTTTACGTAAAAATTTATTTTTTATTTTCAAACTTGAAATTTCTGCTGACGTCAGCAAAATAAAAATTTGGATTTTTTTTTTCTTTCATCTGAAAGGTTTTTTACCCAGCTTTCAGAAAATATATACTTTATATGGTGTATTAGCAACCTTTCAAGAGATATCCCCCTTATACTGAAGGTGTGTAAAATATTTTTAGAATTTGGAAAATTATTAAAACCGCCAAAGAGTTAAAATTGCTTGTCAGACAGCAACTTTCTGTTTTGTTTACTTGATTTTTTTCGTGCAAATTACATGGGATCAAAGCAAAAGCTACACAAAAATCTAATTCGAAATTCGTGTATTAACTTGTTTTCACACTTGACTGATCACTATCCTTTCTTCTTATTTAACCCAATCAGTTGTATTCGGTACCTATTCCTATTGTCTGATTCGGATAGTATTTGGCCGAATAATTCAATAATTCACGCTCGCTCTTTTTAAATTCTACTTACAAAAAAAACACAATCCAAACGCTCGATGTACTGTATCTGTTTTATTCATTACTTAATTTTTAATTCAGCTAACAGACAAACAATACGAATGGGCTGTTTTGCCACCGCGTATCAACCTACGACGTTGGAATGACGTACAAGAATTGTTAACTTCCACTGTAAGTTCTATCAATCACTATTCATTTATGGTACATTTTTAAAGGGGGTGAACACACAATATAGTGAATAGAGTCGTCAAAACAAACTTCTAATATATTTTGCTTTGCGACCTGTTCTCAACTTATTCACGACTTATTCTTATCTGATATTCCGATGGCGGATTGGCGGCCGCCCACGCTAAAGCTCTAAAGGAGCGGGCCAATTTCCCATCGGAGAGGAATAATAGTCGGCCTTTGATGTGTGACGCACCCTCAGTCGGGTTCAACAGCCCTTGTGCGTAAACCTATAAATATTTCGGTTGGACCCGCCAATCCCCGAAAACGAGGGCTGGGTTACCAGACCTCCCGCTGCAAAATTCTTGACGCGGTCTCGCAAAATTCTGTAATGTAAATCTTCCAGATGTTGAAAATTTTCCCGACCTTCAGAGCTTTAGCGTGTCGGATGAAAATTTCACCATACGGCTTGCTTACGACCTGTTCTCGACTTTTTCACGACTTGCTTACGACCTGTTCTCGAATTATTCACGACTTGCTTACGACCTGTTCTGGACCTATTTACGACTTGTATACGGCTTGCTTACGACCTGTTCTCGACTTATTCACGACTTGCTTACGACCTGTTCTCGACTTATTCACGACTTGCTTACGACCGGTTCTCGACTTATTCGCGACTTTTCACGAACTTTTCACGACTTATTTGCAACTTGCTTACGACCTGTTCTCGACTTATTCACAAATTGCTTACGATCTGTTCTGCAACTTGCTTTTGACCTGTTCTCGACTTATTCAAGACTTATTCACCGTATTGTCTTTTCACCTTGAAGGGATAATAGAAAATTTTTAAGGCTGATGAATTATAAGTCTGTCTTGCTTAGAGAGTATCCGTATAATCTTTTCCTAACATTGAGCACTGTTTGGCACTTCTCGTTCGCTTGATTTGTTACTTTTTTAGACTTTTTATTCGATATATTTTACTTTGTATGATCTTTTCTATCATAGAGCTGGTTGAAAAAGAAATCCGAATCAAGTGCAATTGGTTTCGAACATGTTTGTGCCATCTTACACAAGGCGAACGCTGATGCGGAGGTACAGTGAGCTTTCTCTCTTATTCGAATATCTACCATTGTACTTAGCTGGAAAGTGGTTTAATTTACTCTCTGTAAGTCGAATTTTTCTTTAATTCGAAAAACGTTTTTGCTTTGGGTCTTTGAGAATCGAACTAAAGAGAATCAACTGTATCTACAACAAAACGTTCTTATTTACCTTAATAAAAGGCAATGACATATGTTGCCGGTACCCCAGACTAAACACTAAATAAAATTTTTATTTGGCAGATCATGTTATCATTACCCCCAATTTTTCATAATAATGACAGTTTAAGAGACAGCTCCGTTTGTCGGTTTCTCAAGTAAATGACAGTAAATGAGATTTCTACACTTTCGCCTTTCAGATATTGAACAAATATCTCTTCCTGATTGGGAACGCTGATTTACGAATCAAGCACGCTTCTAAATTCAACGCACATCACGTCGTTATCGAGGTAAAACTGATTTTCCAAGGATTTCCAAACTGCGACTTACGCGTGGAATCGAATTTCTTCCAGGCTAAACACAAATCACACATACATACCTCAAAATGTGGTCTTCATAAGGCATGGTCATTATAAAAAAACACGGTCTGGTAATGTATTGTTTTAGCTTTTTGCTCAATTTTCTTTTACTACACAAAAAACAAATTGCGATTTGCATACTTTTTGATCACGTTACTAAAATCTCCTTTTGGGATTGGTCTATTTTCTAATCACATGATCAAAAAGTTTGCAAAATAAATCGGTTTTGGTACGTAAGCTCCATCTTTTAACAAAAGGCCAGTGTTTTTATAATGACTATGATAAAGGCATTACCGCAATCGTATGATATCCTCGACTGGCAAAGTTACGGTCAAGTTATCTTTACATATAATCTTTATATGTAATCTTCTTGTTATTCTATTAAGACACAATATTATGATGTCATACTGATTTTGATTGACAGCTCAGTCAAAAACCACAGTATTCCGTAAAATGAGAAACCACAGAGAGATCATTTTAATTGTTTATAAACCAAGCTACTTTCCTCTCTCGATATCCTCGGTAGTATAGTGGTGAGTATCCCCGCCTGTCACGCGGGAGACCGGGGTTCGATTCCCCGCCGGGGAGGATGTGTTTTTTCAAATTACAGGTGGTGCTATCTAATTTGACGTTCTACTAAAAACTGCAGGAGATAGGAGGGGCCCTGATCTAAGGGGTGCCCTACGAAGAAGTGACACAATTAACTACATCGGCCAGGTCTACTATTCGATGTATTCTATATTATTCGGTAACATACACGTTTTTTCTTTTATTATAACCCAGTTTATAAGAACATTGAGGCTGAAATTCGTCGAAAAATTAAGAACATCGTAAGAACATGCCCAGCCTCAGTTTTGTAAAAAATGACAAGAAACTGCAATTTTTTCCTCTTTTCAAGCAGTTTTAAACAAACTTAGGAATGGATTTTCTAAATCGAGAATCAAATATTGTCCAAATTTTACTAATTTCAAGTGCTCTTTAGTTTGCATGATATTGTCGATTTAGAGTAGTCTGAAAATTTAAGAACGCATCTAAGAACATTTCAGGCTGAAAATTGCTAAAAAAATAAGCACATCCAGGCTCAGCCAAATCTTAGGTGTTCTAATAAAAATAAAAAAAAACGTGTATGAATTTCAATGCCAACAAGAAACGTTATGTTCCACCAATCGACCCCGGGGGTGCTCGACATGCTCAATTATTCAATAAAAATCCAATCAACGATTCAATTCCCCTTAAAGGTTTTGTTTTTAAATAAGAGTGATATTGTTTGCTTACCCATCCATTCTGATTCACAAGCTTTTTCTTATTGAATATAGACACGGATGTGGAGCAAAGAGGAAAAGAAAAACATTTTTTGCTTATATCAGCATAATATAACAATAGTAAGACACTGTCCTGGTATAAAATATGTGTCTAATATGAAGCCATAGTCATTATAAAAACACTGGTCTGGAAGGCTTTTGTCTCTTTATATTGTTAAAAGATGGAGCTTAAAACGTTCCAAAATCGATTTATTTTGCAAACTTTTTGATCATGTGATTTGAAAATAGACCAATCCCAAGAGGAGATATCGGTAACGTGATCAAAAAGTAAGCAAATCGCAACTTGTCTTTTGTTTGTAAAAAAAGAAAATGGAACAAAAAGCTAAAACAATACAATATGCCAGACTGGGGTTTTTTATAATGACTAAGATGAAACAGGAACACTTATGTAAAAATAAAACCTTTAAACATCAAATTAGAGAGCGTAAACTGTATTTCTTTAAATAATTTAGTCAAGTAGTATTGTGTTTCACGAGCTCCGTCTAACTTTATTTCATTAGACACTTGTTCAGACGAGAGATCGTGACAGTATGGAAGCGTATCGTCTCAAAGTAGGTCAACAATCACAATATCGACAAAAGATTAACGACCTACTAAACAATACTGTAAGTAGACATTTTTTACCTATTTTTCATAATTTTACACCTCCGTCTCAGTTACACGGCTAAGATTTGGGATAACACTGTTACTGTACAAATGGGGGTGAAAAATTACCTGTTTTTAAATGATTCGGATTTTAAATTCTTTTGTTTAAGACTCATAAATCTACTCTGTGGATTTCATAAGGAGGAGGGGCACTCGATCTATAAACGACCAAAATTGCAGCCCAAAATATGGCCTTTGAAATCGGACACTTACAGTGAAAAGTCAAAATTTTCAGCCCACTGCACCCAAAAATCTAGGTGTATCTTTGGCTGTTTTAGCTTTAGAGAGCCTATTTTGTCAATTATCAAAAGAAACCTCAGAATTTTTATTCGCTTTGGTTTTCCGAACCCCAGGCAATTCAACCGCCAAACGTGATCACCAGGAGAACCTGCCCTTTGAATAGAAGTGAATTATAACCCTTAACATAAATCTTTGAAATACAAATATTCACGTTTTTTATAAGAACATCCGAAATTTTAAAGGCTTCGGATGTTCTTAACTTTTTGATTTTTAAGCCTAAAAATGTTCTTAACATGTTCTTATATTGACCATTTTGTGAGTATTTTTGTCCATTTTCCTAAGAAAATGGGTGTTTTTGAGGCCGCAAAGCCTTAAAATGCTCTTAACTTGTTCTTAACATTTTGGCCATCGAAGCCTTATGTTCTTATATAGTTTGTTGTTATAAAAAAACGTATATGAGGAAAATAAGTTCTAGGGTGACAAGGATGTTTTTATTAAAAACTTCTGTCCCTATTCTAAGATTATACTCAAAATCGTCAACGCCCTCTGAAAAATTCTGCAAAAACCCACTTTTATGTCATGGTTTCTTTTTTTACCGATATTTTTCGTTTACCACTGAAGCGCAATCAATCATCGACAAATAAGTGGAAGTATTTAAACTTTAAACACTCGTGACAATGGAGACAGACCCTTAAATGATTCAACCATGCAAGATAACTTTGAGCAGTTATCTTTACATTAGACATCAATTACGAAATTATAATTTCTTTTTTCCCTTGCACAAATTTGCTATAAATTTGTTGAAATCAAAACAGTACTGAATTGAAGTGTCTCAAGAATTTTTACATCAATTTGCCTTTAAAGAAAAAACGGTATCCCTGTTTCACTTCGGTGGTAAGGTGAAGATAGTCTTTTCATAAATTACCTCACGAGCAAGGCTTACCCGGTTTTTAAAAGATTGCTGCAGTGATTGATTCCCAGAGGAGTCCATAAGAAGTTTACTTTAGTAACGCTTGAGGACTCGAGGGATTTAATCTCAAAAACACCGGGAAAAACACCCAATTTCTTAAGAATATGGACAAAAATACTCACAAAATGGTGAAAATAAGAACATGCTAAGAACATTTTTAGGCTTAAAACTCAAAAAGTTGAGAACATCCGAAGAATTCAAAAATCTTTGAATGTAATAATAATTTGAATTCAAAAAATATCTAAAATTTTGAAACTGCAACACAAAGTCTATTTCTGATATGAAATATGCGTGTATAAAACGGGAAAAATTTTTTTGAGATAAAACCTTTATATTCATCCTCTAGTTTTCCGAACAGCCATTCTTTTGGGGTATAAAAATATCACTACAATAGAGTCTCCACAACTCAAATGTTGAGGAGGAGGAGGGGATAAAGAAGATATTCAACTTGTTGCAAATTTTTCATCTTATTTGTAAAAAGAAACAGTATCATAGGAATAAAGTAAATGAAGTTGGATCTTCGGAGCTTCCACTGTACTGAACGTTTTTTTTTTTTGCAAGTCTGATAAATTGGCAGCAAAAGTTTTACTGGCTCCTTGAGATTCGAGCTTTATTGTGAAGTTCTTCTTATAAGATATCGTTCGTTGGCTCACTATGGTTTGTTTTATGATTGTATCCGTCTCTTGAAGATCACTTTATAGTCTGTAGCTGGTGAATACGGTCCTCCTGGTCCTCGCTCGTCCAACCCCGGTAGCTTCTCTTCAAGATATGGACATATCTCGAAAGTCCGAATCAATTTCGTCGTGATCAAAAACATTTGAACTTTAGCCATTTTCTCACCAAGGCAGACTCGAGTTCCAGCTGAAAAAGGCAGATAGTGTGTTGCCCTTTCCTTCTTTAAATTTCCATCAGCATTTAACCAGCGGTGAGGGTTGAACTCGTGCGGTTTTACCCAATGATTTTCGTCATAGTGGAGACTGTATAGGTTAAACAGTATTGGAGCTCCTTTTGGAATGTTGATTCCATTGATTGATGTATCCACCATGGCTTTATGTGCAACATTGATTCTAGCAATTGAAGATTTTCGATTGGTTTCAAACAGCATTGCCTGGGTGAACGGCAAAGAGTCCAGATCTGAATAAGTTAGACGGTGTCTCAAACCAAATGTATCCACAATTTCGTCATGCATTTTCTTTTGGTATTCTGGGTGGTGTAGGCAATACAGGAAAAACCAACGAAGTGTTGTAAGAGAAGTTTCAATGCCGGCGAAAAACAAAATATTGACTGTATTTTCGAGATGGTCTTGAGAAACTTCTTCGAAGCCGGCATCTTTCCACGCTTCTTTGTTTGAGGATAGAAAGAGAAGTTGATCAGTTACATCTCGAAGCTTGTCTGGATTCAAAGTAGTCTTGTGTTCCTCGAACATTCGATGAGTCATAACGCTTCTTTGATTCACTGCTGTGACCAGCATTTTGAATTGTGCAGTCGAGGTGAAATGTGGGAGATAAACAAGCCAAGGCAACATGGCCAACCACATATCCAGACCAAGAGCTCCTTTGCCAATATTTGCGGTGAATTCAAGAATATGTCGAAATTCAGGATCATCGATCTCGTAGTTTGTGGAAAAACATCTTCGGCAGATGGTGTTGATCAATGTGTTGCCTGAAACATTAAGTATTAGAAGGAGAAGTAATCTTTGCTATATAATGTTTGCGACGACAGGAACCGCCTAGTAGTAGTACATATGCAATTTGTTCCCATAAAACTGTGGTAGGCTCATCAACTGAAAATCCTTAAATCTTAAAGGTAAAACTCAACGAGAGACAATTTTCAAGACGTTACCTAAATATGGTTGTATAGGAACAGGTTTGTCAAGTTCGCCAGAGATAATGGAGCACAATTTATCTACGTCATCGGTCACAATATCTTCAATATTCGTCATGCCGCTTCCATATAAATGTAAACTTTTGTACGCTAATTTTCTGATGAAAGCCCATGACTTGGAATAATCCATTGCACCGAATGTTCTTCGTCCTTTAGTTGCTACCAGTAGACTAAGTCTTGGTGAGCGTCCAGCCATCTCATGCCCTTTGGTGATAAGCCCCTCTTTGACGTTCTCGTAAGAATTAACGATGACGTATCTTTTCATACCTGTGTTTGAAAGGATAAATTGTAACTGGATTTTAAGTAAACATGTTTGAGATATCCAGAGAAGGAGCTCTTTGGGAATTCTTGAGTAGTCTTTCATAAGTTATGTGGCGCGTGAAATGGCTCGAAGAATGAACAACTCAAAAACAAAAAAACTGTCAGATTCATTCCGCGGTGGTACGCCCTTGTGCTGTTCTTTTATTCCAAATTTCCCGGTGTCGCAGTAAAATATTACTCCCCAAAATTTATACTCTCCAGTCATTATTTACTGGGAAATAATTACTCCCCAGTAATCTTTTCCAGGAAATTATTTCTTCCGGGAGTATAAATTTACGCGAAAATAATGACTCCCTTCGGGAAATTTTTACTCCCCTGATAGTATACCAAAAAACTGGCATAGATCACGATCAACATTCGGTTTCCTAATCTTTTTTTTCCTGTTTATCATGAATAAATTACAAAAACTATATGGAAAAACTTTTACTGTTATTTTGACATTTAAATTGAATTTAAACTTTTTTCTTGAGTGCGATTTGCTTGGGTTAGAAAATTGAGAGATATTTAAAAAACCTGGCTACATCTTGACACTGCAACACTGTTTTCTTTATTTTGAAATAATTCTTGAAATTTAATTCAAAAAATTCTTGTTCGTACAGCTTTTTCTTGGCCCAATAAAAATTCTAATAAAAAGGCATCTTTCTTCACTAGACTAATTTCGGGGAGTAAAGATTTACGGTTACACCGGGCGCATGCATCCACGAGCAAATTTTCTGTCACCAAAAATAAAACAAATGCTCTTACCTATGCTAATACTGAACACGTCACCATACGTTTTTCCAATCTCCAAGAAATTCAAGTGTAAATCTTTACTCAGCAAATTCAGGTTTCCAATCAGAGGAAGCGGGAATGGTCCTTTTGGATATTTCCTCGAACTGATTAAATGTTCCACATAAGTGATTAATACCCATAGTAAGAACAGACTTGGTATTGCTAGTAAGATGTAAATAAACATTTTTTTACCTAAAATAGTAAGAAAAAATATTTGCCTATTCATCTTTGCAAAATAACCCTTTCCAGATCATACCAGCTCTATTTGTAGGCAAAATCAGGGTAAGTCTGGTAGTCCTATTTTTTTCAAAAGAATTAAATCAAATACTGTAAACAAGTTAGACTTTAGACACCACTATTTCCACTATGCTCCTCTACTCCACTATGCATACACAACTTTTTGAAACTAATGTAATCTCAATTATACTTTTGCATCACAACAAAGGGCGCGTTTACACTGGAAGGTTTCCTTAATTAAATCCATCAAAGTTAAGATTTATGATGGATGAATACAATGGTTTATTACAGTTCTTTGTAGGTTGACGAGATCTATTATAACATGTTAATTGATTTTGCTTAAAGCCTCTCATTTATTGATTTTTTATTGAGAGTTACAATTTCGCTTGTGATTAATTGATATTGATATCATTGATATCCATACATCCCTTGAAATCCGCAAAACTATTTGTTGTAATCGTTGTACTCAATAACTGCATTCGTCTTACATCATAGTCATTATAAAAAACCCCGGTCTATTGTTTTAGCTTTTTGTTCAATTTTCTTTTGTTACAAACAAAAGACAAGTTACAATTTGAATACTTTTTTATCACGTTACCAAAATCTCCTCTTGGGATTGGTCTATTTTCTAATCACATGATCAAAAAGTTTGCAAAATAAATCGATTTTGGTACGTAAGCTCCATCTTTTAACAATAAAAAGAGACAAAAGCCTTCCAGACCAGTGTTTTTATAATGACTATGCTTACACATCAACAACACTGGTCGTGTTCAGACATGAGAGTTTAAGTTTAAGGCGTAAGTAGTACTAAGTTGATATGAGAATTAAGAAATACAACGACTTAATTGCTATTTCATCTTTTAGATGGATTACATAAGAGAGGAAAAAGGAATCCCCTTTTGAATGTTTGAGTGGGGCTTCGTTTTTGATAGAGGAGATCGCATACAGTTTTGTTGCGGAGTATGGGAATCTCCATACTTCGATCCATGATATTCTCATTAAAAGCCCATTAGCTGCCTAAATTGCTAGAGACGCTCCGAGCGTCTCTAAGTCATAAATTTCACGTTCTCCTTTCATAATTCACAAAAGGAGCATGATTTTCACTTGCGAACTCTGATTTCGTCTATTCAGAAAACTGTGATAATATCGTAAAAACTTTTTTTTAAACCAGAGGGTGATTCCTTTTTAAACTTTGGTTTAACTTATGAGGAGTCTGCAGCTAAATACAAAAGGAATATAAAAGAAACATGTAGACTTAATTACTTTAAACCTTGGTCTGAACACGACCACTGTTTGCACTGTTTCTATTTTTTCCTCAGTTCATTCCTGTTTGAAATAGCAAAACTTTTTGTTAATTGCACGCATCCTTTGTTTATGCTTCCTTAATAAAATATTTTGTTTTAAAGGCGGCTCCTACCACAGATATCTGTAAAGCCCGAAGGGCTAGATTTGCAGCTTTGTTCAAAAAGTGAAGCTCATCTTTGGAAGGATTTCCTACCAGAGTCACGTGACTAAAATATGCAATTTCACCGGTTTGAGAGATGTGAAATAGCGTTTGCCGCCTACGTTTTTTTATCTCGCGCTCCGAAAACAATTAAAATGCTAGATCCTATCCATCGGCACGAAATTTAAAAAGTCAAATTTTTGCTTCACTTTTTTTTGCTGGAGAAAGCTTAAAGTTGCCTATCTAGCCCTTCGGGCTTAGATATCTGTGGCTCCTACCCTACCTTTAAGACAATGGAGCCTATGACTTTTGATTAAGGAAAATCAAATAAAAGTGACCATGCAATGCGGTTAACCTTTTGTTGCGTGCACGCTTCTATTGTAAAAAATAAAAGAATTTATAACTACAGTTTTACTAAGGAAATCTTCCAGCGTGAACGCCCCCAATGTGTTCTGTGTCTTTATGATACAAATAGATATCACAATAGTGAAGTTAAGTAAATCGGTAAAATCACGACTAACGAAGATTTAACAGGCTAGTGAGTTTCAACAAATCAAATTTCATATTTTTACTAGCCTATTACGTTTTTCGTCCGTCGTCGTGATTATCATGGTATCCTTAACCTCAGTAATATGTCAATTAAGCTATGATTCTTTTTACACTGCAAGATTGATTGCGTAACGTGAAATATGAGTTCACACAGAAACACAATCTTATTATTAGCCTGGATAAACTATTTCACAGTCTATTTTTTGATATTTTATGTTCTGGTTTACAGCCTGGTCTCCTTAGAGCGATTTGCATTCTCAGGCTAAAGCCGTAAGGGCCAATCTACATTGCGCGGAGAAATTCTGCAACAAAAATAGGGTAACCCACCATCTGCTAGTGAACATACAGCTTTCTGTTACATAAAAATGGCTTGACGTTTCATTTTTCCAAATTAATGTTTAATTAGCGTGTCGGTGGAGAAAGGCCCTTAATAACTTTGATATGCAAAATTGATATACCTTTTGCTGGATGCTGGCCTATTCAATGGTAAAAAAATAATCGTCTAGCCGAATTTTGTAATGACTTGTTACATTACTCTTCGACTTTAAAGTACCTCGAAAAATTTCAACAAAGTTTTTGACATGCACTGTCTCTTTCTTTACAAGAACAATTTTATTAGAACGATGAGGCTCTAAATCGTCAAATGACAAGATTAAGCTAAGTACAGTGTTGATTTTGGAATTTCAAGTAGTTTAAGAGTCAAAGTAGTGAAAGCGGATATAAAGCCTAACATAATTTTGCCTTAAAAAAAGAAGAAATATTTACAGTGCCACCAAAATCATAAGGATGTTAAGTAAATGAGGTTGGATCTTTGGAGCTTCTACTGCTCTAAATATGAAAACATTTTTTTACAAGTCTGATAAATTAGCAGCAAAAGTTTTACTGAATCCTTGAGATTCGAGCTTTATTGTGAAGTTCAACTTATAAAACAGAGTTCGTTGGCTCGCTATGGTTTGTTTTATGATTGTATTCGTCTCTTGAAGATCACTTTATAGTCTGTAGCGGGTGAATACGGTCCTCCTGGTCCTCGTTCGTCCAACCCTGGTAGCTTCTCTTCAAGATATGGACATATCTCGTAAGACCGAATCAATTTCGTCGTGATCAAAAACATTTGAACTTTAGCCATTTTCTCACCAAGGCAGACTCGAGTTCCAGCTGAGAAAGGCAGATAGTGTGTTGCTCTTTCCTTCTTTAGACTTCCATCAGCATTTAACCAGCGGTGGGGGTTGAACTCGTGCGGTTTTTCCCAATGATTCTCGTCATAGTGAAGACTGTATAGGTTAAACAGTATTGGAGCTCCTTTTGGAATGTTGATTCCATTGATTGATGTATCCACCATGGCTTTATGTGCAACATTGATTCTAGCAATTGAAGATTTTCGATTGGTTTCAAACAGCATTGCTTGGGTGAACGGCAAAGAGTCCAGATCTGAATAAGTTAGACGGTGTCTCAAACCAAATGTCTCCACAATTTCGTCATGCATTTTCTTTTGGTATTCTGGGTGGTGTAGGCAATACAGGAAAAACCAACGAAGTGTTGTAAGAGAAGTTTCAATGCCGGCAAAAAACAAAATATTGACTGTATTTTCGAGATGGTCTTGAGAAACTTCTTCGAAGCCGGCATCTTTCCATGCTTCTTTGTTTGAGGATAGAAAGAGAAGTTGATCAGTTACATCTCGAAGGTTGTCTGGATTCAAGGTTGTCTTGTGTTCCTCGAACATTCGATGAGTCATAACGCTTCTTTGATTCACTGCTGTGACCAGCATTTTGAATTGTGCAGTCGAGGTGAAAGTTGGGAGATAAACAAGCCAAGGTAACATGGCCAACCACATATCCAGACCAACTCCTTTGCCAATATTTGCGGTGAATTCAAGAATATGTTGAAATTCAGGATCATCGATCTCATAGTTTGTGGAAAAACATCTTCGACAGATTGTATTGACCAATGTGTTGCCTGAAAAGGTAATAATATCAAGTATTAGAAGGAAAAGTAGCCTTTGCCTATATAATGATTGATATGTAATGATTGTTCTTCGAGCAATACAAAAGGGCCCTGTAGATATGCTCGCAAGGTTGCACAATTTGACTTTCAGGTTTTATTATAAAGTTTGTCAGCTTTTCGTATTACAAAGTGTGTCAGTTCTATCACAAAGTGTGTTAGGTATTACAAAGTATGTCAAGTTCTATTACAAAGTGTGTTAGGTATTACAAAGTTTGGCAAGGTGTATTACAAAGTGTGGAGTGTATTACAAAGTCTGGTGAATTTTATTACAAAGTGAGGTAGGTTAATTATTACAAAGTGTGTTAGGTATTACAAAGTGTGGCGTTATTACAAAGTGCGTTAGTACAGGAACATTGTGTACGTTCAGCAACACTTAGCCGATGATTGCGACGACAGGAACCGTCTAGTAGTACATATGTACTTTGTTTTCATAAAACCGTGGTAGGCTCATCAGCTGAAATTTCTTAAATCTTAAAGGTAGAATTCAACGAGAGACAATTTTCAAGACGTTACCTAAATATGGTTGTATAGGAACAGGTTTGTCAAGTTCGTCAGAGATAATCGAACACAATTTATCTACGTCATCGGTCACAATATCTTCAATATTCGTCATGCCGCTTCCATATAAATGTAAACTTTTGTACGCTAATTTTCTGATGAAAGCCCATGACTTGGAATAATCCATAGCTCCGAATGTTCTTCGTCCTTTAGTTGCTACCAGTAGACTAAGTCTTGGCGAGCGTCCAGCCATCTCGTGCCCTTTGGTGATAAGACCCTCTTTGACGTTCTCGTAAGAATTAACGATGACGTATCTTTTCATACCTGTGTTTGAAAGGATAAACTGTAACTGGATTTGAAATTAACATGTTTGAGCTCTTTATCTCCTCCTGGAACTTGGAAATTCTTGAGTAGTCTTTCATAAGTTATGTGGCGCGTGAAATGGCTCAAGAAATGAACAACTCGAAAACAAAGAGACTGTGAGATTCATTCCGTGGAGATACAAGGTGGTTTATATTTTCCCTTGTGCTGTTCTTTTATTCTTTTTATACTTTCATAACAATAAACTCTAGAAATGGAAGGGCCCCTCATTTTGAAAAATATCCCCGGAAATTTGCAATATTTTTAATCTCAATGTCGGTCATATTTACAAGGGGGCTTCCCGGGGGCCTTTACTGCTTCAATTTCCCGGGGGCATTTATCCACGGGCAAATTATTTGTCACCGAAAAATGCTCTTACCTATGCTAATACTGAACACGTCACCATACGTTTTTCCAATCTCCAAGAAATTCAAGTGTAAATCTTTGCTCAGCAAATTCAAATTTCCAATCAGAGGAAGCGGGAATGGTCCTTTTGGATATTTCCTCGAATTGATTAAATGTTCCACATAAGTGATTAACACCCATAGTAAGAACAGACTTGGGATTGCTAGTAAGATGTAAATAAACATTTTTTACCTAAAAGAGTAAGAAAAAATATTTGCCTATGCATCAACAAGAAAAAAAATTATCAAAAATCAAGCTGTAAACTAAAAAATCTAAGGAAAAATTATAAAGATTTTTGGCCCAAACTTTGTCATCAATTCCTGAGAACAACTCTCGGGACATCAAATCATATTTTTTCAAAAGAACTGAATCAAATAAACAAGTTAGACTTTAGACTCTGTCCACTATGCATACACAACTTTTTGAAATTAACCTACTATGTAATCTCAAATATACTTTCTCATCACAAAAATGTGTTCTGTGTCTTTATGATACAAATAGATATCACATTATGTCAATTAAGTTATAACCCTTTTTACACTGCAAGATTGATTGCGTAAACTTAAATATGGGACAGATTAAACTTTAGTTCGCACTGAAGCACAATTTTATTATCAGCAAAAACTCGATTGAACGATGAAATGATTGTTTAATAGATTGGATTGTTTATTTACTTTGGCTCGACATGGCAGCTTTCCAAACTAACGTTTAATCAGCATGTCAGTGGCCCTTGATAACTTTGATATGTAAGATTGATCTACCTTTTGGATGCTGGCCAAAAACATAATCTTGCAATGACTTGTTGTATTCTTCAACTTTGCACTCCCTCGAAAAAATTCAACAAAGGTTTTGACATGCACTCTCTCTTCTTACAAGAACAATTTTATTAGAACGATGAGGCTCAAAATCGTCAAATGACAAGATTAAGCTAAGTACAGTGTTGATTTTGGAATTTCAAGTAGTTTAAGGGTCAAAGTAGTGAAAGTAGATATAAAGGCTTACATATTTTTGCCTTTAAGAAATAAGAACGGAATATTAATAATCTTAGGCTCGAAGAACAAGAAGAGTCTCATGAAAAAACTTCGGTCGGCTCTTATTTAAATTAGTTAGATAAAAAGAGTGTATTGGAATTGCCTAAAATTGTTCTCATCATGTTCTTATTTCAAAGGCAAAGACAGTATTCGTTCATACATTTTTTTTTAGAACAATTGTCAAAAAATCTGAACAATTTAAGAACAATGCTCAGCCTGGAATTACTAAATGCAATGAGGCTCAAAGTGCCTTATTATTGGTTCTTATAAAAAAAGTGTATATTGTTTTTAAACTTTCAGTCCTTTTGAGCCTCATTGCTCTTACACGTTTTCTTTATAAGAACAAAATATATAAGAGCATAAGGCTAAAATATTAAGAAGCTAAGATCATTCTAAAGCTTTGCGAGGTCTGAAAACCCGATTTCTAAGGAAAATGACCAAAAATGCTCACAAAATGGTAAAAATATGAACATATGTGATATATTTTAAGAACATCTTTAGGCTTAAAACTCAAAAAGTTAACAAAATTGGAAGGTTTCAAAAATTTTGGATGTTCTTATAAAAAAGAACATTTATGAAATTGCTGTCATAGAAAAAGAGTGTACTTCGTGAGTTGTCAAATAGGGATAATTTTTTGAGACAGTTGGCAGTAAGATTTTTTTGTAATTCTATGATTGAGTGATTAGAATTAGAGAAAAATCTCTCGAAACGTAGCCAAACGTAAATCTCGTGATCCAAGCCACGATAAACTTCCAATATGAATATCACTGGGTCGATAAACTGAAACTTATTTTGATTGAATAATTAGGTTTATCATTTTAAAAATCTTTAAAACTCTGATTAATAAAATTGATGAAAATGTCGTAGATTGAGAAATATCTATTATGTACAATCTCAGTCATTAATGTAATCATACTTTATAATTATTCAAAAATTAGTTGTCTGATTTTCAGATGTATGATAAAATGATGTATTTCAGAAATATAATAAAGGTATAGGTTTTATCTAAAAATTTTATTTTGCATAATTTTGATTTATTGAGAAGAAACACGGGGAAATCAAATAATAGTAATTAGCCGCATTCTTTTTCACTGTTCAAGATATTTTGAATCTCTAAATACAGAGGAAATTACTTTTTGAAAGACTCTAAATTTTAATTGTTCTTTTAAAACATGGCTTATAAGCAGGTTCTAGGTGGCCCCTAAGAATTTAGGTGACCCCCCGGGGGGGGGGGGGCAGCTGGGCAAAAGGACCGACGGGTATATGCGGGTCCTAAGGGTACCTTTTCCAATATGTTTAAAATGCACTGTAAGGGTCGGAAAAACTAGAGATGCACTGTAAGGGTAGAAATTTCAGAAAATTCTTGAAAAATCTAGATATTTTGACCAAAAATGCTAGAATTTTGACCATTTTTTGCACGAAAGGGATCGAAAATTTGGGGGAAAATGCACTCTAAGGGTATGATTTTCACTGATTTTTGCTGCACTGTAAGGGTGCAATTTTAAAAGCCAATTTTTGGCCCGCACATACCGTCAGTCCGCAAACCCAGTGCCCCCCCCCCCCGGGGGTGACCCCTAGAATTTAGGCGGCCGCTAATGGAACAATATTCTAGGTGGCCCCTAAACTTGAGAAACTATGAAATTTGAAAAATAAGATGTATCTTTTTAGAAGTGCCTTAATCTCATTCTTAAGCACAATTGAATGCAACATAAGCTTGTTGACAAAAATCCCAAAAGAGCAAAAGATATTACTGTCTCACTGAGACAGAACTTTTATTAAATGTGAAAAAGATGTACAATAAAATCTATAAAATGGACAAAGCTTTGCGCCACAGGCTAAACTATTTGCTATTCTAAATTCGCTGTGGCCGAATTAACACAATAATTTAGAATTCAGCCCCCATTTTAGTTTGAATATTATTATAATCTAGAATAACATCAGTTCTCCAAAATTTCCTTGAAAAAATGATGATGAGAGAGTTTTGAATGATTAAATGTAAATATAAATCTCAGCTAAAATAATATTAATATGTAAGAATACACGTTTTTTATAAGAACAAACTAAATAAAGAACATAAGGCTTCGAAGTTTAGAACATCAAAGGCTTAAATGAAAAAAACTTAAATGTTCTTATAAAAAACGTGTAGTGACGAATAAGACACTAGAGTAAAATTTGGCTCACCCTCAAAACTTTTAGTTTTAAAATATTTCTTCACTGAAAGGCTTAAAAAAGTGCATACAAAACTGATTCTATTGCAATTTCTGAATTACGAAGCGATTCATAACCTTTAACCAAATTTCACCCTATTGTATCTTTTTAATTTAAATTTCATGAATATGAATATAAGAAGAATGAAAAGTCTTTGAAGGGCTGTTATATTATAATTACAGCTCTATATGAAATTATTTAGTAGATTGGAAGAACCTCAAAACTGTTCAAATATGTCATAAAAAGTCACTTTCTATTACGCCTCTGAGCGTTTCTTGAAAATGACTTTGTAGGTAGTACCCGGTGTGTACGGGCCACTACCCGGACCACGTTCATCCAATGCCGGTAACTTCTCCCCATCATATCGCATCACTTCGAAACTTCGTACCAAGCTTGCTGCAATCAAGAACATTTGTACTTTAGCCATTTTCTCACCAAGACAAACTCTTGTACCGGCCGAGAAAGGTAAATAATGCGTGACCTTTTCTTTCTTCAAACTTCCATCGGTGTTTAACCAACGATGCGGGTTGAATTCGTTTGGATTCTCCCAATATTTCCCATCAAAGTGAACGCTATGGAAATTAAAAATGACTGGTGTACCTTTTGGGATTGCCTTTCCTCCAATGGATGAATCAACTTCAGCTTTGTGCGGTAAATTGATTCTTAGAATCGAAGCGCATCGGTTGGTTTCGTTCATCATAGCTTGAGTGAAAGGAAGAGATGACAAGTCACCATACGTCAAACGATGCTTTAATCCAAAGGTGTCTACGAGCTCTTGATACATCTTGGTTTCATACTCGGGGTGGTAGAGACAATATAAGAAAAACCAACGCAATGTTGTCAAAGTTGTTTCGATACCGGCAAAAAAGTAGCTATGAACTATAGCCTCTAGTTGCTCTTGTGTGACTTTTTCGAATCCAGCACCTTCCCATTGTTCTTTATTCTGTGACAAAAATAACAGCTGGTCACAGATATCACGTAATTTCTCTGGATTGAAAGTTGCGATGTGTTCTTCGAACTTCTTTCGTGTATGTGCGTTTCGGTTCTTGACAGCTGCTATTAGATGTCTAAGTTCTTCACTAGTGTTTGCTGGAAGATTTGCAAGCCATGGGAAGATCATAGTCCAGCCATCTAGTCCTAATCCTTTTCCAATATCAAATGTGAAATCAAGGATGTTTTGGAATTCAGGATCGTCAATTTCATAATCGGTATTAAAGACTCTGGTGCAAATAGTGTTGACCAAAATGTTTCCTAAAAAAGGTATAGAAATAAAAATGGTTGGTGGATACAAAGCTTTAAGGCCTCCTGGGTCTTGTCAATGACATTGGGCTTTTCCAGAAAAAAACCGTGCACCCCCTGTTGAGGAGGTCCAATCTTTTGAGACCTACCCCCTACAAATTTTCAATCATTACCCCCTTGGAATTCCGCTTGACGGATTTTCGTCTACCCTTATGGAATTCCACTGCATTTCAAACCTTACCCCCTTGGAACGGAAATGGACCTCCTCAACAGGGGGTGCACGAATTTTTTCTAGAAAAGCCCATTTGATCAATGACAAGTGACATTTTAGTGTATAAATTTTGCACTAAGGTCGCCTATACGGCTCTAACACATCATGTGTATGTACTTACCCAAATACTGGTGAATTAAGACTGGTTGTCCAACTTCTTTAGAAATGATTCCACTTAATTTTTCAACATTTTCCAATACACAACTCTCCATATTCACCATCCCCTCTCCATATAAATGCAAGCTCTTGTATGCCAATTTCCTGACGAAAGCCCACGACTTCGAGTAATCCATTGCTCCAACGGTTTTGTAGTTATTACTGTGATATTTTGAACCGACTCTCAAATGTGGACGACCAGCTAGATCGTGTCCTCTGGTGACCAAGCCTTCTTTAACATTCTCGTAAGAATTGACGACAACCACACGTCGCATTCCTGAAGAAACAAGGTCAATAGAGGTTCAAATTATGGTTTAGGTGGTCGATTTAGTGTTACTGTGATTCTTCTTAGCTTAATTTTGAGAAAAAAAACATCTGTTTCATAAGCTTTACTTTTAATTGAAATTTAGAAATCAGAAATGGGCGTTGCAAGGCTACTAGCACACTACATGTTTTTTTTTATAAGCATTGCACTTGTAAGCATATCTAGGCTCAGATATGGGGAAAAATTAAGCATATGGCAAGCATTACGTGAGCCTACGAAAATTGTTTTTTTCCTGATTTTGGATTTTTTTGGCTGGAATTTTAAGGCTTTTCAGGCTTTTTTCTAAGGCTTTTTAAGGCTTTTAGTTGGATTTGATTAGACTTACTTATGTACTTATGTAATTCTATTAGTGTACCCAACTTTAAATAAAGAATGAATAAAAAATAAAATTTCAGTATAAATTTTTGCTTTCGATATAAGCATCCCTCAAGCATTTTTCAGCCTTATTAAGCTTTCGACCTAAGCATCTCTGAGCCTGTTTTCTGATTTTTATATGTTTATAAAAAAAACATGTAGTAGGTTAGTACTTGCCTGGTGAGATTATTAAACACCTAGTTACGAGCTAACTGGCCAGACTAAGTCGACAGCCTATTTCAACCCTAATTTTCCTTTTCAGAATTCCTTTAAAAATAAGTTCCCTCAATCCTAAAACCTATTAAAATAATGGTCATCCTTTGTTCATTATATCATTATTTGCCTTCAGGAGTTGAAAATTTGACCGACATGCTTTTAAAACTTTGGAGAGATTATGGCTTGATTAAATTTTCCTGGGATCCTTACATGCTAATTAATCAAAAGTAAGAAATAAATAATTAAAACTTTAGGAACATACCCATGCTAATGCTGTAAACATTGCCATATTTCTTTGTCAGTTCCAACAAATTAAGGTGTATCCTCTGTCCACCAATCAAATTCAAGTTTCCAATTAAAGGAAGCGGGAATGGTCCTTTTGGATATTTCCTCAGACTGATTACATGTTCCACATAAGTGGTTAACACCCACAGTAAGAATAATGCCGGGACTGCTGCGATTATGATCAATGCTATCATTCTTTTTACACGCCTACTTCAAGTTTGAGCAGTAAAACTCGACCTCTTGATAAATAAACAATATACTACTTTCTTTAAAGCTTTTAGCTAAGTAGCATTTGCAAAAATATGGAAAAAGCTGGATAAAGTACTTTTAAAACAAATATTGTTTGAAGATAATGTTTGTTTGAATCAAATTACATTTCATACAAGTTTTTTTATATAAGAAAAAAAAACTATATAAGAACATAAGGCTTCGATGGCCGAAATGTTAAGAACAAGTTAAGAACAGTTTAACGCTTTGTAGACTCTAAAATGGCCAATTTCTATAGAAAATGGACAATTATGCTCACAAAATGGTGAAAATAAGTAAGAACATGTTGAGAACATCTTGGATGTTCTTATAAAAAAACGTGTATGTCATTGTGAAACACATAAATCAAAACATATTTGATTCAATAAGGATTGCTTAATGTTATATAAAAAACAAAAAAGAGGGAACTGTGTCCGAAAAATATTGAATTTTCAGGGCTTGAAATAACGGTCAGACATCGGACATTGTCCGACCCAAATAGCTTCATGTCCGACCCAAAAATCATAATTTTCAAGCTAAAGCCACCCTGACCGGACATTTTGTCCGACCCAATTGAAATCGTTATTTCGAGCCTTAAATTTTAACTAAATTCTCTTTTCGTGGTAAAGAGGAAAGGCAAACTTAAATTTGAATGTATCATTTTTTAATTTTGGAAAAGTAGTTATCAAGATTGGAGGTATAAAGTCAAAAGTCATTATAAAAAACAGTCAAAAAACGTCAAAAAAACCAAGCTTGGATATACTTATTTCTTCATTGTGTAGTGCTACTTCTCAAAGTTCGGGAAATGAAGAAACCAACTCCGTTTTCGAGCATTCCTTAATTTGTAAATTTTGAAGGCAAGTTTGGATAAACTTATTCCTTCATTGTGTAGTGCTACTTCTCAAAGTTCGGGAAATGAAGAAACCAACTCCGTTTTCGAGCATTCCTTAATTTGTAAATTTTGAAGGCAAGTTTGGATAAACTTATTCCTTCATTGTGTAGTGCTACTTCTCAAAGTTCGGGAAATGAAGAAACCAACTCCGTTTTCGAGCATTCCTTAGTCTAAACAGTCTCAGGACATAATTTCGAATTTGGATAAACGTATTTTTTCAAAGGGGAGATGCCGTTTCACAATGCTAGCAACACGTCTTAAAATGTAAATCATTTTGGCTTTATTCATTTTTGGATTGTGAAAATTTGAATCCCAAGTTACGGAAATTGACATTTTTGACCCGAGTATCCGAACATCCGCATCCAGATTTAAAGTTTGTGATATTGCATTTGACAACCTTTTGAAGAGTTGCAGGATCCCAACCTTGTGATTAGTTTGGGAAACCCGCCTATTCCCAAACCTGGAAATGACGTTTCACAAACTTAGGATTTGTTAATTTTTTTCTGTGGAAATCGATGTAACTTTTACGGGAATGAGCTAACAGTTCTTTGCTGGAATCAAAAAATATATACATTCTTTTAGCCTTCAATTCGCCCATCTTTTTTTTCTGAAATCAACTGCAAATTAACTAAAACGCTTGTAAAATGGCATAAAATTTAAGATTTAGTTCCAAACAAAAAAGCTCCTTAATTTCTGTTTCTATTTTAAGGTGTTTCCAGTAAGAACCGATAAATATGATTCAGCTCCAACTGGGGGTAGACTGGAGTCGTTTATAATGCGTGTAATACAGTAATATAGGCGTTATAAGATAATTATTGTTACGGGATTTAGTTTGTATAAACTAAAATTGTTCCCTCCATTACTTTTTGCTTTATGTCTGAATTAGTCGTATAGCTTGCTAGACTACACTGGGGGATACCTAGACAGGGTCCAGGGTGTTCGACGATATTAAGAGTACAATCAAGGTCGAAATATACGGTGATTTTTGAGTATTTTGTCGTATTTCAGAATTTAGAGTTCGGGCGAGAATAGGGATTTTAGTCGTTCCACTTGGGTTTTTTTGGATGTTTCGATTTTGGAGGGGTTCGTTGAATTCCAGGCTATATTCTTAGCCTTAACCCTATTAGCCCCAAGCTTTTTTGACTTTTGTATATCCCCAGGGGGGTAGAATCTACCACCCTCGATTATTTTCGATCTAGAAGAGCTATGGCCATGAAATTTGGTACAGATGTTCTCCATCATGATACAATTTTCCAGGAAGAAAAAAAAAATTGATGACGTCATTCAAAAACTGATGACGTCATCACAAAATTTCCACCTGTCGGAAAAAAGCCCAAATATATGGTTTACAAAAATGTCTATTACAGTCGAACCAATAAAGATATTTCGATTCTGTTTCAAGATTCTGAAAGTTAAAAGACTGTTCTTTAACATAATTGCCGGTTTTGCAATTTCCATGAATATTTTTTCTTAAAATCTATGCTGAAGATGAGTAAAATTTTCAAAATTTGATGACGTCATTAATGATGACGTCATCATTTGAAAAAATTTTCTTTAGATTTATTAAATTTGTATTATCAATGCCTATCACGTGTCAAAATTTGAAAATGATTGAATAAATAGTTTAGAAGCTATCAGCATTTTAAAATTTTGAGTTTTAAGGATTTTAGCTGGGTTTTATGTCATGTTTCACAATAAAGTCATAAAACCTGATCTGGACAACCTATGACCCTAAAATTTTGTACAAGTACTCTTAATAAGATTTTATTAAAAGTCAGAAAGTTTCAAGTCGTTTGAAAAATTTTTCTCCGAGAAATAAACAAAAGAACTCCAGCTTGGTAGATTCTACCCCCCCCCCTGGGGCTAATAGGGTTAATACACGTTTTTTTTTTTATAAGGAACCTTAACTTTGCTCTGAGCCTGGAGTTCCTTATTTTTACAGAGAATTTCAGTCTCAAAGTTCCTTATCGAGTTCCTTACTACATAGGAAATTTTGAACTTTTTGCCCCTTGAAAGATCAAAATTTGGTCAAATTAGTCCCAATAAGGTACATTATTTTCAAATCCACTTATTCTCAGCCTGGGCAGTTCCTTAACAAATCCTTATTTTTTGAACCATTTTCAGCTTGGAGTTCCTTATAAACGTGTTCCTTATAATAAAAAAAACGTGTAGATCATTTTTGAGCATTTGAATCTTTCAAAATTTCAAAAACTCTGTCTTTAAAAGAGTTTTACAAAATCTTAGCCACAAATGCTTGTCAACCTGATATTTTCCCCTGAATAAAAATATCATCAAACATTTTCGGTAAGCTGAGAATAAACTGAATGTCAGGTTAATTGTTTTATCTTTTTTCTTACTTTCAGTCCATCAAGTGGAGATGACAATTGACCAATCACGCCTAAAGAATGATGTTTTTTAAATTATTCTTTTCTAATTACTTTATAATTTTTTTTTTATAAAATGGGATAAAATTTTGTAAAAATAATCATTTGTTACGTTGAATCAGAAATAAAAATTATTTTGAAAATCGAACAAAGTATCAATTTATGTGGCTTTGCCGACAAGTTTTTTATTTCTAGGACGAAAGTTATTCTCTAGAACACCTTGATTTGGACTCGGCCTGGTTCGAAATACCTTAAGTGGATAAATTTTGGCGAGGATTAAATTTGGCGAATTTGGCGAATTTTGCCAAAATTCGCCAAATTAAATCCACGCCAAAATTTCCAAATTCGGCATTTCGTCAAATTAAATCCCCGCCAAATTTAACAAAAAAAGAATTATGTAAAAAATCACAACTTTTTTAGTATATTTTTGAGTAATTTTCACCCATTTCAGTGTGACAAAATTTCGAATTCTCCAAATTAAATCCCTGCCAAATTTTACGAAATTGATTTATCGCCAAATTAAATCCCCACCAAAAATCGTATTTTGGCCAATCGCCAAATTAAATCCACGCGCCAAAATTTATCCACTTAAGGTATATAGGGTCCTTAGACCTTAGAGTGCATTTCACCAAAGATTCTTACCCTTACAGTGCAGTTTGATTTTATATCTTATTTTGCTCATGAAGGTAATAAAAATAGATGGAGAGTCAATGCCTTTTGTTCTATTCTGATTTATCATCGGAAGCAAACAGCTGTTTGGTTGCTTTGGGAATAAGATTATTAATTTTGGGTATACTCGCGAGAATATTTAAGATGAATGAAAAGACATGACATTTTTAACAAGTATATTGAAATATAATAGCCTTGTCATGAAAAATTGAAAAAAACTTCACATAATAAGCACAAATACTCCAAACTTCTAGGGGAAGCTGCCCATAAAGCCATCGATAGATTTAAAAAAGAATTACGTCTTACGTACGACTAGGAACCTTGTATCGATCATTTTGTCAGAGTATGAAAACCGCTGCCCACTTAGACGTGAAGTGAAGATTTTAAGATAAGAAACTTTCAATGATAATGTGATGCGACTCTCAAGCTAAGGCTACACTGATAGTTTTTTCAGGCGGCTGCAATGCAATTGTTGCATTGCAGCCGCCTGAAAGATGTTGCTGTCTAGCCATCTAAAAAAAGGAACTAGGAAAAACGTCAAAAAAACATTCGAATTATTACAAAACATTCGAAATACAAAACATTCGATTTTATCAAAAACATTCGATTTTCGAAGGTCCGACGTTCCAATGACGTAATAAGATTGGAATGTCAGATACATCGTCAAAAAAATTGCAGATTCTTCTGCAACAAAATCAGTTCAAATTCAAACTGATTTTGTTGCAGACACTTGCAATTTGTTCTGCAATATTTTTATTGCGTTGCAGAGCAATTGCAGAAAAAATTGACGTGCTATATTTTGCAATTTCTCGCGCGCTTGCAACGCAACGCTAATTGCATTGCAGCCGCCTTAAAAACTATCAGTGTAGCCTTAGCTTCAATGTTCACAAAATGCCAGCCCAAAAATATATCCTTTATGAAATCAATATATTCTTTTATCCTTAAATCAGTTGAAACTATTTCGAATCGCATTTTAACTAAGATTTCTCGCAAAATTAAGTTTTTTTAAATAAACGGACCAGCCTCTTTCTGTTCTTATAAAGTTATAAATTAATGTTTTTTGCTTCCAATGATGGTACATCAAAGAAAAGCCGCTTTGAATAGATTTACAAAAGATTTCAACGACCATTTAGGTCATTACCGAGACGTTTTCTCTACATCTGTATTTTTATTACCTTCATGTTTTGCTGAAGTCATATCTGAAAATGAGCCTGAGATGTCGACCCCGGGGGTACTACCATTGCCGACCGACGGGGCGTTCGAAAAATGGAAAATAGATGGGACTCTTTGGGACTACTTTTATTTTTGAAAAAAGTGACGTTGAATGGGACTGAAATTCCAAAAATTTTCTTATTATTTCCAAAGTCCCACTAAAGGCACTAAACACACCCTTACGGTGTATTCAGCTAAAAAAAAGACCCTTGTAGTGAACTCTATCAAGTACACCCTTACAGTGCAATTCGAAGGACTCAAGAAACCTAAAAATAGGGTTCTTAGGGCGGTTTTTCGAACCATACGAACACATAAGGAAAAGGAAAACCCCACGCCACCACTGAACTGACCATGCGTATTAAAAAAAAATCGAAGTATCTTTTAAGTCTTTTCAAACTTCTTAAATGAAATAATATTTTACTTTACTAAAATAAAAAATAAATATAAAAATGGATTACAAAATTTGTAAATTGATTATAGTTGACCCATCTGCAATGTTCTGCAATACGTTTGGGATTCTCGTTTTTATTTTGCTGCTTCTTCAATGAAATTTGCAAGTGTCACATCGCGAGTCGAGAGTCCAGAAACGTCATGTGTACTAAGAGTAATTTGAACCTTATTATAAACGTTAAACCATTCAGGATGGTGGTCCATTTTGTCTGCTTTGAGTGCTATTCTTGTCATGAAGCCAAACGCCTCATTGAAATCTTTAAATAGAAACTCTTTGTAAATAGCATCCCGACCTTCGACCAGAGTCCATCCTGATTTCTTCAGAGGTTCAATTTTTTCTTTTCTATCATCTTCTGAAAGCTTTAAACGTTTTGCTAGTGGTGAAGCTGACATTCTTAGCAAAGATATTGAGGATTTGTTCGGTGCCCCAACTGAAATTGCCCTGCAATATTTTGAGGATGTGATTCTCCACAGCTTGGACGCCATTATGATAGAATGTTTATATGTTTATGGTCACACTTTTCCTGAATTTATTCCTCTCAAAAGATCTTAGTAAAAGAATCCACGGCCTCGATATCATTTGTCCAATCAGATGCTTTGTTTTCATTTTCCACCAATCAAAACGCGATTTTGGCCCTGTCAGCGTAATTTTCCCGCGAAATCGAGCAAGTGAAAGTGGTGGCTTTGATCATTGAAAAAAAACTGAGAATTGTTCGCTTCACAGATTTTCAAGCCATATCACAATCTCTTCATTTACACCAAAGATAGGTATCGAATTATAATGGCAGGAACAGGCTTCGACCAATCAGAGGTTTATTTTACGGATCCATTTGGAACTGAAGACTCAGGACCAGATCCTAACGCAAACGTTAATGAAATCAAGAAACAATTTAGAGATTTCATTCGAGAGTTTCACGAATCAAACTTTGTTTTCCCATACAGGTAAGGTTTTTTTATGTTTTACCTTATGTTTGTATGTGCGCTTTTGAGCTTGGCAGGTAAATGCTTTACCGTGAGTATCACAGCTCAAACAAAATATCGAGCTGTAAAGACAAGGTTTTTTTTATACAAGATCTTGTTGTCGGTGGGAACAACTAGTTTTGGCGAGCAGCAAAAATCCTGAAAATTTTTAATTTTGGCAGGAACTTATTTTGGCGGATGGTGATTTTTTAAAATTTTGGCGGGATCTAATTTTGCCGAATGACAAAGTAAATTTGTTCTATTTGGCCTTATTTTGAGCATTTTTGATGAATTTTAGGGGTTATTTTGGCAAAATACCAAAAAATATAATTTTAGCCCACGCTGATAACTATCAAAAATCTTCGTTTTTCAATCAGCTATTGCAGCTCAATAAATCAATGAAATAATTTGAAATAAAAAGTAAACAAACCTTGAACCTTTCATGATCCAAATAAATAAAAGTATAGACCTTTTCGCCTTTCCATCCGCCATAACGTGAGTGGTCCTAAATCCGACAGCCCTGCCTAAATCCGATGGGGTCTTTCAAAGATACAAACTAAAATAAAAACAAACCTTTCGCTGTGACGCAATGACAGTTAGTACAAGTACATCGATTTGTGAAGTGTCTTTACGTCATATAGAACAATAGAAAATAGCAAAAGAACAAAGAAATTACCCATAGCCACCATTTCACAACCATGGGGAATCGCGATTTTACGCAAATGGGAAACCTCAAATCGAATAAAGCATCTTCTGAAAATTTCATTCTTCCCCATAAATGCGAAAATGAAAAACGAAGAAGCTTTTGTTTTCTAATTGTTTTTTTAATCTGCCACGAAGTGTTATAAAATTCCTTATAAAAAGACACGTTCTCCTACTAAGAGGTTTAAAAAATGACGTACAAACAAGAAACTGTAAAAATAACCGTAATTAATCAGCGGTCGTTAAAACCAAACTAAAGGAATCGCGTCAGCAGTAAGAATTCCCATATGACGGTTTTAGAAAGTTTTCAATGAAATTATTTCTGAATGACTGAGAATTTCACTTCACAAAAGGATAAGTTATTCGGGACGAACTGAAAGGTGTGGCTAAAAGCGTATAGGGATACGGTGGAGAAAATTAAAGAAAAATTAAAAACACTGGGAAAGCAAAGAAGAACATCTATTTTCTTTAAATCCCAACAATAAAAAATAGAGGCGCACTTAACAGTGATGGTAGTGTTACCCTAATTGTAATTTATCGAAAGTGTACGTAAGGTAAAAAAGCTAAAAGAATAAAAGTTTATACGGCTAAAAATATAAAAGCCATGGATCATTTTACAACTAGTAATATCTTTGTCTTCTTTTCGTTTTTCTTCTAGCGCCGGACCAGATTTCTAGATAGAGATAAATACAATATATAGAGTCCCTCTAAAAGCACCCCGTGCTCATCACAGTACAGCCCCACTGGAAAATTAACTTTGATTTAATCTTCATTTGAAATTCAATAGATTTATATCCCCATTGGGATTTCGATAGAAATTTGTCCCGAATCCCCACTTCCACCGGGGGCTGTGAGACAGGGTGCTCAAAAGTACATATAGCATAGAAAAAAACTATGACGTATAGCGAATAGACTACAGGGTGTGGTATAAAATTGAATGGGGATTAAACCGATTTCTGGTTTTGATGGCAGCAACTTTGACAGTCTCAAAGTATAGTGGAATTTCGTCCGGATCTCGTCTGATCACGAAACTAATTGAATTTGAAAGAAGATATGACTCTTACCCCCAGTGAAGATGACATGCTCATGTCCAATCAATCTGGTACAAATGCATTAAAGGAAAAAAAAAATTAGAAAAAGATTGAGGTTTCCAAAATTAATTCTCGCTAAAATTAATCAAAATCTTTGAAATCAACTCATCTGAACCCGGCTGTATTTCCCCACAATATATCGCAACTAAAAAGTAATGCTTTTACACCGTATATCTAACTGTACAATCAAACGTTACATTACATGAACGTTGTGGACGTTTATGTTTATGTCAGCTGAGGTGTTGCAGGGGGAAACAACAGGATGGTGCCTGTCCTTAAAAAACGCCTTTTCGCTACTTATTCATTTAAGATTACACTCAAATGCATTTAGTCGATTTAGTATTCTCAAAGGTATTTCAATATGACACTTTTTACGAGGAAGATGTTTATCGATTACAAAACTTACGTCACAACCACGGAGCGCAGACTTTTAGTTTTAATGACTTGCTCTCATTCGTTTGGTTTCTGTAATAAAAAGAAAGTCGGTATTGTGAACTTTTAACATGCTTTAAATGGAGGTATTTGTACTAACTGAATGAAGATACCAAAGTGTCAACTAAACTGAAAGATTTGATACACTGAACCAATTGAACCAAATAACAACAATACACCTTTTCCGCAGTTACATCAATATGCCTTCTTACCTGTCTTTAAAAATATAAATAAAAGTAATCACTGAAAAGGACGCGAAAAAAAAAGACATAAGTGTGAGAACAGAGTAATCAAACTCGTTAGAAAAAGTACCATTAGAAGTCATAAAAAATCAACCTGAATAAATGCAATCGAAATTCCAGAGAACTATGTCAAACTCCCACCACATAAATTTTACAATTACGTCAGAGTAGACTACGCTCGCCACCGAAGAGGTTTATTTAGAAAGGGTAATTATATTTTATTGTTTGCTTCTTTTTTAAAGATTCGCCGGGTTGGAAAATTATGAATTTCTTTGTACATATTTTACCTACCCCAAATATTTAGGAGGCTGAGTTTTAAACGAATCGTCAAGTTGAAACAAACGATAAATGTATCAAGGTCTGTTTTATTTACCCCCTGGTGACTTAACAAAAGAGACTTAACTCAATGTTACAATCCAATTATTGAAAGTTTGTGTCGGCCTTTTTATAATGAGCGAGACATACGTTCTCTGATTACGCAATTTTCATATTGACATTTTCGAGGCATTTTGATGTAACTGTCCCGTAATTCGTAAAACTAATGCGCGCGCATTATTTTGATGCTCTCCACCGTTTAGTCTCTGGAGGTAAACAAACCCGTTTTTGCCTGCGTTCCCTTAGGGAAAGTTGGTCTTTTGAGCTTTTCTTAAGTTCTGTCGAACAAAATCCCCTCAAATTTTATTATGTTCAATCTATTCATGATATTATACCACCCTGAAAATATTTTGCCAAAAGAAGATCGCTGTCAAAAGTTAGAGGCTCAAATCCCACTTTCCCTAACCCCTCGCAGGCAAAAACGCGTTTTTTACCTCCCAAACAATTTTATACACAACGGTGGAGCGCACATTTTCTCAGGCCATTTCTGAGAAATTTGAATTACGGGAAAGGTGTATTTGCTTCTCATACAAAACATAATTTCTTATTACAGAATTTATGATTAATATTTGCCATATCGATAAAAGATAAAAAACAACAACATTTATAATTAGCAAAAGCTTTTCGGACTTTCCATCATCAGTGCTATAGAATAGTTAGTTTAGGTATAAACTTTTCTTTTTTTATGATTTTTGTTGGCGAAAACGTTTAGAACATCCCACCGTTCTGCTCGCTATAATATAGCGAGTTGAACCTGATTGGTCGAAAAAAGCTGTGAAATATTTGTAATAATTATCGGAGCCGCGAACTCACTCACTAAACAATTATGCGCAATTATCTCATTTAGCCGTGGCTTTTTTATCTTAGTAAGAGTAACCACGGTAAAACATATCAAAATCAAAACATTCAAATCAAATCCTTGATTCAATAAGTAGTGTAGACCTTTCTCAAAGCTATTCACTATTACCTGTGTGTTATTTAAAGCTTTTGCAATCTTTGTAGTGTTCTTTTAATTCAAATTTCCTCGTAATGATCTTAAAAACTTAAATATCCACTAAAATGCTCCAAATAAAAATCATAAGTTATGTTTCGACCGATGAGTCCATGGGTATTGATGAAACAGCCCGATATAAGTCGAAATGCATCATTTTTATAACCTAGCTTAATTTGGTAGAAAAGCTTGATCAATTCATGAGAGTAATTGGTATGATCAGTTGCTTTGAAATAAAGAAGTATGCTATCATTAATATTTCGCAAAATCATGTTGATTGATAACAAAGCCCCCTTTCAAGCTCTCTTCTTTGATATCCTTGCAAACCTTTCAGTTCGTGATTGAGAGAGTGAGATATTTTTTCTACTTCTGTTTAGTTGATATAAAAGGTCTGCCAAACGCTTCACCGGAGAGTCTTTAAATTGTAAGCTTCCCTCCAAACTTTAAAAAGGATAGAAAGAGAACGGAGAGTGTATTCTCCTCTCTCTGAGCTAATGGTTTGTTTGCTCTTTCCATTGTTGGCCAATTACCTTACGAATGGTTTATGTAAATCTAATAGCGAGAGATTGATCTCTCGCGTTCTCTTTCTCTTTCTCTTCAAAAACATGTAAAAAACCTAACAAATCGACACCCTGGACACTCACACTGCTACTCTGGATTCTAAGAGATTCTACGTTCTGTAAAATGCAAAGAAAAATAAAAACATAACAGTAAAGATTGCGGTCAAAGTAGCGATATAAACTTTCAGATTAAAAACATTGCTGTAGAGCTGTATTTTTAGGAAGAAAACAGCTCTAAAACGCTTGAAATTGAGCTTTTTTATCGCGGTTTTTTGTCGAATCGCCATCTTAGTTTATACAAAAGGCGCCATTTTTAAAGGGACATTCTACGAATAATTAATACTGCTAATAAACAATAGAGAAGTTTCTGATTCGCCGATTCATTTTCTTGCAATTTTTGACTAAGTTTGGGATGTTCTAAACGTTTTCGCCAACAAAAATCATAAAAAAAGAAATAAGTTTATACCTAAACTATAGAATAGTAAAATTGAAAATCAAAAAAGTTACAAATTTATTTGTCTAAAATCATTAAAAAGTAATAAAAGAAAGCTATTAAAAATGAAAAGAGGCATTCTCACGGGACATGTGAATGTATCTTTTCTATTAAAATCTATGTTACACCATTTCTAAAAAGAATTAAACGAGCAGAGTCAAGTTGGTCATTAAGACGTGGTCTCTTAAGGCCAATTAATGCGGCTTCCAGATTTTCTTAATTCTTAATTGGGTATTCGTGGGAGGGTTTAAGATTATTTTCCATAAGAATTCGTGGTCAGGGTGGTTTTTGAGATGCTTTGCAGGTTCAGAGTTGTGCTCAAAGTTATTATGTTCTGACCACCTGGTTTCAACATTACGTTGGGTTTCGCCGATATAGTTCAATCCACAAGAACACGTGCCTTCGTAAATTTTACACGCTGGGTTTGGATTTTTATCCTTCAACTTAAATAACTGTTTTACTTTCTTTGTTGCCCATTTTTTAGCAAAATTAATTTTGTCGTCTGTAAAAAGCTTCAATTGTTACACCATTTCTAAAAAGAATTAAACGAGCAGAGTCAAGTTGGTCATTAAGACGTGGTCTCTTAAGGGCAATTAATGCGGCTTCCAGATTTTCTTAATTCTTAATTGGGTATTCGTGGGAGGGTTTAAGATTATTTTCCATAAGAATTCGTGGTCAGGGTGGTTTTTGAGATGCTTTGCAGGTTCAGAGTTGTGCTCAAAGTTATTATGTTCTGACCACCTGGTTTCAACATTTCGTTGGGTTTCGCCGATATAGTTCAATCCACAAGAACACGTGCCTTCGTAAATTTTACACGCTGGGTTTGGATTTTTATCCTTCAACTTAAATAACTGTTTTACTTTCTTTGTTGCCCATTTTTTAGCAAAATCAATTTTGTCGTCTGTAAAAAACTTCAATTTTTCAATGAATCGCTTTGCAAGTTGTTCATTGCTGTCTGAAAATGGAACCTCAATGAGTATGATGAATTTGCGTTTTTTTTTTGAAAAGGAAATCAGGTATGATGCAATCATCAGTTAATTTCGTTTCAAAATCCACAAATTCAAAAACTAATTAAGTTTCTGGACACTGATATAACACTGATAAATGGCCAAGTTATAACATCTGTACACAGGAAGCAGAACAAGCATCCCACACACTGGTCTTCTAAGGTACCTAAAAGGTATAAACATAATACGATCAATGGTGACCTAAATCGATCATATAGAATCAGTAACAATTATAATAAAGAAAAGGAAATTATCAGAGAAAAGTTTAGAGAAGCAGTTTACCCAATTCGATTCACCGAAAGCGTCATCAAAGATTCTATGTTTACAAACATTCCCTCTCCAAGTTGAACGATAAACTATTGCTAGAACTCTGGAAACAAAACATTAACAAGATAGCTGTAATGTCAAGATGTCAATCAATGTAATTTAAAAGTGTGAGTTGTAAAAATAATTACCTTTTATTCTAGATCAGTTGTTCATGTTTAAAACGATAACAATTCTGTAATAAAAGTGACTTGTGCGGGAAAAATACGAAACAACTTGGGCTGGTTTCCATCAAGAAACAAACAGACTAAATTGCAAAAATGGCACGAAGTTGAAAAAAGGAGGGATGCGGTAGCACTTAATTTGAATAATAAATATCGAATCAATGAGGCAGCAATTGAGAAATTCCATCTTTTATTGTTCTAATCATTATAATATTTACTTATAAGATGCTTTTTTTTTCTTTTTAATCTTTGTGTAAACTTGCATATGTTTCCAACTAAATCCAACCACGGCTTTTTCGTTCCTCTATTTTTGCATACAATTCAATATGGCGGATGGAAAGGCGAAAAGGTCTATTCATCTAAAGTGAAGATTACATTTCAAAATAAAACGATTTCCAAACCAACCTAAAGTCAGTGTCTGCCAACTAAAAATTTCTCTGCAGGGTCACTGGTAAGGAGTTACGACTTCAGACTTTAGATTCCAATTCTTGTATAGGCTCCATAAGTTAAGAAAATGAAATTATCATCTAGCACGGAGGTTTTGTTTTTAAAAAACAAACTTCAAATTAAAACTGTTAATGAACTTATTACTTAAGAATATCACTTACTTACATAATTTGTTTATGATATAACACCCCTTTCTTAAGGCTCTTAAAATCTTTTATGTTTGCTGCAAGAAGGGAGAAAAATTTAAATTGACCCCCGGTTTTTCCTCTCTTTTTCTAGCTAAGTTCCCGCGTGTTGGTGTAGCCACAACTTTAATCTGGGGAAATGAAGCGTTTTCATTGGTCTAAAATCATGGATGGTCACGTGACCAGAATTTTTATCCAGGAAAATGCCGTGGTGGCAATGTTTTGCTTTAGTGAGTTTGACCATTTTGTTATTTTGATTTGAGCGGGCGAAATTTCTGTACAAACCAAAATATGGCTTCGTTGGAATACCAGTTGAAACACTTGTGCATGAAAACCAGAATATTATTCTTCAATGGGAATCAAAACTATAAAGTGCACTTACAAACATCAATATGTCAGATCTGACAAAATTAATAATGGCACTGTTATCATTGACAATAAAACAAAAAATTTTCTTTCAAGAGTCTTGTAAACATTCCCCAGCCAACAACTTCCATCGAAATGATCTGTCACTGCAAGTCTACCATTTTTAGCGCGGTCTGAGTATTGAGCCGAGAACAGTTGCAGAACCCCCGCGAGCTCCTGCGCCGGTGAAATACTTTAATCTGTCGATCATTTTCTCAAGCGAAGTACGCGAAGCAATTCTAGCTTTACAATGTCGTGGATCATCAGTGGATAGTATTCATTTATCATTATCCCTTTACAGTGTAGACTTAAACTTGTACAGTATAGACCTAAACTTGTATATCAAGATTACGGGATTTCGAGTACGGGTCGATTTTACTTTCGTTTTGAGTGCTTTAGTTTTCAATTTTAAGCCAATATCTTAGCAACAGGGTGCTCGCCCATAGTTACAGGGGTTTGTCCAAAAAACTGAACATAGAAAATTTTCCAAATCCACCATTTCGATTAATGCAATGAAAAATGAAACTTTTCTAATGTTTCACTTTTTTACAACTATTCTTCAAAATGAAAATATTTAAGATTTTAAGTTCTTCTTTTATTCAATGATTTTTTACGGCACTTTGTTGACAATCTAACTTTTGCATCAAATTCCCGCTTTCTTCAGTAAATTGCAGATGAGAAAAAACCTAAGACACGGATCAGGGATTGAAACAGATATATTAAGGGTTGGATTTTACAGCCGCCCGTCGTGCAAGGCATTGAAAGGCCACGGGTGCCAAAAAGAAGGGCCGTTTGAAATGCGGCAACCTCATTGGTGGAAATTTGATTAACAGCTGTGAAGGAGAGCTGAGAAGCAATCAGTAGAAGAGACCACTTTTGTTTTTGCTGCAGATTTCTATAAAACTTCTCTCAGGGAATACTTGTCAATGTACATGTACATGTGTTGTGTCAACTTGTCAGCATTGTATTGTTTTAAAGGAAAAGATAAAAGAGGTAAGACTAGCCTAGTTTCTAATCCTGATATAGGAGTTTAAGTTTAGACTGCTTTATTTTTATTCTTAGAACTTTTTCAAAAAAAAGGAAAAATAGAAATGTTGTATTTTTTACTGCTCTATTCACATACTGAATTTGAAATATTTTATGTGTGGTTTTTCTTTGCAAACTTCAAAAAACTGATTTTTGTTCCGCTTTTGCAGGACTTTGGCTTAAGTGCTTGCGTGCAGCATATGGTACAAAGTCCAAATATGCTTTTCCCGTAATTTTTGTATAAAGAGTTAGGTCTATACTGCTTGTATATACATATTAAAATGCTTGCAAAGTAGATAAATATATTTCACCGTTTGGCTTAGATTTGATTTGCTTTTTCAAACAAGTAGTGAGAAAATGAAAATTGGAACGATCATGTCAGTAGGGAACTTTGCGAAAGCTTGCTAATACTCAATTAGATTTTCCTTGCAACTGTGCCGAACTGACGTACAGGCAAACCATTGAGGGCAATTTTGCAGTCCCTTTTGATAACATTTTCATACTTTATGAAGACAAAACACCTAGAAGCCAGGCCCTTTCAAACGACAAAAGAGAAAACAATATATGCTCTTTCTCTTTATAAAATTGCAATTGTAGATTATCTTTCAAGAACAAGATACCATCCCTACTTTTCATTTTCAAAAATGAACAGCAAAATTTTAGGGGACAATTTTACATGAAGTAAGATGGAAACAATAACACTCTCATATGGGATTTTGAATTTAGCAAGAGTTGTTGCGATAAACAGACTGTACCTTTAATCGTAAAGGTTGGCGAGTTTAGTCAAAACACAGATTTGATCTGCAGCGTCAGGCTTCACCTTGTCTCAATAGATGAGTCAGATTGAAACAACACTATCGCCAAAGAAACTCCCTAATAGTTTTCTTTAACTTCAGAAAAAGTACTTATACCCTATTATGGGACACATATTGAGAGAATTTTATTCTGTGAGAATGGGGCCCATAGGAATTCTTCAAACGGAGAAAAGCTTCATTCCATTTAGGATAAAAAAAGCTGGGTGATTTTATTCATTCATGCAAGAAGGTGATATCTAGAATATTAAAACACTTACCATTTTTTTGCATCAGGGCTATTGGTGTCATAAGAAGTGTCCCCCCTCATCAAAGATTTAGACTTTCTCAAAGTCTTTGCCTTCATTTATTCTCCAAAACACAACAAAATATAGATTCAAATAATTTTTTTCTAACCTTAAGGGAACTAATTTTCGCGGTTGAAAAAATATTTTTAAAATTCACATTCTGTGGGAATTAATTTTCGCAGTTTTGCCTTATTTCAGACACATTTCTTTTCTTTTCCTGGGGATTTTACAATTTTTTGATGACAAATTGCTAAATCTGTAATTCTTGGGCTTTAATTTTTGCAGTTTTGTTGAAAACTATGAAATGAGTGAAAATTAGCTAATTATAACTGGAGACATGGTATCACAGATAGCAAAAGATCAAAATTCAGCAGCGCAGTAGGGCCATTTTTAAGTTTGATAAAAAATGCGCGCCACTCCACACTTATTTTCATTTTGGCCTTAAATGACTTTTCTCTTTTGATGAAATCATATACAGAGTAAGTGTTGTCTGTTTGGATTTTTTAAGATAAAAATGGCTTTACTGGAAATCCCATTTTCTTTGGAGGGGGTCCTTTTCTATACTGAATTAATTTATTTTACAAATGTTTCTACAATATCCATTGAAAATAAAAATCAATCTGGTTATTTGATAGAGTCCTATTTGAAAAATGTTTGTTACAGTATTGAAATAATTTAAAACATCGAATTGAAATATATGTATTGTAAAGATGTCATCATATTTATTATTCTTTTTTTCTTTATTTTAGGGACCAATTAAAACGTAATTACAACCTAGGCCAATATTATTTGGAGGTTAGCTTGGATGATCTTAGAAGCTATGATGAGCTTCTTGTTGACAAATTGTTGAAGAATCCGACTGAACATATTGCCATTGTAAGCCATGTTCTTTTTAATGATGAGATTAATTATAAAATTTTAAGGGAAAAGATTGCAAACATTAAACTAAATTCAAGTGAACAAAACTAATCTGCAAACAAAATTAAATTGATTTATGACTATCCCTCACCCTTTTAGGCATGATGGTCATTTCTCTTTACTCCCATATGAAAGGTCCAAGTTCAATTCCACCCACTCCTTATTTGGCAAATAACATACTTCACCTGGTTCAACCATGTGAGGGGAATGGGGTACCATTACTCTGATATAAGAGTGGCATAATAGTAGTGTGTGGTTGCACTCAAAGATTTAATGGATCAGTTTTTCACAATTTTGAGCAATTTCATAAAATGAATTATTTTTCATTTAGGGATAGCTTTTGATCTTATGAACGAAATTTGTCAAGTAACTCATCGAAATTTAAGTTTGTACGTTTTCTCTTTTCAATGAAAGAGGCTTGATTTTTTTTAAATAGATAAAACTCATAAATTTCACTTCAAAGAGTGTAACTTATTTCTAGCACCCCTTTTATTAAAGATTCATTCATACCTTTCAGTTTGAAGAGGCTGCAAAAGAAATTGCAGATGAAGTAACAAAACCACGCCCTCTTGGGGATGAAGAAGTTCAGGATATCCAAGTAACTTTACGTTCAGAAGCTAATCCCGTGGGTCTCAGAGATTTAAAGGTAATATTTTATTTCAATTCCATTATCAGAAAGTTTAAAAGTACCTCAAAATTCAAATTCTGTTCCAAATAGATTTTTGAGAACCATTATAAATATCATTGTAATTTTACTTCTTGTTATACATTTTAGTCTGAAAATGTATCAAAACTTGTTAAAATACCTGGCATCATTATCAGTGCATCAACTATCCGTGTCAAAGCAACTAAGATAACAATCCAATGTAGAGGCTGCAAAAACACATTACCAAACATTGGTCTTAAACCTGGTCTTGAAGGATATGCAATGCCACGTTCGTGTCCAACAGATCAAACAGGAAAACCTGCACCATGTCCATTGGACCCTTTTTTCATTCTTCCTGACAAATGCAAATGTGTTGACTTTCAGGTTTGTACAATAAGCTATAAATGCTTTGCATATTTTGAAAGTTCTCCCTCTCATTGATAGGTAATAGAAATTGAATTTTATGATTATCATTGCTAAGTTTTTATTTTGATCGTGATGTAAAGGTCAAGATTACATGCTTTATTATGTGTCCTGAAAGACTTTATTAAGAGATTTCTTTAGACTGATCTTTGGCTATTATTAGTTTCATGAATTAGTATAGAAAACTTTTTGACAAGCCTTTATCACCTTTTCTAATTGTGAATTCAGTTTCTCCCTTTTGAATTTATTAAACGATGATAATTTTCAGGTTTTGAAATTACAAGAGTCTCCTGATGCAGTCCCAAACGGTGAAATGCCCAGGCATCTCCAGTTATATTGTGACCGATACTTGACAGAAAATGTTGTACCCGGTAATCGTTTAACTGTGACTGGAATATATTCTATCAAGAAAACTGGACCACAAAAGAAAAAGGTATTACAACATATTTTACCCATTGGCCCCGGCGAGCCATTTTAAGTGAGGGGGCCAACACTTTGGGAAAAAATGTCGCCCACCATGGTTGGGCGACGAAGAAAATTTTTCACTTTTTACACCCTCAAAACACCTTAAAACAATATCTTATTGGGGAGAATAATAGTTTTTGTGGTTTAATTTGGTCTCAAACCAGCTTAAAATAGTAATTCTTTAAAACGTATGACATGGACTACCAAAATGTTTACTATACCTCATTCAATCCGTTATAACTTTTGTGCAAAACTTTACATGCTTTTATACTTTACATATATTTTTCTTGTATGTGCCATGTTAAATGTAGTGACTTTTGGCTGATTCAATTTACGTCTTTGACTCCTGAGTTCAAACTTGTATGTAATTCAATAATAATTGATTAATTGATTAATTATGGTTAAAACAGATTCATTTTATGATTCACCGCAAGAGTCTGCTAAATTGCGTGGGGTGCCTGGGTCAAGATTTTTGTGTGGGTCAATTTTTTAGCATGGGTCAAAATTTTTGCGTGGGTCAAAATTTTTGCGTGGGTAATTTTTTGTGTGGGTCATATTTTTTCATGGTTTCAGCCCCCCCCGTTAAAATAAGGGGTGATTTAAAATTTAGAGAAAAACACAAAGGGCAAAAATGTTAAAAACTGAGAGATAAGGGGGGACTTGGTCTCAAGGGTCAAATGGAAGCCCTTGCTACTTGAGGGGGGAGTGATCTTGTTCCTTTATGTTCCAACAGCTGATATTTCTTCGTCACTTTTTTCATTTTTACCTCATTCTAAAATAATTTTGTTCCTGCTGTGTCCCGATCTTGCAAAGCATCTAAGGCTCCAATCACATTTCAGCTATGGAATTTTCTATTTCGGTTCCTTGGGTGAATATCTGGGGGTTTCATTTTTTGAAAATTTTGATTTTTGGTGCCTGGGGACAAGGCTAAAACTTTGGAGTAGCCTAGAGACTTGAAAAAGACTTCCAATATTTGGGGCCTGAACGAGTTTTTCACAACTGCTACAATTTGGGCCTCCAAAAAGTTTGAAAAATGCTGAAGTTGAGCCCGGTGCGTTGCGCACGTTCGACTATACACTACTGATCCTAAATTATGAAAAATTTATTTTTATTTGACGGACCAACCGACCCATATTCTTGAAAAGATTTGCCCGTAGAACAATCAATTAAATTGAAAATTGAAATTGAAATTGAAAAAAATGTTTATCAAATTTGACAGAAATTTGTCACTTTTGACTTTGAGCCATTTTTTTTCAGCTGATTTCAACTGAAAACTTTGTCTGAAATTTTTGTCAGAAAATTCGAGTTTTTTTAAGTTTTTTGCTGAAAATTTAGTGTCTGAATCGTACGAATACAAGCAACTAAAAATTAAAATTTCCCTATATTAAAATTATAATAAAAATTTTCAGAATTTTTTTATTAACCTGATGTAACAGCTATAACTTAATGGGCACCTCAAAACCATCCTTAAGCTTTAAGGGGGGATAAATTGATAAGGGGTGATTTATGTTTTAAGGGGGGACTCAAAATCATGGATGAAACCATGTTTTTTGCGTGGGTCATATTTTTTGCATGGGTCATTATTTTTTTGCGTAGAAGGGAAAGAAGCAATGAACTGTCATATCTCATTTTTTTGCTTAAAGTTATAGTGCTTATTTCCATGACACTGGAATCCTGAAATATAGCATGCTAAAATTCAAAAGTGTGATCCTGAAGTGTGTCTATAAAAATTAGACGGGTGTGTGTTGATTCTGCATAATATTAGAGTAAATAAGTGGAGCTATGCAAAACCACAACGCGTTACATAAAAACAGTGTGCTTTTGTTTAGTTTTCGTAGATACACAACACATTTTTGTTTAAGATAATTTGAAAATTTTAATTTGAAAAAAAAACAAGTTAGCTAACTCGAGAGTTTTATTTTGGTAAAAAAAATCGAGTTAGCTAAAAAATCACCAAAATAATAGTGACCCACGCAAAAACTTTGACCCGCGCAAAAAATATGACCAACGCAAACAATATGACCCACGCAATAAATAATAACCCACGCAAAAAATATGACCCACACAAAAAATGTGACCCACACAAAAAATGTGACCCACACAAAAAATAATGACCATCGCCAAAAATATGACCCACGCAAAAAATAATGACCCATGCAAAAAATTTGACCCACGCAAAAATTATTTTGACCCAAGCACCCATGCAATAAAATGACCCACGCAAAAATATTGACCCACGTACCCACGCAACCCATACAATTTAGCAGACTCTTCACCGCACTATGAAGGTGATACTTACAAAATAAAGAATGCAGATAATTTCAAATTTGTTTGTATGCAACTGTAAAACAAGCTGATGAATACAGATGCTGAAACAAATTTCTCAAGGACATGATTTTCAATTCATTCAGTTCCAAAAACTGCAAGAAAAACTATTTTCTACTCGAGTTCACGTGGTTGGAACTGTTTGATTACATAAGTTGAGAATTCATCAAGGAAGTCTTTTTTTTTTGGTGTTACAGCGAGCTATAAGATCCAATGATGGAAATCAGAGTCTTCATATGTATATATTTTTGACAGTAAATTTTTCTTAGGTAGCATCAAAGCTTATTTTTTCATATCAAGCAATCTTTCATGAATTTCACTATTACAATGGAAATAGTAGATCAATACGCTATAAAGACTAGTATTCACTTTCTTTAAATTATTCAAGGATAATTCTGGTGGCGGTGTTGGTATCCGCAAACCTTATATCCGAGTCCTTGGAATCCATGTTGAAACAGATGGACCAGGACGAAGCTCAGGTAGTATTCATTTCACACCTCAAGATGAAGAAGAATTTCGAAGGCTTGCAGCACGTCCAGATGCCTTTGATGTCATCTCCAGAAGTATTGCACCTTCAATCTACGGTAGTGAAGATATCAAGAAATCAATCGCTTGTCTATTGTTTGGAGGTTCGAGAAAAAGGTGATTTATATTGACAATTTGCGAATAATAAATTTTACCTATTACTTCAGCAATTTTTCTATGTTCTCTCTGACATTTTGTGAAATGCTTTAATATATACTTTAATATATTTCAAATGATTGTATATCGTAGTATTTCTATAGTAATTTCTACAGCAAAGAAAACTATTTTTTTGGATTGATGGTGTCCGGTTTTGGTTGTTTTTAATTTTTTATATTTGTATCATAAATGACTGTTTAAAACTCATTATTTCTTTCTGTAGACTTCCTGACGGTCTAACGAGGAGAGGGGATATCAATGTTTTACTTCTTGGTGACCCTGGTACAGCCAAATCACAATTGCTGAAATTTGTTGAAAAAGTCTCGCCCATTGGTGTGTACACTTCAGGAAAAGGAAGCAGTGCTGCAGGTCTTACAGCCTCAGTTATACGAGATCCAGTATCCAGGAATTTCATCATGGAAGGTGGTGCAATGGTACTAGCTGATGGTGGAGTTGTCTGCATTGATGAGTTTGACAAGGTAAACTAATTATAGCTGAGTCTCCATAACTCGAACCCTCACAAGAACCAGGGGGGCACATGTTCAGTGTAGTAACCCATGGGGTAATAACCTGATTTTCGGTAATTTAAAAAAAATCTGGGACCACCACCCTGTTTTAGTACATGGTACTAGTTTTTTCTGAGATTTTTTTTAGGGGCCCACCCCTTTTACTACCATGTAGTAGCTATTACCACCAATTTGAGTCCTTAGACCGCCCTTTAGTACCTTGTAGTAGATATCACCGCCCATATAAATCCCTATACCACCCTTTTAGTAACCTGTAGTAGCAGCTATCACCACCCATTTCAATCCTCATACCACCCTTTTAATACCCTGTAGTAGCTACCATCACCTATTCTTGATATGCGTAGGTCAAGATGATATATTTTTTAATGGAAGCACTCGAAAAAGCCGGATTTTGACCTCTGTGTTTCTATTTTTAGTAACAGAGGGGTCAAAACCCGGATTTTTTCAGGTGCTTCCGCAAGAAAAATGACTTACGCATATCAAGAATTTTGAATCTTTACAACACCCTTTTAATACGCTGCGAAAACTAACCACACCTGTACAATTTACTTTGTCTTTATTTTAACACAACTAACCATTCTTTCTGGTCCTTTTGTAAAAGTACTGAAAAGCAATAACAAATACATCCAGTTTGTCCAGGTTTGTCTCGCCCCTCAATACTCTCCACTTCTTTGGCTACCATTATGAAAAACAATAACAAAAATATATACGGCACCAATTTATGTAAACATTTGAAATTCGAATATTTCAAACATTCGAAATTGAAATTTCTAAACATAACAAAAAGAAAGAAAGAGAAAAATAAACAAAGAAAGAAAGAAGAAAGAATTTTAGTTATGGCACAATGCAGTACACTGCAGTACGATAATACAACTGGCAGTTTTTCGATTTGGTTTGATCAAATCTAGCTGAATATACTACATTGTACTATCCTTCAAAATTAAAGTTTACTTTGGTACCACTCAATTTAGTACATGGTAGTAATTTTTTCTGGGATTTTTTTTAGGGGACCACCCTTTTTACTACCATGTACTAAATGGAAATAACTTCGAAAAACCACCACCCCACCGGCCATGGGTCACTACACTGAACATATACCCCCCCCTGCGAGAACGCAAATTTGTTTCCGCTAAGGACATATTGCGTTATGAAGTTGGTTTATAATGCATTGATAACTCAACTGAAGGGGCGAGAAAACTTGTTCGAGTCAAGGAGACGGAGAGGTT
Organism: Clytia hemisphaerica; assembly: GCF_902728285.1. Lineage (NCBI taxonomy): Eukaryota > Metazoa > Cnidaria > Hydrozoa > Leptothecata > Clytiidae > Clytia > Clytia hemisphaerica. Next base: position 1,900,171 of record NW_027103836.1, on the reverse strand, counting down.
CGACTTATAGAGGTTCAATTTAAAGAGACTACTGTATTTTAAAAGATAATAATTTTGGGCATTCATCTATGATTTAGGCAATTCAAACCTGTTAAAAACAGAAATCACTCTTTCATTTCTAAGTATGTTTGAAAATGTAAAATATTAGCTTTATAAAGGGTATTTTTCAAGCACTTTTTTACCACCGTTATTCGGTGGCAAAAACTCAATTTCAAATTGATTTTTCAAACTCAATTTTCTAAAATGGAGAAATGAGGGTACAAAAATTTGAAAACATCAACTGTACTGTATTAAAATGAGTCTAATAAGTAGCAAGTTTTTTTCAAAATCAAGTTAGAAATTTTTAGCCTATTAAAGATGCACGAGAAAACACCTAATTTGGACATTAGAGGGTGAACATTTTTTTCGTCGCCCAACCTTGGTGGGTGATATTTTATACACTGCATTGAAACTCAATTTTTCCGACCAAAACGGTGGAAAGGAAAAGTGCTTTGCAAATACCCTGCTTTATGATCTCATGATATTTGGACTGGCGCACTGTTTTATGAGAAACACATATTCCATTTCGTTTAATGTTTTTAAGATGAGGCAAGATGACAGAGTAGCTATTCACGAAGCAATGGAACAGCAGACTATTTCTATTGCTAAGGTTAGTATCTTCGACCATACCCACCGCCCATCTTCATTCTCTTATTACAATGAAGTTGCTTTGAGCTTTAACAAAAAGTTTGAACGAAAATATTGAACAAATTTAATTTTGGACATAAATTTTTCCTCGAAAACTTTCAAAATTAACCGTGCAACTTTTAAAACCTTGATAATTATGTTTATTTTTTAAGGATACAATTATATTGCAAACTTTAAAAACCCTATTTATTTATTCTGTAGGCTGGTATCACAACGACTTTAAATTCAAGATGTTCAGTCTTAGCAGCCGCCAACTCTGTTTTTGGTCGATGGGACGATACTAAAGGAGACCAAGTAAGGATTTGTTCTTATAGATAGGCTATGTAGCCTATTTTGGCTATGTAGCCTATACTCGTTTACCGACTATTTGCGGATAGTTTTCTCTGTATGTATCACTTTATTGTTTCAATCTTTTTTCTTTCAGAACATTGATTTCATGCCGACTATTTTATCACGTTTCGACACCATCTTCATCGTGAAAGACGAACATGACCAACAGAAAGACATCGTAAGTTTTGATTATATGCTTACGCCTGCGCCATAAATCTTCATCAGCATGTGCAAATTAATATTATAGAGCAATGTTAAAAGTTCTTCAGTCGCAGACGGATTTCTGTTTCAGCAAAGTATATGAAAAAAGTTTTTCAGTCTCAAAATTCTGCATAGTTCACCAAGTTTCCAAGAATATGTGTTAAGTTGCTGTGTACTTATTCACCAGGGCTTGCCAACCTGTTCCTTCCACAAACAATTTTTCCGCAATATACTTTTCGAATCTTTTTGGTTCGGAATATATAAACTAATGAATTCAGTCCACCGTTTGCGAGATTGATGACAAACACAGCATATCTGGTCCGTCTTTTTGATCCGTCTAGTGGATAAATAAACATGAAAATGGTGTATGGTAAATAACAAATGAGATAGCAAAGCGTTATGAGTAATAATGTCATAACTGCTTCTCGTTTTTGTTTGAAATGGTTCTGCTCTACTACGTTCGTTGTGTGACCTAACTCGATGTCCGGGTTCTTGTTTTCTTTCCGCGCTTTTCGAAGTAGATTATATGACATCAGGTTTATTTGAAGGGTCAATACGATAAAAATAAACAATATCGAAGAGATATATTGTGAGAATTTAAACATTTCGCTTGATAGTGACTTTTGTTGGAATAGTACTGCCATCTGTATATACACCAAAATAATTTTAACTAAGAACTGAGTCACTATGAAACAGTAAACGTAACGTGTAGGTATACGCTTTAACGGCCAACGTAGCGCTATGAAACGTAACACGGAAATTGTTAGAAACACGGACGTCCCGAACATGAATTGGAATTGATTAAAACCACAGAGAAGTAATAAAGCAAAGCAATGTTTTCAGTTATCATGTAGTTCATGATACCGTTAATCAATGCAAATATAACACCGGTCAGAATATCCCATACAGACAAGTAAATAAATAGCTTGGTAACAATGCTAAACGGGCGACTAGCTTTAAAGAAACCATATATTAACAACATGTTAGAGAGAAATGATATTCCCGTCAGCATGTAAATATATTCGACATCTTTGATTGGAGTGAAAGTTCCGTTCTGTAATAAGGGTTGAGTGACCAGTAAACATGAAATATTATTGATTGATAGCTCACCCATTATGTGTATTGTAGTATTAGTTTTTACTATTGAACATTGTCCTGATAAAATCTGACTTTCACTTTCACTTGTGACCTCACAACTATCAAATTTCCCGATTTTTATGGATCTATATACTTTAAACAAATAAAATCTTCTTTTGCTTTTAAGTCATCCAGATTCGAGATCATTTCAGCCTACCTTCCCATATCTAGCTAGCTAAAAACACAGTCGTTCTACAATTTTGAAGTCGATTTTCATTTATAAGAGTGAATTTATCTTTATACAAAAAAACGAATTTAACGATAAAATATAACCCAGCATTGAAGCCTTTTTATTATCAGTAGAATTGTTAATGAGTTCGCACCTCAACCTCTACCTGCTCTTATTTCGTTCCGCTTTGATGAATTCATAGTTTAATGAACTTTTTCTATTAAAATTCAAATTTCAGAGTAATCCGTTCTTTGCTTTTCTTATTGGAAGCTATTCGTTAAAGACGTATATGTGACAATATGTGATATATGATATGTGACAATTGCGCAACTCACGCCCCCACCACGCCCATGGCTGGAACCCCCCCCCCCTGGCCGCAGGGGGGGCTAAAAGGTCGAGCAGCGATTGGTACCTGATTTTAGCCTGTGGCTAGGGGGGACTAACCGTGTTAGGGGTCACCTAAATCTTTTCAGATGGACCTGGGGGCTACATTCTATGTTTGGTGATTGAATTATAAGCAGCCTACCAGACCAAAGGTTGGCATTTCTCAACTTATATTTTAATCTAAGCAATGCTCAAAAACTAACAATTTGGTATCTAATATATTATCTGCAGTGCCGTAGCATGGGGGGGGCAAGGGGGACTATAACCCCAATAATTTTTTCAAAAATGGTTATTTTGCAAAGTTTTTCTTTTTGAATTTGTCATAATTGTCTTATAAGTGCATGCTTTGAGTGCATTTTCAAGCAATCTAGAGCTCAAATTTTCAAAATTTCCCCCCTCGGGCCAAACCATGGCTGGCCCTCGCGGTATCACTAAGCTTCAGCCCCCTAATATGAAAATGCTTCCTACGGCACTGATCTGTAAAAATTCTTTAATCATTTTGCATTTACTTAGATAAAAAATCTGTCGGCAAGGGATCTGCATCCTGACTTGATAATCTGGCAGTAACCTTCAGTACTTAACTTATCTCTAATTTCTTAGGGCATTTATTCTATTTAGCAATAAGCTAAACTAACTGTTGTATTTGTTTGATAGTTTGAGAAGGATTTTCGAAAGAATTTGACGTGTCATTGGCTTAGGGGTCACCAAAAATATTTGGCAACCAGGGGTTACCTAAATCTTAGGGGTCACCTGAATTCTTAGGGGGCACCTAAAACCTGCTGCCAAGCCATGACGCCCCAGTTATTTGAATGGTGTTAAACTTAATTTCCGATTTAATTGACAACTGCATCGAGCTTTAGTATACGCCTTTAGAATTTCAAATTCTAAAAAAGTTTGATTTGATTAAAGTTTATCTTTGCAATCTTTGCATCTAAGTAATTTGCCAAACCTGAACAATTTTTTATCAAACTCTGCAAAAAAAATTTTACCAAACCATCTTGCCTTTTGTTTGAGTTTTCTCAGGTAACAGTTATTGCTTGCTTGCAGGTAAATTTTCGATTCTTTTTGCCTTTTATGGAAAAACATTCATCGAATATTATTTTATTTTTTCAGCGTTTGGCCAAACACGTCATGCAAGTTCATTTGAATGCAGCTCAAGCCTCGTCAGATGGCGTAGAGGCTGATTTGAGTTTGAATTTCCTCAAGAAATACATTGATTACTGTAGAAGGTAATTTCTATTACCTGTTTTGAGCAATTTCTAAACTGATTTTTTTTTAGCTTTTCGGTTTTTTAGCTTGGAATGCCTTCATGACCATAATGTAACACTGTGCTTGATTAAAATCATTAAAAAGTGGATTTTTGACCAACTATATTCCAAAAAATGTTTCTGTGTTATGCAACTAATTGCAACTTTTTATTTTTTTGAAATTTCCTATTTGACAATCGTCTGACATCAATATTTAGGTCGAGAGAATGGAAAAAAAGATTTGAAGTTTCCCTTTTTGATTTTTTTTACTATACACGCTTTTTTTAAAGAGACGCGAACACAACCAGCAAACGTGGGTTTTATTTCTAGACCTAGTAAAAGCCTTTGATCGTGTTCCGCGTGATCTTCTCTGGCTAGTTCTCGAACGATTCGGCGTACCGCCAAAATTACTAAGTGTTATCAAAGCACTTCATCACACCATTCAAGTGAAATTTACTGTCGATTCCATATCACACATCCTTGATTGTAAAATCGGAGTGAAACAAGGTGATGTACTCGGCCCAATACTCTTTTCGATGTACATTGCTGCTATTATGATTACATGGAGGCAAACTCGCAACCACCCACAATGCATCTTTCGTACCAAAAAGGATTTCGTACTAACTGGCAGGAGACCATACACAAAAGGTGATGACTTCGAACTAGGAGATTCAGAATACGCTGATGATACAGCCGCCCTATTCGATTCAAGAGAAAGTTTAACAACTGATGCCCCTGTTATAAATACTCATTTCGACAGATTCGGCATGGAGATACATGCTGGAATTCGTGCCCTTCATGACAAAGCTTCAAAAAACCGAAGTATTATTTGTTTCACGCCGCAATGCACAACCGATTGAATGTGACCGTGATGACGTAAATCTCAATGATGAAAAATTCTTCCCTGTCGTAGATAGATTTACCTATCTTGGATCTGTTATCACTGGCGATTGTTCCGATCGAGAAGATGTGCTACTTCGAGTTAAAAAAGCGGGAAATATGTTTGGTTCGTTGAAGAAATGTATCTTCGGAAATGTAAAATTAAATTTGAAAGTGAAAGGGAAGGTTTATGAATCCCTTATATTGTCGATCCTACTTTATGGATCAGAATCTTGGTGTCTGACAGAGGAGTTATATCGATGGTTGCGCTCCTTTCACAATAGATGTGTAAGAGCTATGTGTGGAGTAAATATGATTGATGTTTTTGAAAAGCATATTTCGAATGAGAATTTGTTTAATCGTCTTGATGTCAAATGTATCGATTCTTATATTGTTAAAAGGCAGTTAAGATGGGCTGGCCATGTTGTACGCATGGATATGAATCGTCTACCAAGGAAAATGATTTCGTCGTGGGTCAGTGAAAAACGACCGCGGGGTTCTCCCGAAATGACTTACGGTCGCTCTTTGTTTAAAGCTCTTAAAAAGGCTAATATTGATAAAGACAACTGGTATAATCTCGCTATGGACAGGAACAACTGGAGAGATGCTTGCAATATAATTTCTTGATTTTTTTCTTTACCTAGCAGCGCAATGAATATCCTAAATTTGTTAGTTTTTTTTCCTAACAATTTTTAGGCCAATTCCCCTTAGGGGATGGTACAATTTATTATTTATTATTACACGCTTTTTTTATAAGAATAACTTCTATAAGAATATCAGGGTGAGATTTCAGAGTTAAAACAATAGGCCTAATGTTTAGAACAATAGAAAAATAAGAATGATGCTCACCCTCAGTCAAAGTACACTATTCTTATAAAAAAAGCGTGTATGCGGTGATTAAACAGAGTAGAGTTACTTCTGACTGAACTTTGCTTTCTGATGATTTTGATGGCTTTGAGTCCAGTGAAGTAGACTAGAGTATACCGCCATCTTGATTTTTTTCTATTTCGTTTTCAAAAATTATAAGGAAACAACAAACTAATAAAATATATTCTAAAACCCCATCAAAGCTTATGAAAATATAAAAACATGAAAATACCTCCAAAATTTGAAAAGAATTGGTCTATTGGTCATGGTTTTCTGTTTGTTTTTCTCCAAAAAGGGGATCTAGTTGTCTAGATTTGCTTCCACCCCAAGCAAAGCCAAAAAATGGAGCCTGCCAAATTACACCGGGTCACTTATCAGTGCAATCCAGTCTATCAAACTAACTAACAAAGCAAAACGTGTTATTATTCATCTTAGGAAGTGCGGACCACGCCTATCACAATCAGCAGCAGAGAAATTACAGAATCAATATGTTTTGATGAGAACAGGTGCGCGAACACAAGAACAACAATCAAACAAAAGGAACAGTATTCCCATCACTGTCAGGTCTGTAAAATCGCTCATTAGTTCTTTGTTTAACGATTTATTGGTTTCTTTGTTTATTGTTTTTTTAAGGATCAACAAGACCGATATATAATCGTCCGTACCTGACCCAATATCTACGTAGAAATTCAAGAAATTGTTTCTACAGAGGGAGTCTTGTGTAATTATCCATATCATCGATCATCATCATTTAAACTTGCTGTGCTTGTAGCCAGTTCCTAGCCATCACCCAAGCTTTTTGTGTGCCCTTTTTCCCAAGAAATATTTAACATACCGACAACACAACCACATTGAGGACACTTCGTCTGATTCTAAAATTGACCATCGAAATTGCTAAATTACTTTTATTATTAACTCCACTTTAGACAATTGGAAGCTATCGTACGTATTTCTGAATCACTGGCGAAGATGCGTTTACAACCCTTCGCATTGGAAGCTGACGTCGACGAAGCTCTTCGTTTGTTCCAGGTATCACTTAGCTCTAGTTTAGCCAGCAAACTTTCTTTCCTGTCTATTTTAATAGCTAGAAAGTGGACAGAAAGTTGACATGTAAAATCTTTACTTGAAAAGATTTGAAAGAAATTATATTGCAATGGCGTCAAAAGAGGGCAATGTATGACTCTAGACAGTCAAATTTTCCTCTGCTTTAATTCAGAGCTCCTACTCTTCTTTCGAAATCACTATTTATAGCAGAGCACGACAGAGTAATCTTCTCTGATTCTACACTGAATTTGAAAAGCGCTGTCAAACAGATATACAAGAGAATGAGTAAGCTATATCTAGCTGGAAGCCTTTTTAGAGTAGCCAAAATGTTATCTCTTTGACAGATTCATGAATGTTACGTTGAAATATGCGGTAAATATGTTGTGAGGGTTTTGTTCTGTCGTTCTTTTCACTATTCTAGATTCCGTACGCCATGCAAAATTCCTCAATCCAAAACTTCCAGATAGTTAAATTTTCTCGACTTTTAGAGCGTGTCGGACAAAAATTTTCCCACCGGCACCATAGATCTCTTAAATTTATTATAATATAAATATTATCTTGGACGTCACATTTTGTTCCAAAAGTTAACCTTCTAAACTTTTTTCGATTCTGCCAGGTGTCAACCTTAGATGCAGCACTTAGCGGAGGGCTATCCGGTGCTGAAGGGTTTACTCCTGAAGAAGATATCGAAGAAGTTAGACGCTTGGAGACTCTTCTTAAGAAACGATTTGCTATTGGTTCACAGGTACAATGACTTTGTTGTCAGCTACCTGTTGTCAATTTTATTCAGCTTTGACAGTTTAGATATGATAAAATAAAAGTAACGAACCTCATATAGGTGGCTCATATGAGTGTTATGTTTCACAAAAATTTTGTCTTTACACAAGAAACTTCAGCTCTCACGAGCTTTTTGTTTTATGTCTTTGATACTACAGTTTCAACCATCGAGTTTGAAGCCCTGAAGGGGCTAGAGAGGAATTCTCAACGTTAATCAAGCAACGCCATTAGGATGGGAAATGAGTGGCTTCGGATCTAGCAAGGGCTTTGAAATCAACGGTTTCAACCGTTTTTCTTAGTGTAAGATGTCTCATGTTCTTGTACCATGACTGTCTGATGAGAATCGATCTTCTTTATATTTTAGGTTTCAGAACAAAGAATTATCAGTGACTTTCAGAGACAGGTACTAATTTCAAAAAATCTCTTATCTAAAAAAAATGTCTCGATTATCATTTTGCAGTTAATTTTTGTTAAAAGTTTGTCCATGAATCTGTAAAAATTTGATAGAAACCACTTTCTGATGTGAGATCCTTGTCCTTAATCTTATAATAGATCAAAGTGGTGGGCCAACCTGGATATATTCCCTTACGGAGTATTAGAATCTACTCGGAGATTAGCGTACCTCTAAAACAATTCCCAACATCTAAAATTGTGTTTTCTTACGCCTAATTGTTTCTACTAATGTTTCTTCATCCGTTTTATTTTTCTTTTCTTTCAGAAATTTAGTGAGAAGGCTATTTCAACAGTCATCCATATCATGTTACGTCGTGGTGAGTTGGAACATAAATATCAACGTAAGGTTCTTTATCGTGTACGTTAAAGATACGTAAGAGACGAGCCTAGACTCACGTAAATCAAATACTGCTACGTCAAACCGCAACAGCGAACTTGGGAAATAAAAATTCAAGAAAGAAGAAAAACGTTTTTAAAGATCTTATTCTCTTCGCTCGTACAACGAAGATAGACGGACAATTGAAAAAATTCTGATTGAAACCCTTAAGCTTGTTACCTTCGCCATGAGACTCGGTTGAGAGTAAAAGGACGATATTAAGAGTGCAAACTTAAATCAGTGTTCAGCTGGAATGGGAAAAAAGAAAGAGACAGAAAAAGGTTAAAAATCTACATATCATATCATAATTTTTTTCTTAATTTTTTCATTTCATTTCGTGTTTCGTTTATGAACTAAATAATGACTTTGTAAATAGTAAAAGGTCAGAATAATAATTTCAAAAAAATAATTCTTTACAAGATTTTCTAATTAGCCGTATCTTTCTCTTTTGGTCTACCTATTTTAAGTTGGTGGCATCAGCCGGTATCAAACATTTTGCTTTAGCTTTACTTCTATAAGTTATCCCTGTAGTCTTGAGACAATTTTAAATACATCCTCGGAAAATAGTATCTAAATAATTCGAGCAAAAAGAGGGTTCGTAAATCGAATTTTGGAGAGTATTTCGTTTCTTCGACGAGTAGTTTTGTAATTTGAATTATATCACTAATACATTTCGTTCTTTTTCTAGAGAACTTTTTTCCAAGAATTTTACCCTAGATATTTTGAAAATAATGTAAAAAACTAAAGCAGACATTCTACTGGAGTGAAGGATAAACTATACTTTGGATCACATCGAAATAAAATTTGCAACTTGGTTGTATGAAATAGATTTGGTTTTGTACTTTTTACCTGCAATGATGGACAATGGAGTCGGGTATGAATTCCATTTTATTTTTTTACATTAATTTGCATGCCCATGTCATTATAATAACGTTTATTAGAACAAGAAGGTATTTTCAGCAATTGCTAAGCCTTTTTGTGCCCTTCTGCCCTACTACTTTGAGAAAATTCAATGAACAAAGAAATGGTCTTCTGTGTGTCGACTTTCAATTGGCCAACTTTCAGCCATGTGTTCTTATGAAATTGTTCTTAATAAAAAAAGTATAGTTTAACTGTTCTATAGCAGAACTTCCTGAGTGAAATTCGAACGCATTTGCATCGCTAGTTCAGTGTTTTATAATTCCCTGCTGGAAAGCCTCTTGTGAAAAGTGTCGGGTTTTTGTACTCGATCACTCCAGAAATCACAATGGATCTTTAATGACAAATTTACTTTCAGGTCAGAAATTTTCGCGGCCAGAAAATTTTGCGAGTCAGGCAATTCGCTAAATATTTCATTTTCGCAGGAATTCAATTTCGCGAATTCAATTTAATGAAATATTTCGCTCGAACTGAATTTCGCGAATCAAGAGGGTAGAGTAAAATTTGTTCTGGTTTTTATATGAAGTGTGCAGAGTGGGAGTATTTGTTTTTTTGCTTGCAAAATCGTGAAAATTCCTGACATAAGACCAGCTAATCCTTAAAGTGTCCTTTGCTTGGTTCAGCCGCATTTGTTAATCAATGTATGGGCTAAGTGTTATCTCTTTTTTGACAAATTGTTTGATATGATTTGGTTGTCTGATACTTGTGGTCATATTGTTGTTACATTTTATCTCATGAGGAATAATTTCAGCAAAACGATGTTCTTTATCGTATTTTAACCTGTTTATTATTTATTGATAAGTATTTCAATATCGATGCCAACAAACTTTTTTATAAGACACAATATACTTTCTTTTCTTATACGAGTACTTGTTGAGGCTCGGCTCGTTGACTGTTCTTATTTTTTGCACTTTGAGCCTCACCTTACACGTAATAACAAACTATATAAGAACATAAGGTTTGATGGCCAGAATATTAAGAACATTTTAAAGCTTGGCAAACTCTAAAACACACAATTTCTCAGGAAAATAGACAAAAATACCAACAAAATGGTGAAAATAAGATCATGCTAAGAACATTTTAAGCTTCAAAAACTTCAAAAACTTTTTGAGTTTTAAGCCTAAAAATGTTCTTAGCATGCTGTTAATTTCACTATTTATGGGTAATTTTGTGGGTTTTTTTTCTTATTTTTAGGGCAAAGCTATGTAGTTTATGCTAGGTGATATATCTATATATATCTATATCTTCGTGATTTCGCGATTTAAGATTTTAAAGTGCCTGATTGCGTGATCGGGGGAAACAACGTGAACAACGTGATCAACGTGATCGTGATAGAAAGAAAATTTAACACGTGATAACGTGATTTGGAAATTTTTCTTTCACTTTGAAAGGTGACTGGGGGGCCTCGTTTTTGCAATATCGTTCTTATACCCCAGCTGGCATACAACGTTTTTCCGACGTTTATCTAACGTTCACAACGTCCATATAACGTTATACGAACCTTGAAACAACGTTGTGTGCCAGCTGGGACTGTGCGGGAAAATGAAAGTAAACACAAAACCCTGCCTTAACTAATTTATCATGCCATAATGCTTATATGCTTTTGAAAGGGGTAACACCTATGTTGCACTTAGGGCTACAATCAGCTGTCAATTAGGTCTTTCTTGAACATTTGTTATACATTAACTTTGACGTATAAGCCAGGATATTCCTTTACCCCAAGGGGGAAACAATTGTCATAACAAGGAAAAGATGAAGCAAGATTTCTTCCCTCTGCAATACTTTATTAATTTTCAAACAAATTACAATTTTTATCAAAAAAAACAACAAAGAAATTTTAAAAAGAAATAATTCCATGATAATCATTCTCTCATTAAATGCACTCCTACTGCTGTTCTTTTTTTTAAAGCATAATGCTATGAATTCCTTATTACAAGATAAAAAATTTTTTCTTCATGAAACCAGTTTGTATGTCTATCCTACTACAAACACATTGGAAAAAATAATGGAATGGACAAATTGAAATTATCCCGTAACAATTATCGTATTATCATATAACACTTTTATTACTGTATTACACGAATTGTAAACGACGACACTTTAATAGTACTTTGTTTAAAGCCAAGAGTAATTACTTATGAGACGAACATTTTTTCCTGGTTAGCTCTATCAAATACTCACTATCTTCAATGCATGTCTACCGTACCGTTTTTCTAAAAGACATATAAACATATTATCTCTTATCTATTTTTTTATGGAATTGTTCTTATAAAAAAGATTAGTCACTAATGCCATTAAATCTCTACGTCCGAGAGTAAAAGAGTTCTAATGTCTTGTCTATAATAACATCAATTTTCTTATTTCTGTCATCAGCAGAGTCGATATTGATTCACATAGTGCACGGATAACAGACGAGATAAAAAAACTCTTATTTATTGTGTGGAAAGAAATTTCCATGTCTATTGTCAATTATAAACTGACCTAGCTCTACAACTGTGTTTAATTAATTTTGAACAGTCGGGTTTTTTACTTGACACTGGAGTTTTGTTTCCCTTTTAAAGTATTGCTGTTTCGTTGTCATTTTTTACAAAAGGCTTTTCATATATTGCTTGTCTTTTCTGGGATTCTTACTTTCTTATGGTACTTTATCGTATGATATTTTATTAGATGGTTGTTGACATTTCTGGTAAGTTATAACGTTGGATATTTTGTATAGAAGTATCAGAAATTTAGGCTGTTTCAAGCTCTTTGAATCGAAGTGAATTCGGCCAAATCTGATATTAAATTACCTTAATTCTCCAATACGTCAACTGTTTATGTATTTAAAAGAATAAGATTATCCAAAACATTTCAGGATTGTTGTCAAAGTTACTTCAGTAAGATTTCAAAGTCTTTCTAGCTTTTTCGTTGTTGCTATTAGGAGTTGCAGCAATTTGAAGATAGCTGTGGAATCTTTAATGCCTTTAATGTAATGATATGCAATTTTCTGATATTGAAAGCTTATTTTGTGCCTGGCTCGATATACAGAGGTTGATATTAGAGCAAGGAATATAGACCTTTTTTTAAAGAGGCAGCCATATTGAATAATTATGTACTCCAGCATAAAAACAATGATACAGCCATGCATAATTACTGTATCATGCATATTTTAAAAATTATGCATGGCTGTATCATTGTTTTTATGCTGGAGTACATAATTATTCAACATGGCTGCCTCTTTAAAAAAAGGTCTATTGATTCTTTTCTTCTCTCCTTTACCTCTAATATAAAGTGAAGAGGAGGTTTAATTTTTTGGCTGGTATTGCAACTCTATTGGACCGCCAGGGGCCTTCCCAGCTGGCACATCAACGTTCATCTAACGTTATATGGACGTTGTGAACGTTAGATAAACGTTGAGACAACGTTGTGTGCCAGGAGTATTTTTATCAGCCATTTCGAATTGAATATTTTGAAAATCCAAAAACTTATGACTTCAAAAAGTGGGTTTACGTCTCCTACCAACGTAATCAAAAGCCCAAGAACCTACACGTTTTTTTTTAATAAGAACATCCAAAACTTTTGAAGCCTTAGGATAACTCAACTTAACTTAACTTAACTTTTAAACTAAAAATGTTCTTAACATATTCTTATTTTCGCCATTTTTGGACCTACCCCGGTGGAGGTCCTATAAATTAACCTTTGTCCGTTCGTTCGTTCGTTATTAGCTTTCCTCATGATTGACTCGTTAGTTTTTTCTGATTTTTTACACAAAGATGCATAACTATAAACCCTCGAATGTGACGGAGCCCGATTTTCAAAAAAAAATCTTTTTGGGTAAATTTGGGCCAAAAAACGGCTAAAAAACGGGTTTTTTGGACTATGGGAAAAATTAGGTCGTTAATTTTTTCTAATTTTTTGCATGAAAGTAGGGTACCATGGTAGGTAAAAGATGGCATAAGCAAATTTTTGCAAAAAAATTTTGTTGGCTCAAAAAATGCATGTTTATCTATAAGAATTACTATTAATAAGCATACATCAATGTTCTTAGTCAAATTATTCAATTTTTTTATGAGATAAATGTTTTTTTTGCTCAGGAGGGCTTACTTTTGAAGAATATGTGTGATTAGACATGAAATTTTGGTTGATTGGCTTGTTTTTATAGAAAAACTGGCTAAATTCGATATTTTTTTATAAGCACATTATCAATTACTTAGGTATTAGTTTTTCTCGAGATTGGCTCCTTTTATTCTTTATTATTTTTTGCACAAAGATGCATAACTATAAACCCTCGAATGTGACGGAGCTCGATTTTTGGAGAAAAAAAATTGGGTAAATTTCAACTAAAAAACGACTAAAAAAAGGGTTTTTTGGACTTGTTTTTTCTGACTTTTTGCATGAAAGTAGGTAAAAGATGGCTCAAACAGATTTTTGTAAAAAAAGAATTTTTCAGCTCAAAAGCGCATTTATCTATAAGAATCACTATTAATAAGCATACATCAATGTTCTTAAAATTACTGAATTTTTTGATGAGATATGTTTTTTTTGCTCTCGAAGTCTTGAATATGAAAGAATATTTCAAGAGCATGAAATTTTGGTTTCTAAACGTGTTTTTTATAAGAAACAAACGACTAATTTTGATAGATCGTCACTATTTGTGTTCTGAATGATTGTTTAATGGCCACGCTATCAATTAGTGTTAAATGCATAACCAGTTAGGTTCATAAAAGTATCACTTGTTTGAGTATTTTTGTCCATTTTCCTAAGAAATCGGGTATTTTAAGATCTGCAAAGCCTTGAAATCCTCTTAACTTGTTCTTAACATTTTGACCATCGAAGCCTTGTGTCCTTGTATAGTTTGTTCTTATAAAAAAACGTGTATTGAAAAATTAATTCCAAATCTAATTTTTTGAAATTAGGTGTAATTGAATCAAAAAAAGCCCTTTATAAACCTTATAAATCTAGCATCATTCCCAAAATTAAGCTGTGATACCAAAATATAACGGGAAGGAAGATGCTATGAAAAGGGAAGAAATTCACCCCCATCTCTGATGATTTGTTTATGTCATTTAATTGCTTTTTGTTTAAAACTCATCAACTTCATTTAATCACTTTCCTTGATGAGATAGACGCGATTATGAAACTCAAGAAGGATAATTTTCTTTGGATTGAGTATATACGGTTTAGTGTAGCCTGGGAATCCAAGCTCATAATTTTAGAAAAAACAAAAAATACCTCACCTCACAAAGTTCTAAAATTATATAGCTTGGTGCAGGTAGATTAGTCTGACACAGAATGTTATAAACAGTCTGTGTGTGAACCCTTGTTGACAGACTTTCTGAACTTTGGAAACCCAGGCAAATACACATAATCAACTTATCATAAAAACTCTTTCACAAGCTCTAAAGACTTTCAAAACTACTAAAAACCACATAAAACATCAACCACATGTATTTTAGACTTCCAGCCAACAGCCATTTTGTTTTGAAATGAATCTATGTTTTAACCGAAAGTTGTACGAGGATACAACAAAAAGTTTGAACTTTCTAGACGTGAACGTTCGAAATAACAATGGCCGTTATGAATTGAAAATCCACCGTAAAAATGCGATCACTAACGTGCAAGTTAAACCTAATTCAGCTCATGACCCAAAGGTGTTGAAGAGTATATTCTCTGGATTTCTTAATCGTGCGTACAGAATTTGTGATGACCGATTCCGTCAAGAAGAAATTGATTTCTTAATAAATAACTTTGTCGAGAACGGTTATGATCGTAACACTTTAACCCGTATCGCAAACGATTACGCCAAAACCAGGAACCAGACAACCGACAATCGAAATGATCCAGAGCAACTACCAATCGTTAAATTACCTTGGATACCTGGTCTGAGCCCAAAACTGAGGAAATCCTTCCGAAATGCTGGGTACAGAACAGTGTTCAAGAGTGGTTCAAATCTAAAAACTTTGCTAACTTCTAAGAACAAAAGCCGACTACCACCTAACAGTCACCCTGGTGTGTATATGATAGAATGCGAATGTGGTAAAAGATATGTTGGCGAGACCGGGTTAAAGATATCCACACGTGTCAGCCAACACAAAAGAACGTTGAAGATGAAAAATGGGACATTTCGGGTATAACTAACCATGCTAAAGACTGTACCCAAGGACTTAATTGGAACGAAGCTAGGCTTTTAAAGACTGAAGAGAACAAATTTGATAGAAAAGTGCGAGAGGCATTGGAAATCCAATTCCGTCAGACAGCGCCACATAGTGACCATGGTCTTAATTTAGACGATGGTCAGTATGTGACATCTAGGTTTTGGAAACCAATGCTCTCGCACATTAGGGAGAAGACACTACATTGACTTTTTTGACGTCAAAAAAAGTCAAGGTAGCGCCTTCAACCGTTTGTATTGTTTAGACCTGACGAAGACCTGCACCAAGCAGGTCGAAATATTGTTTACACGAAAAATATATACAGAATGACCATTAAAATGTTATTTAAATCTATGTTTTCATTTTCATTTGTTTTCCTTTTTTCTGCAGAGTCAGCTTTTTCCATAAATTATGCGCGCGCATCGAAATAATCAAAATGCGCGCGAAAGTACTGCTAAGTAATACGCCGAAAGCTGGCCAATCAGGCCGAACCTGCATTGCAGGGAAAAATGTCCCTGCAGGCGAGTTACCTGCGCCAAGCGTTAAACCAGCAGCAAAAATATCATAAACTAGACTGTGAAAAAAGTTTACGCTTGGATTCCCAGGCTAGGTTTAGTGGTACTATTTCATTTTTGTCAAATCTTTTTCTTAGTGTGTTATTATGAAATCGCTGGCTCATTCTTTGTCTTTATCAAAGTCTTTGGTCTTATGAACTGACTATTTCACTTTACCTACGATAAATGACTCGTTGGAAAGATAGTTGCGAGCTTTATCATTTTGAATTTAATCCTTATATGCCAGAATCTTAACAGGAGAAAAATTTGACATTCCAGAATATTTTTTACTCGTGATTATTTTGTTTATTAGCTAATGAGTGATTTGGTATGGAAATCAAAATACAATTTAAGATTGCATGAAAATCATGTACTTTGATAATGCCAAATAATTAGCTGCGGTTTTTCAAAACACCCCTGGTGTCACAGACCCGATGGGGCCCCCCAAACCACTGGATAATTCAGTCAAAATTTCGTCTCCGGTCCAAAAGAATAACCTAAAATTTCATCCCCACTTAAAATTCAATGGAAAAATTGCACTCCAAAAGCATCCCACTGAATTTTTTGACTTGAGAACAATATTATTTCTATCCCCATTGGGGAGAAGTTCCACTGGGGATGTGAGAAAGGGATGTTTCAAAAATGGTTGAATACTACAATGGTGTACAATGCACCAGTTTAGAAATTACTAAAAGATTTTACCGTTATCAGAAACCTATTTTATTCGACATAGAATAAGGTCAAGTAAAGAACTCTAGGACTTTCCCTGCCTCAAGTCGATGTTATTATGTTCTATAAAAAAATAATGATTTTAAATGATAAGATAATGTCCAAGTGTGCTTAGTACTAATCAGATTAATGTTTAAAAGATTAAAACTGGCAGCAATTACACCATACTCTAAAGAACAAGTTGGTAATAAATGTCAAGCTTAAAAGCCTTAAGGCGCACGCGCATTGACTTACTGTAATTTTATATTTGGAAATATAAACAATATCTGATTACGTAATAGAAAGCATTACGTAATTTCGATCTTGATGAAATTAATGCCTTGGAATATAATGAGAGTCTGATGTAATCTGATCAGACCTGAAATATCGTTCATAAATAAGATATTGCTTGACATTACAATCTTAGAAACCACTGAACATATTCAAGGAGCTTGCGCTAAATAAAATCGAGGAAAATTCTTTCGTAATGCACCAATGTACGCAATTCTCACAGACCAACTGGAGACCCTTCCCACTGGAAAATTGGCCAAAATATCGTCCCCGGTGGGAATCCTCCCATTTAATAAGAAATGTGAAAAAATATGGGCACGGAAAAATATGGGAATATCAATCCCCACCGAGTTTCAGTCCGTTACTTTTACTCCCGCCGACTGAAAAAATCCTGTGTCTGTGAGAAATGGGTGTATATACTTTTACTAAAAAGGCTCCACTTTATATCGGTTAAGTGAGCCAGCTAACGGGAGTTATGGCTTACGGACCACTCTGAAGCTAGATATCTGCCAGAATTCTGCTATTTTTAGAAATATTATTGCCTATCGTTTTTATAGCATTGTTGCCAAGACAACTCATTCACCTTAAATCTAAAAGTGAATTTAATGCTGGAAAAATCTGTTCCTTTGTTTCCGATGCATTGCTTTTCTCGTAGAAAGCTTTTTCGAGAGATCCATTTTTATTCGAGACCCCCGTGGGATGCCTTGAAAGGGGAAAAGTGCATCAAGTGACCATTTAAAAATGAACTTAAGTTCAGATAGGCTTGAAGACACGAGAAGTTACATTGCACCAAAGCAAAAAAACTTCTCGTGTTCCCAAGCCTTAACTGGTCTTGTTTATATCTTCAGCATTTTTTATCATTTGAAAAATTTTCAAGAAAATTAAGCCTCAAAAAGCGAAAAAGTGATAAACTCAGTCTAAGCATCGTGATGATTTACTGCTTTATAAAATCGTTGTTTTTGGCGCTAACGTCCTTCATATGACGAAACTCTCATACTACGACCGTTTTCTAACTGATTTTTTCGATAAAAAAGTTCCTTACTCAATTCTTATCGAAATCGTTTTGCAACATTAGTTATTAACTGTGTCTTAGCCTTAATGTCCTGGACAGATTATATTCATAAAGGCTAAATACTATTGGACGAGCGATTTGTTTAAAAACAATAACCTGAGGCAATATTTGAGATGAAATAGACCAATCAAGCTAGGTCTTTCAAACAAATTCAGTTATAGAAAAAATTTATTTGTGTTGTCAAGGTAGTTGGCCTGATCCACTTCTAATCAACTCAAACCACAAAAAGCAAATAGTTTTAGTATTTTTTGACAAACACTATTATCTTTAATGTTAACGTCATACTTAGTCATCTAAGCTAAATAGATCATTTTTATTTTGTTTGATGACGTCATGGAATGGATTTCGTAAAATTAAGCAAATATCCGACAGAAGTAATGTCATAAGTTCATTGACTGGACAAATAATGGTATTCCAAAATTTTGCGTATGTAGTAACGATTTCAAAGAGTGCTACACCGACACCCTCCCATTGGAAAATTGGCCAAAATATCGTCCCAAGTAGACTGGAGTCGTTTATAATGCGTGTAATGTAGTATATGCGTTATATGATAATACAATTATTGTTACGGGATTTAAGTTCCATTCATTACTTTTTACTTTATTTTTCCCCTTTCTGAATTACGAGTCGTCTAGCTTGCTAGACTACATCACAAGTAGGAAATTATACTATAAGTTGTGTCTTCCCTGGAAATAATCAAATAAACAAATCCTCACTAAAAATTATATCCTATTTTTTCCATTCCCGCTGAATTTTCTGACTTAAAAACAAAGTAATTCAAATTCCAAGCCGCAAATATCGAACCCCCATCGAGTTTCAGTCCGCCCCACTGGCTGAAAAAAATCCTTCCGGGTCTATGAGAAGGGGGTGCCAGTGTTTTGATAGTTTGATTCGCACACTGATTGTCATACTGCTATGTTACCAAACATTTCCTAACTACGTAGTCTAGACTCCGGGTGTGAAAAAATATAGGTTAAGACAAATCCCTGCTTAGGGAAGATGCACCTAAATTTCAACTACGTTGGAAAATATATTGAAATACCTTGTTTTTTTTTTCTTTGTTTGGCCTTTTATGACATCTAGTATTAGAAAAATGCTGGCAGATAACTATTTTCTGCTAATTTGTAACGCAGTTTACAATACTTTTTTTACAGCAATCATACTACTAGTCACAAAGAACCTCCACCACTACTGTCAACAACAACCAAAAAAGTTGGCTCTGTAAAACGTAGTTGTCCTGTACGTCGCGGTGAGCGGCCACAAGCTACTGCACACAACAACTATCATCAATCAAAGAAAGACCGTCCATCGTTCTTCGAAAGAAAAGCGAAGAAATATTTTAAGATGCGACAACTCAGGGTAAGATTTGACACAGAATTCATCATTGGTTATTCATTTCTATCTTACTTAAAAGAGACCCCCAAGCGGTTTTCGTGATGACGTGATAGGGACTTTTTGGCAGCGTGATTACGTGATTTGAAAATTTTTCCTTCGTGATTGTATGATGAGAGGTCAGAACGTGATCGTGATTTGGACTTTTTCAAAGGGACGCGTAATTGTCCATTGTTTTGCTGATTTGCGTGATCTTGATTGAACTGAAGACAAGAATTCGTGCGTGATATCGTGATCAGACTTACCGCTGAGGTCTCTTAAAAGTACGTGGACACTATTTTCAACATTCTGACACCCGTGCCAAAGTTGTAATCGAATATAAAATGGCTGAGGTTTTAAATACGGAAAAACTCACGAATGGGAAAATACCTAGTAATCCTTCCCCTGTCCTGCGGGAAGAAAACACGAAAGCCTTATAGCTCTCTTACTTCATATCAAATTTTCCGCTTCTGTATATACCCCATCGTGGAAAAGTGGCTTACTGAGATACGCAAAGGGCAAAGGAAGGCGCAATTAAGTTTCTTGGAGTCTTACAAACTCTTTGGTCTTCTAGTTAGTCTTTTTATACTAAAATTTATTCCGATTTATTACTTCCTCTGATACATAACCGAGTTGCTAAAGATCTAGCCAGCCCTGAGAACGGCCAAACAATCAAGCAACTTAGCTTCAGCAACCTAGCCAGCCCTGGAATTGAGCATGAACTGGGAAGCAACCAAAAATGCCTAAAAAGAGACATTTTCGGCATCATTTGGTATATAAATGTGTATCGATGATATCGATGATAATGCCAAATTTTATATTGGACATTAAATGAGATAAAAAGCCAAAAGTTTCTGGGCATTTTTGGCTCAAAATCCATAAGCAACTTTTTTGGCTGAAATGTGGAAAGTCCTTAGCAACTCCAGCCCTATGAGCCAAAAATTGGGGTTGCTTATAAAAAATGTGTAAAATATTAAGTGATGCAGTGAGGAGTCGTACTACAGCTCAGAGATGCGTAATACTAATAGTGACCTCATAAATACTGATAGCAACCATATCGTTTGAAGTCAATCGGGAAAAGTTTAAATGGTCTAAAACGGACTTGATGACAAATCCAGTGAAGTAGACTAGGAGTGCTTATGAGTGTTTAGAGAATGAGATGGTAACAAATTGCTATAAAAACACAAAAATGCTTTACTATATTTTGGGAAAAAAATTTGGTCACTCATAACTTTTTATTTGTTATTCTCTGAAAAAGGGACTGAATCTAGTTGCATTTGTTGCAAGTCTGTGCAGCGCTTTCAAGAGTCATAAGTGGCCTGCAAGGCAGATAGCCGAGGATAGAACTAATTTTATTTCAAATTTTATACCTATTCCATTGTATAGAACCATCTTTGGGGAGGTCCTATCTAAAACGAAAATTTTCGATGTATTTATGACTTAAAATTTAAATTAAAAAGGTGTGCACCAAATATGTCTTTTTCCATGACATATATTTTTGGGGTTGGGGCTTTTTTGCGAACTGTCACAATCGTGTATAATTTGCAGACCGGCTCGGAATTTCCCTATTTGTATAAATTAAGGTTACTGAATCTTAGAATTGGGAAATGCTTGAGATTTTAACAAGTGTTAGTTATGATGATAAAAGAATATAACCAAAATTTCAGCAAAATCAGACTGCTGGACGTGTTACCGGTGATAATCAAGGTGTACTTACAGACAGCAAATACTCGCATGACTTGATAATAAATCAGCCTTGGGAAAAAAATCAGACTATCCAATCAGTCAATACATGATTTTAGTCATTTAGATTCTGGTCTGTAAAATACCATACCAACCAGACAGGCCAAACCAACATGCATATCACCTTTATAAATCAGGTTTATGCCCTGAATAATGTCTTTGTCAGATAGTAGCATCAAGGCTTTGGAATTCACCTGAACACTGGCGGATTTCAAACAATAGAGCAAGTACGTCGGAAACACACTTAGGAGTGCATGCATGTTAAAAGATAATGAAATTGTCATTAGAGTTATGCCAAAAATGCCGTTTTGGAAAAGATCAATTTTTCACTTTCCTTCTTTATTTAGATATATATTGATTATAGATTAACATTTATAACGTACTGTATCCTGAACAAACAGGGGTTTGAAACAAACTAACCAAAATCATCCTTTAAAATATCAAAACATATAAAATTGGATCTAAACTTTTGACTTTTGGGTTGGGTTTTTTACTTTGGTACTTGGTGCCCCCATGCTTGGTACAATACTTGTCGAATGACCGAGGGCGTGTGTCGCTCAAGTTATGAAGAATGATATCCTAAATAATGGGAATATATTCAGATAAGAAATGAATTTAAGTATATTGCTTAAAAATTTTCGACGAATTCTTTTTGGCATTGTTCGACCCTTTGGGACTAGTGGAATAGTGCTAGTAGTAGTACTCAGTTTTAGGAAATATTGAGAGAATTGTTCTTAAAGAATACTAAACTGCGAAGGTTAATATTGCACCACTTTTTTGGCATAAAATACAATCCCGGTCATGATATTTGAGAAGAAAGAGAAATTCCCACAAAATCTTATAGCCAAAAATGATTTGGAAGCGCTCTAAGTTAGGTTGGAAGGGTAGAGTTTTCATTATGAGTTTTAACACATGAGACTTAGGATCTGAGGATATCTAAAAGTTCAAGAATGGTCCAATAATAGGGCTCCGAATATAGTCTGGAAGTTTATAAGTCCCACCCAAAATGAAATATTCGATTAATTTTAACAAATAGCCCAAAAGCGAGTACTAAAATGTGAAATCGCTGTTTTCGATTCAAACAACTCACAAACTCTACAACAACTCCACTTGAAACCGAGCTAGTGGAAATTGTGCCGCAGCAGAGACAAGGTCGCAAATAAACTCGACAAAAAAAACTGGGGAACTTTTTTGGTAAATTAAAAAAAGAGTCCTTTGCGGAATACCCTTTGAATATTAGCCTCATTCCCCTCGTTAGTTTATGTTTCTATTTCTATTTCATGAACATAGTCCTAGTCGAAACAAAAATGCTTCTGGTCATACGTGGCGTTGTAAAGATTTTAATATTTGTCTGTACCCCCTTAGCGAGCACCTCGTCAAAGACCGGGATTTTTCAGTGGAATTAGACGTTAAATTGCGTAGAAACGTTGGTGACGTCTAGTATAATACTAGGCTAGGGAGATAACTAGTCTGATGAATACTTCATCGATACGGGGGTGTAAGTGGAACCACCTCAAATAGAGTGAAAACAATACTTAAATATGAAGAAAATAATGTTTCGCTTTTCTTTTTATCGACATTGCCAAAATAGATAGGGAACAATAGTTTTGCGCTTTTCTTGACTTGCTGTTTGTAATCAAACTCCTCCTTGCTTTGATCAGAGATAATTAACACGTTCAGGAAGGTAGCAATTTAATAAATCATTCAAAAAGAGAAAACAAAAAGATAGTTGACGAGATCATCATCAACGAGGAACAAAAAATTTCATAATAGCATATAGAAACCAGGTCAACAAAATTGATTCATGTTTACATCGGCTGTGGGTTAGGTTTCGTTATTAGAAATATAAAATCTTTTAGGTTTTTGAATTAGATCAAGCTTTTGGAATATTTTTAAGAGGGTGTTGCAGCATTATTGGTTATTTTTGGGTAAGCCTTTTCTCAGACACCATGTAAAAAGCATGGAAAACGCCCCTTTGTTTCTAGTCGGCAACCCAGTGTTTGCTCCGTGAGAAAGCTCCTATACCGTAAAGTTTGTTTTCGGATAAAAGACTGGGCGCTAGATGAAGTGTTGTTTGCTGTGTATCTTGCTGGAGAGAGAAACAAGTTGAATTTGTATAGGTTTTTATAAAAAATGAGTAATGTAATGAATTTATAATTTGAAAAGAAGAAGAATTGATGTTTTGATGTAGCTGATTTGTGTTTTTATCACTTGGTTTTGTTTGAAAAGTTATTATTGCAGTATATTTTTATTTGAAAAATTGACTGCAAATCAAATCTGTTTAGAATTTTGTTGTGTTATAATCTTGCAGTGAAATATACACACAAAATATAACATCTAGATGGACATGTAGAAGGAGATAAAATACTCGAGTTGCTTTGATGGTAATCAGACAGCAAGATGTCAAGTGGAAGACAGCAAGTTTCTGTTGACAGTTCAGATGGGGGAAGACATTCCTCTCATCACGGGCGAAGTTCGAGCAAAAAGGTTGGTCAGCACAACATTTTCAGTGTTTAAGAATGTTATTGGTAATATTGATATAATTTTATTGGTATTGGTGGTTTATTGGTTTACATTTTGTGTTATAGATGGATGATTCACACTCAAGTTCAAAATCTCGAACAAGAACTGGGACAAGTTCTGGGGATGATGTTTATGTTGGGAAATATAAACTTATCAAAACCATTGGGAAAGGAAATTTTGCTAAAGTTAAATTGGCGAAACATCTACCAACTGGACGAGAGGTTAGTTATTTTATTATTTAACATAATACTGATTCAATTTTCTTTCATTTTAACCATCCCTTGAAATCTCAAAACACCGCCATGTTTATGATCATTTTGATTATTTTTTTCATTCGCGGCTTCCGTATCATCACATATGATATCACGTGACCATCTCATTTTGCCCTCTATTTTGCCAAGGAAAGAGAAAATGTCACGTGGTTAAAAACCGATAATAGTGCTCAGCTTCACTGAAAATTGTTGCGCGTACTTTCGAGTGTAATAGACATGGCAGAATCGCAACTTGTTTTTGCTTGCTTTTTCGCTACTTCTAATTTGCTCTTGCCAAATTATATGGTTAACGTTTTAAATCTCGCGAGCTTATATGTGCTCTAAGAATGCTTTTCAATTATCTGTCTCAAAAGTTATATCAAAAATTAAACTTTATGGTGAAATGTAAACAAACATGGTGGTAATAATAAAAATACTGCTGCCCTGACCTGATTGGCCTCATCATTGATCTTCGACATTTTTATCTAGATACTTCATATAATCTTCAAACCATTTCTGTGCTGCTAGGATAATTTAACATAGAAACCTCATACTAGAAATCTCCTTTTTGCAGAATTTAGAATCTATCATATACCTTGTCTTTGCAAGCACTTTGATCATTTTTCACTCCTATTACCAGACGATCTCAATTGGACGGAATCGACGATCGAACCAGTCGAAGCAAAGCGAACGCAATCGACGGATTGAAATTCGATTGTTGAACACAATCGAATCTCAATCGAATAATACCGCAATTTTCAGATTCGATTGATATTCGATTGCGTTCGATTGATGTTCGATTGCGTTCGATTGCGTTCGATCATCGATTCATTGACCCCCCGATTGTTCATCGAACAATTTCGGGAAATCAAAATTAGTTTCATTCGGCTTGTGACGTTTGAGAGCTTGGATGTTGGGAAGCTGCAAGAATAAAGCCAGACGATCTCAATCGAACGGAATCGACGATCGAACCAGTCGAACAACAATCGAACCAATCGAACAACAATCGAACCAATCGAATATTACCCAGAATTTTGACGTTCGATTGAGATTCGATTGCGTTCAACAATCAAATTTCAATCGGTCGATTGCGTTCAATTTGGTTCGATTGGTTCGATCGTCAATTCCGTTCGATTGAGATCGTCTAGCTATTAGGAAGGCACAACCCCAAATTATCCTGTATTTTCATGTCAGCAAGTACCATATATAAACCTATGGTTCAGTCAATATTCCCATCCAAGGCAAATCAACATTATTGATGACTAGGGTGACTTTCATTCTCGGTATAATAAACCTTATGCAGAAATACAGTTAATTTTTCTGTGAAACAACACAAATCTATGGTGATATAAAGACGGTTGCAGCCATTCTAATTTACCTCTGACTTTTGGCTATTGCCGACGCAAGTGTCATTGTACATTTGGCTTTTGCTGATGTTAGAGTGCGTACGGTACTTTAGAATCCAGAATTCTTTGTTAACTCAAATAAGTCTGACTTAAAAAGGCTGCAGCCGGCAACACTCAGGCTAGGCATATTTTTGAGAAATTTGCATAACAGGCTATTGTACCGGGTATGACAAAAAGACAAACATTTGCCTTGCTCTGCCAGATTATGGAAGCGACCTGAAACATCACACAATTATTACATGTATTTCTAAGGTTCCCAGAAAGTTTTGTCTTCAAGAGCTATTCTTGTAAAGCCACTGGTGCTAACTCTTACACATTTCCACATAGTCTCACACTTTTTTTGAAATATTTGATTTCTCACACCACTGTAACACTGCTCAGGCAAAATCATTGATTCCTTTTTTAAAGGTCATAGAATTACCAAGTACTGGCATTAAAAAACAAAATTCAAATTGGTGGCCAAGTGAACACAAAAACAAAAAATTAGGATTTTTCAAACGCTTATATAACAGCAGAATAAGACAGGGACGTGCAGCCAAATTAAAAGTAAACAGACCTTGAATCTTTTGTCTGCCCAAATAAAGAAAATATTCTAGCTGTAGTAATGTTTACATTCAGAAATAAATCCAATTCAACCAGACCTACAAGGCTTTAGACCACACTGTGGTCTTCCAGTAAACTCTCTCAATGATTTTCAAAATTCTGAAAGGTTGGAAACACATTCCTTCCAAACAGATTTATGTCATTTCTTCTTATTTCCTTTAAAATATGTCATTTCTTCTTATTTCCTTTAAAATATACTTAGTTGTTTTGGTTGGTCGGTAGAAGGAAATTGCATTCATCCTTAAATGCTGCCCTCTCAATCATGCATGGATTTTTTGTACATGGATTCAACTCGTTCAACTCTTCTTGTTCGTGTTCCTTCATTCATTGATGGAGCTGATCAATCGTTTGAACTGCCCAGTTCCTTTTTGACTTAACCATTCTCCTTATCGATGTGTCTGAGATTTTCAGCATCTTAGCGATGTGGATGTGCCTGGAGTGTCTTTCTGAGAGGAGACTAATTCTTCAACAGCATCTTAGTTATCTGGAGTTGTAGCGCTCACTAGACAACTGGAACCTTTTTTTCTCCATCGTTTAATGTTCAACATATCTTTTAAGCAGACAAGTTGCTGAACTCTTGTCCCACTTTTTCTAGGGATACAATAAGCAGAGTAACATATCTCATGGTAATGGCAAATAATAACTTTGTCTGCAGCGGAGAGACCATGTCAACGTCACACAATATTTGTTTCAAGTGGAAAAATTTCTTTTTTTGGTGTGACTGTTATAGGTTTTTGATACTTGTTTTTAGCACTGTAGCATCTTCCATTGACAAAAAAAACAACAGAAAAGCTACCATGAACAGCAGCATCTAGCTTACAAGAGTGGTGCAAAAAATGAAAATAATTTTTGACATCAAATCTGTAAACAATTGTGTTTTTTTGCAATGATTTCTAAAAATTGTTAGATCTTTTGGAAAAAATATAAACACAAAACTAAACTATACTTACAGGAATTATTGGAAATACAGGGTAGTTGTGTGAAGTTTCAGATTGTTTCAATAATCTGGCTGAGCTACATCAAATTCTAAAATTGGTGATTTTGGTATTATTGCATGATGCACTGAACTTTTGAGTTATCCACTAATATTGTATACAATTATTAAATAGATCGATTTTAAACACTAGGTTGTTTTTTCTGATTTGCTGTCACTTTTCTAAACAAAATATAGATTATTAAATTGACTTTTTCAAAAAAAAATTCATATTAAACAAACTTTCATCTCAGCAAGGTTCAAAAAATTATTAAAAAACATTTGATCAGATACTTTAAATTTTATTAAATTTAAAGATGGAATGTTTTGTGTAAAATTGTTTTCCTGTCTGAAAAATTAAAATCAAACTTTGAGCACTGAAAATTGGTTTAATTAGAATGTAAAAGAGCCACGAGCCTTTGTTTTAATGATATTTCATATCATAGCTTTAAAATCAAAAATGTAAAATTTTATTAAAAATGTTACGAGCTTTAATTTAAATTGTATTCTTTTGTAGGTTGCGATCAAAATCATTGACAAAACACAATTAAACCAGACCAGCTTGCAAAAGGTAAGTTTGACATTAAACCAACTGCATACACTTATATAACTACTCAACTTATTAACGCAAATTGGTTACGCTCGCTTTAATTACAACCGTTAAAAAAATTTGAGCCATAGTAATTTTTGAAAACCCGTGTTGATAAATTGTTGTATTTATTTTTCCTGTGTTAAATACTTGATTAGTTGTATAAGTGTAATAAGGTAAGCAATTTCAAATTGGAAGACTAGCCAAGTAGCTAATGCACATCTAACTCACCATTATTGAGATATTTCACTAAAACGTGGAAGGCCCATCTCACACGTCAGATAGAGTTCAAACTATGTTTAAGGTTGGATTTTGATCAGACAATGTGAGATTCTGATGTGGATATATTGAGAACTTTTTTGCTGTGTTTGCGGTCCTATGGTTTACTTCAACTGATTTTCAATCAGCATTTAATTGTAAGATTCAAGTTTGAAGTTGATTCCAATAATGAATGTATGTTTGATTGAATCAATAATACTTGTTTGTCAGAACATTATTTTGGAACTAAATTTTCAATTTGATTTCTTTTTATTTAACAGCTGTTCCGTGAAGTTAGAATTATGAAATTTTTGGATCATCCCAACATAGGTTAGTTGAACCAATCATTTACAATCAATTACTTTAAGCATGCCTCTTAGTTCAAGTTGAAAGTATTAAATTTTTGGTAAAATAACTTACCACCAAATATAGTCCTTTTTAACTTGGTTTTTTAGTGCCTCTTTTCATATTTGAAGTCAGCAGTAATTTTTAGTATATTTTTCTAAAAATTTCTTTCATTTTATTTAGTAAAACTTTATGAAGTTATCGAAACAGACAAAACACTTTATCTTATAATGGAATATGCAAGTGGAGGTAAATATTTTATTCAAATTAACTTTATTAATTTGATTAAATTTTCAAATGTCCAAAATATAGCTATAAAACTGTAATTTAAGCATTTTCAAGTGTGCCAATGAGTTTTAAGTAAGGCTTCTGTAATGTTTTTTAATGCTTTTTGTAATGTTTTGTAAAGGTCTATTTCAAAACAAAATTTTAGAATAGATTTGGTCACAGGTTCCATTTTCAAAGAGGAATCCATCTGAAATATTCAGTTTAAAAGAAAAAATTTGCTGGGTGACTCTAAAAAATCTTAACACTCAACCGATTTTGTATAAACAAGACTGTGAAGAATGTTTTTAAAAGTGCTATCGTTTCTACTCAAAAAAGTTTCAAAAAATCGATCTTGATATTTACAAAAATTAGATTAGTGTTAGCAATGTGTTTTTCAGGAATTTCTTTTTCCAAGTATGACCAAACATTCAGTTGACATGGGCCTGAACCTGAGATAAGCTACTATTTGAGATTATCTGTTTTCTGTCAGAATCTTTGGGGCAGCACAGAAACTTGATCTGATTTCGTACACCCTTCTAATATGGACTATCATTTTATTTTTAGGTGAAGTATTTGATTATCTAGTAGCTCATGGTAGGATGAAAGAAAAAGAAGCAAGAGCTAAATTTCGTCAGGTAAGTCAAAATATAAATTTACGTAGATATCAGTCAAGATTTATCTATTGGCATGATTTTTTTACAATTCAACTTGACTCAGCACATAAGAAGGGTTTCTTAAGACCAGAATAAATTTCATATTTTCTTATTTTCTTTATGTAAAAAAGCCACCATGTAAGTTATTATTGCTTGGTAACTTTCTATCTAGATTATTTAACAAAAATAGTATGCCTTCATTTTCTAGATCGTTTCTTCTGTCCAATACTGTCATCAAAAACATGTTATACATAGGGATTTAAAGGTTAGTGTTTCACGTAATTATTGTTTGGTAAATTTTAACTTTCATTACAATGCCTGAGCCAAGTGATATCGTGTATAAAATTCAGGCTCAAAGTTCAGCCGTTCTAGTTCAAATGCCAACGTAAATTTGGCTATTGCAGGTACGTAAAAGTGCTTACTGTACTATAGAACCCAGAAGTTTTTGTCAACGCAAATAAATTTGAATTAGAAAGGCTGAAGTTACGCTTTCTGTGTGTCTTTACTTAAAAACTAGGGAGGTCATATCAGTGTTATCAAATTTATACACAATATGCTAGTTACTACACTTGACAGAGAACAACAGGATAAATTTTTCTTTGTTTTAAAAATTTTCCAAAAATAATTTTGAGCCTTTGGCCTATATTTGCCACTATACTGTTAAAAATTACTTTGTCCCTAAAATTATGGCTTATTTGCAAAATATCCAAAGAAATATTTTTTAGGTTAAATGTAACATTTTATTTTCTCTCTTTTTTTTTCAGGCTGAAAATTTATTATTGGATGCTGATATGAATATAAAAATAGCTGATTTTGGATTTAGTAATGAATTTTCTCCTGGTAATAAATTAGACACTTTTTGTGGTAGTCCTCCATACGCTGCTCCTGAGCTGTTTCAAGGCAAAAAATATGATGGACCTGAAGTGGATGTATGGAGTTTGGGTGTCATTTTGTATACATTAGTCAGTGGCTCCTTACCATTTGATGGGCAAAATTTAAAGGTATGGCTCAACTTTTTAAAAATCTTCTTCATTGTGATGAAGTAGTTTTTAGACAAAACCTAAAGCCCATTCACTCTAAGTGAGCACTAATCTTTGTTTTTGGAAAGATATTTCTAAGCGAGAAAAAATGGTATTGGATTAGAAGAAGTAAAGTACCGTTCGATTGCATGCTGCTACAACTTCTATGCAACAGCTTCCTTCCGATCAGTTCGTATTTTGTACTCGTAAAATACAATTTACGCTTTTAAATCCATCAGATTGCAGACATTCTTTGGTTAACATCAGTTAACATAATTATGCATAACACACTACTGTATTGCTACTAAAATATTTTTCTTGTAGGAGCTGAGAGAACGTGTTCTGAGAGGAAAATATAGGATACCATTTTATATGTCAACAGGTAATACGATATTTAGTTTTAGACTGCATCTTCTTGTGCCTTTTTTGATGAGTCAAGTAAACTAATGAAAATAATTTCACTGTCCATCAATCTTTAGTTCCTAATTTTGTGGGGACAGGCTTTAATTTCTTTTAAAGTGAGGCTGGACTTAAAAAATTGTTGCTTTGCCGTCACCCGACCGAACCTACCTTAAAACTTGCCGACCCAAAAAAATTTATTGCCATTTTAAAGAAGATTTTTTTTTTCTTCAAAAACTTCAAACAATCAAATCAAAACTCGTATCTAGTCTGTCTCAAGCATAAGAATCGTGAATTCACTGCTAGCGCTCTTCTGTTTTCCATTCAAAATTACCTAAATGTAAACAAACTGTTTTAACCCTTCCATGTACGAAAATTTAATAAATAGTCAAAATAAAATAAATTTCCGACCGACCGACCCACCTCCAAAATCTAGGGTCGGGTGACGGCAAACTAACAATTTTTTAAGTCCAGCCTGACTTAAATATGTTAGAATTACTAAATGGGTAATTGCCCTTCAACCGAACCGAACCGAATAAAAAGGTATTGGACGTTTATCAGAATTGAATGGCCTCAAATTTTGCGTCATGTGGCGAACTTATTCCCTTTTGGGTGTAAGGGTTTATCGTTGATAGGTGTGTTAAGGGCTACATACACTACACAATATATTGTCAGGCAATATATTGATGATATATTGCTGAATGTCGACAATATATTGAAAAGGTGTCCGCAATATATTGTCAGCTCGATTTGCAATATTCCAACAATAAAGGGGGATTGTTTACAGAAAGAAAATTCCTTTTTATAATAGAGTACCAGTTGTTTACTTCGTACATTACGGTCCGCAAACCATATTGTCGAATATTGTTCGTCAATATATTGTGTAGTCTAAGTAGCCCTTTAAAGTTTTCAGCTTAATTATTTCAAAGTTGTTCTTTGTGCCAAATGAGCCTTATAACCTAATTTCTTTTTGTTTTTCCTTTTTTTTAGACTGTGAAGCTTTGTTGAAGAAATTTTTAGTTTTAAACCCAGAGAAGAGGGCGTCGCTAGAAACAATAATGACTGACAAATGGATGAATATAGGTTATGAAAATGAAGAGTTGAAACCTCATATTGAACCAAAGCCAGATCTGAACGACACGAAGCGAATTGGTAAGTGCCAATCAAACTTTTTTATCAATTTATTTTGATAGACAAAAGCATGTACACATTCTAATGAATTGGGACTTAAAAGGAAATACCTCTTCCTGGAAATAGTAGTCAGTAGTAGGAGAAGAATTTAGATTTACGGATTACTCCAATTAATCAAATGTCTATTTTTGGAGAAAAATCTTTTAACTAGCCCATTCTCATCGCCACCTTCCTCTACATATATAATAATCACAAAGCGAAGGGAACTTGACATTTTGGGAGGATATTTATTTTATTTACTGTTTTTTGGTAGCCACTTTGAAAATGACCTAATAATGTGTCGTTGAACATTCTGTATTAAGTCCAAGCAATCAAAACAGTCTTGACCCATCTATAACTAAAATGTTGGCTATTAAAAACGCGGTGGCCTTTTTAGGATCGCCCTTTTAGAATAGAAAAAAAAACTGTCGTTCGTTGTCCTTTTTATTGGACTAATGAGATTTTCCAAAGGTCTAACAAAAAAATGGGGGGAGAGAGAGAGAATTGTTTGTTTGGGTTTAACTACAGTCCCCTTTCACTGTATCCTTTCTGCACGATGTATTGGAATGAATCTTCTCACGCTGTTTCTAGCTTTATTACAACTCTTTGCGTACACAAAATGAGACCTGGTTTCCACCAGTCCTTTTTCATGAGTAGAAATTTCTCTATTTCTTACTTACACATATATTATATCCAATTCCTTTTAACAAGTTTTTTCTTTCTTCCTTCTTTCTTTTCTTCCTTTTTCATTTTGTTCAGTTGCAAAATTATGTATTTGTCGTTCTGTTTTTCTTTATTTTTCGTTTTTTCTTCAGTTTCTTTTCTTCAACTTTTTTTTCTCCTTTTTTGTTAAAGGTAAAAGATGAATAATTGATTTGACTACTTTCGACCATCTTTTTTGACTTAACGTTTGTAAAGTGTAATGAAAACGATGATATAGGTAGTCTCATAAATTCACTGATTTCTTCACCCCTTTCAGACTATATCTTCCTGATAAGTCATCAACAGTTCCAAAAGTTACTCACTGCTGTCGGAATTTTACTTTCACTTTCCCTTTACTACGTATAATCACAATTAAAAATTCACACTTGATATGGCTTAAAAGCTATAGTGAGTTGCCGGAATTGAATAAGATTAGCAACAGGATGTTCAAACGACATCAAGATACTAATAATTACCCTTGGGAAAAAAAAACAAGTATAAAATCTGATGAAATATAAATGCCATACTAGCTACAAAGCTATTAAAGCTTTTCCGACTACTCAGTTTAGCATTTTATTTCACAAGGCAACTGATAAGTCCCGTTTAAAATGTTTTTGTGTGATATTTCTGGATATTTCATCAACAAAAAAGCAATTTGCTGTGACATTTTTAATGATGCATTACTTGTTATTCGTATTATATAGATGTTATGGTGAAAATGGGTTTTACCATGGGCGAAATACAAGAAGCTTTGAAGAGCAACAAGTACGACGAGGTGATGGCTACCTACCTGTTATTGGACGAGACCAGGCTAACTAGTTCCGATTCCATTCACATAGACGCCACTTTCATCAAGAACGCCAACAATGAGAATTCGACCAGTCGATCCACTCGCAAGTCGGGCAAAGAGAACAAACGGTATCCAGAGTCTAGTCGCTCTGAAAGGTGCGTTTAATGTCACTGATTTTTCTTTTCCTTGTGAATGATACTTTGAGGAGCCATTATCAAAATTCATTGTGAAACTCTGAAGAGTGCGTTTTGGCGCATGTTTTCGGGAGTTAATTCAATATTTTGGTAGCGAGTACCTCACCAAAACAGAGGAATCATTCCATTTCTGCGTAGAACAAAAGTATAGTATAGTATACCAGTATAAGTATAGACTACCATTTTGAATACGCATGTTTGATGTTTAATTTTCTAATGTCGACAACGCAGTGCAATTTTGAAATTCGTGTTAAAATCGTGATTTGAATAAGGTTTTCTCTGCTGAACAAGGGAACATGCTGAGTTTTGATGATGTGCTTTAGTAAATGCCCTTTTTAAGAATAGAAAACTGTATTTCATTTCACACAACTACCAACCTGATGTTTTAGATTGAGTACATATATTAGGAGGTTCCTCTAGTCTCCCTGCTGTTTTGTTAATTTGAGTATTCTTTCTCACAAAACTCATTTTTTGAACTTTCACTTCAGGGCACCGTTGATAAACGATAAATCAAGCACGACGAACGGGGATAGGTCGAGTCGATCGACTGGCCGCACTACCGACCAAACCGGCAAGAATCCAAATGTCGCCGATATTCCCGACACGGAAACGCTCGATAAAACTCGGAACTCTTCCAAGGGATTACAACGTGTAAGTTTCTCGTCTTTTTTATTGAGCTTAACTTATTGTTCAGAAGCAGCTATAAAAAGCGTCTGAAACGCAGTGCACTCGAAGCAAAACAGCCTTTACCAGTTTACTACAGTATTATTTTAGATTGACTAAAACAACAAAGAAACACCGATTCTGATGTCCTTTTCATATACAAGTTTTCAATGTCTATTATCGGAAACGTAGTGCAAAATTCATTGTGCAGAAAAAAATCTCAAATAGATTAGTCGTGTCGTTTCCTGATAATCACATCGTTGCAAAAAAATAAAAAAATCTTCAGTCTTTTTCTTTGTTATTAGCAGAAAAGCGCACCATCAGGGCCTCAATCAAGAAGACATACGTATGGTCAAGATCGTGCACCAAAAAATGCAACATCGGTTCCTGAAAAGGCAACTGGTTCTGCGGGGCAAACTAATGGTGAAAGGGATAGGTATGTATCTTTTGTTATGTATCTTTTGTTCATTTAAAGGAGTTTGTATTTCAGATTTGTTTGTCACTTAAATAAGGTCCAGACAGTTTCCAGAACACAGGGTACTGAATATAGCTATTTTTGATATGCGTAAGTCAAGATGACGTCATATTTTCGAGCGGAAGCACCCGAAAAAAGCCGGATTTTCACCACCGTGTTTCTATTTTTAGTAATAGAGAGGTCAAATCCTGATTTTTTTTCGGGCGTTTCCCATACAAAAATTACTTATGCATATCAAGAATCACATGCTAGAAATTAAATAATTTTTGCTCAAGCCTCATTGGACATTTTGCTTTCTCTTTTAGCGATCTACCACAAGCGTCAAAATCGAAACAGAAAAATATGAACGATCGTTTATCTCCGACCAGGATATCACTACCACCTATCAATAAAAACGAAAGGAGGCACGACCATGAGTTCGGTAGACCAACGTAAGTGTTCTCCAGTTAAAGGACACCCTCGCAATGGCGGGTACTCTTAAAGATGATCTGATATTCAGATGGTGGATTGGCGGCCGCTAACGCTAACGCTAAAGATCTAAAGGAGCGGACCTTTATTATCCGGAAAATATTTTGGTTCGACCCGACAATTCTCGAAAACGAGGGTTGGGTTCAGGCCTCCCACTGCAATTTCCCGACCTTCAGAGCTTTAAGAAATTTCTACATCGACAGTTTTACAATCAAGTAAATTTGAAAGTATATTATCTTTTAAATACATTCCTTTTCTTTACTTTTAGTACTGCACCAGGCACAGGCCCACTGGATATCGGTGCCAGCCGAAACAACAAACTTCGAAGCACATATCACGGTTCAACCGGTCAGCGGAAAGCCAAAGTACCGGAAGAACGTAGCGTAGATACCAACAGTGCTGTAGCCAGCGGTCAACGAACCCCATGGTTATCCAAATTAAAAAGCCGGTTCAGTACTAGGTATGCCCCCCCCCCCAAAAGCTTAACCTATAGTGTAACTTTCCTGAAAGAAGCTTGCTTAATATGTATCTTTTGGAAGCTTTGAATACAAAATTGTTAGAAGTGAGCTTACTTCTCTAGATTTTTCTCAAGAAATTTTTATCCAACTCAAGTTTTCATACTTTTCGTGGCCATTATTTTTCCGTTTCTCCATTATTTTACGTTACTGTGAATTTATATAAAATTGACTCTTGAATTTTTATAGAATGTCTCGTGAAAATTTACTCAGCAAATTCAGGCGGCGTCGGTAAGTGTTTAACGGGACCGTCTTTCTCGCCCTACCGCCCGCGTTTTTCCCGCGTTTTTATGATTTTTTTACACGACACCGCGCGTCAAAATAGAATTTACACCTTTTTAATATCCATATCACGAAAAAAGCAAAACAAAAGCTTCAAGAAGTTAATGTTCTGTCGAAATGGCACATCATATATGCAATCTTTCTGTGGTGCAGTATTATATTAACTAAAAGTAAGTATTTCATGTAACACTTAATACCTTTTTAAAACGTTAAATCTCCATACTTCATAAATAAATACCTTTAGCGGGGGAGAGGTTTCCTGATATTTTTTTATGAATAGCTTCTCGAATTGCATGTAGTTCAGTCAAAGCAGACTAGTACTCTCTCCTTTTTTCTTCTACTTTTTTCTGTTATTTTGATATATTGTATCGCTATTCGTCTAAAACGAATTCTGCATAACGGAACTGATTTGATGATATACGGAACCCTCTCCTTCCCGTTTTAGGTTGGCAAAATTACTAAAACCCTTTAAACCAATATACACAAAAAAATTCACAATTCTGAGAAAAACTACTTGTCCCTTATCACAACTGACAGAGGTCGAGCTGAGCTGGTATGCATAAACTATTTGAATGGTATGTAAACTATTTGATTTTGTTAATTCTCCTCTTCACAATTGCTTGTTCGTGATGACGTTCTCAGATCTCTTAAACATATTGACAAGCTATTAAATATCACCACACGGTTTTTTTCTACTATCGATATTTTGACTGGAGATAACATTTCCTTATCTCAGTCTCGCTTTCTCTCTCAAGGACAAGTCAACTATTTTTCTTCTCCGTTACTGTATAATCAATCAATAACAACAACTTGATTAACAACATAAAAATCAACTAACATTTAATTTGAACACTTGCATTTTTTCCTTTTCTCTTTATAAAGACACTCTTTAGTACTATAAGCTGAGGTATCATGCTGCTAAGTCTTGTCTAATCATATCTCTGCTTTTAAAATTAATTCTGATTTTTCCTATTTTCCTCGTTACTCTCTACACATGAGACAGATTAACATTTTATAATTATTAAACGATTAACTTTGTTCGTTCTTGTACTGCAATCGCATTGTGGAGGTCATTATGGCTTCCAATTACTGCACACTAAATCACTTTAATTGCGCACCATTTGTATCTGATGAATTATTAGCACAAGGAAACTTTTCTTATTTAGTTACACAACGATATCAAATGATGTAACACTCAGATCGTCTAGTTTATGCCAATTAAACCATAGTTTATTATCGCACTTAAACACACGTATCATAAAGTTTTCAAATGCATTTTAAAGAACTAATCCAAGTAATATCTAACTAATTAATAAAGCCTTCCAGTGATAAGAGAATGTATTGTCTGAGAGCATTTCTGAGGTAAATTTCGGACTTGCTTACAGTGCCCGATAAAAACCTGCTTTAACAAGTACCGTAAGTTAGTCTAATGTCAACACCCCTCTTCTAATTTCGACACCTTTCTTTGGAGATAATAGGAAGGTCAGGATAACTGATATACAAAAAAATTTTTCCTCTCTGATCGCTCGCTATCAGCATTTCCGACCTTCCTATTATTCCTATCTCTAAAGAAGAGTATCGAAATTAGAAGAGGGATGTCGATATTAATTAGACCAACTTACGGTAGTTCAGAGCATTGAGTTTAAGGCCTTTGAGGGGCTAAAGAGGAATCTTAAAACTTTTTCAAGCAAAAAGAAGTAAAGATTTGCGTTGCATTCAGAATGACGGATTGCCCTTTCTTTTCTTTTTTTGCGGTGTATTTATTGAAGAAACTTGCTATTGGTTTTACTTTCAATATGTCGTTTGTGTAAAGACTTTGCGATGTGAGTCACGTGTTTTGGATGGGAAATAAATGGCTTGATTCGGGGCTTTGTTTAATGGTCCAGAAACTCACTAAATCTCTCAAATACATTCTCCGCTTTCTGGAAGGGAACCATTCTTAATTTCTGTAATTCGTAATAGAATAAATGCACATGAATTTATGCACTCTTGTACCTCGACAGAACATGTTTTAGCCGCACTCCCCTTTATTTATTTGTTCGTAGAAGTAGAACCTTAGTTTTGAAATATTTTGTCCGCCGGGAAGTTATTTTTATGAAACACTACCCTCTTTATCTTTCCATTCACATCAACAAAAGTTTTTTTTTTTAATTTGCGGCTGTTTTGAGTGTAAGATTTTCTAAGCATGTACGGAAAGAATTTTTTCAATTGCACGCATACACACGTTTACCACTAACAAAAAAAACTTCACAATTATAACCCAAAACCTTCCATTTGACTGACGATTTTCCCGAGACACGCTAACCAATCGAACCAAACACCTTTCTCATTTCCTGCCCCTATTCACAGACTTTTTACTATGATTGAAAAAAAGTTATAGAAATGACTTCCCTACACAAGTGAGACTGTTCTCAACCTTATTAAGCTCACGTTCTTTTGGAATTTCGGCTCGAACCAACAGTTACTATGCAAGGTCCTAAATCCGGCTTCTTTAGTTAAAGCCGACAGGCACAATCGACGAAAGTCAACTTTTTTTTATAATTAAGAAATCAAAAATCTTTTGGTAATGCATAGACGGGAACATTTGTAAACTTTTCCTGGGCGACAGACATGCTAAAAGTATTCCTGTAACTTTAAGGTTTCAATTCCATTATACGAAATTACTTGATCATTGATCGTGTCTTTGAG
The DNA here is from genome assembly GCF_902728285.1 of Clytia hemisphaerica. Lineage (NCBI taxonomy): Eukaryota > Metazoa > Cnidaria > Hydrozoa > Leptothecata > Clytiidae > Clytia > Clytia hemisphaerica. The sequence goes on along the minus strand of NW_027103836.1, from coordinate 1,861,599 downwards.
CTTTGAGAAGTTCCGTTAGATTTCGGGATTATTCACGGTACCGTTGCATTGCCAGAAAAATAACATTACACACAAGACATGAAAATGTCAAAGACGGGCTTAATACTAGAGAGCAGTCTCAATCATATATGATCGCATTGGGAGATGGACCTCAAAATACCTATTTACTGGAGCTCTTGAATACCTTTAAAAACTTATCGTTTTCATTTAGTTATCGTGAGGTGTTTGAGGAATCCTTCTTCATAAGGCGGTTTTACTTTTTATATAATCGAATCTCGTTAATTCAAACTCGAACAAGGAATCTCATTGGTTCGAATTACGGAGAGATTCGAATAAAAGAAGTTTGAATTAGCGAGAGCCCAATTTATTTTGCATTATGTGAAAAGCTACAAACCATTCTTCATGGAAATATCCCTTTTTTCTATCTTCAGACAATCGAATGTAGGAACGGGCGACAGTTCACCAAGCCCTCCAACCACACCACCCTCCACCAATTCCTTCGGACCTGGTTTCGACCGCATCAAACCACGCTCGCTTCGATTCACATGGAGTATGAAAACGACCAGTAACCTAGACGCCGAATCTGTCATCCATGAGATGAAACGCGTCCTTGATTTGAACATGTGTGACTATGAATGCAGAGACAAATATCTTTTATACTGTGGACACCGAAGCACCAAGAACAATAACACTCTAGTCCAATGGGAAATGGAGGTCTGTAAACTACCAAGACTTCACTTGAACGGCGTCCGCATGAAACGTATTCAAGGACCAGTAATTGATTTCAGGAATATCACATCGAAAATATCCAATGAAATGAATTTGTGAATGGATTGAATGTGTGTTTTTTTAAATCGGAATGTTGTTTCAATTTTTGGGGGATATGAGACATTTTGAAACGATATGATGAAATTGGCTCAAAAAGAAGAATAACGCGTCTATGAAGTCAAACTGGCAGCTCAGAAACAAGAGAGTCGACCTCATACCATCCATTTAATGTCGACTTCAATGGTTTTGTAACCTTCTAATCACTACATATCACTAAGGCGTTGACACACCTAAAGTTATTTCAGAAAGGTTTCTTTGAAACTTCAAAAAGACATGCTCAAACTCATAGATTTCAAGTTTGCAATTCGATTATGATTAGTTTTTCGTATCAGATGAAACTAACGACCTGACTCGGACAACACCTTAATCGTCAGATATTTGTGTACGCTTCTTGGTAATGACGTGCATCGAGAGTTATGCTTACGTGGTGCGATAATTTTGGAGCACATCTCTCCTATTTTTTCCACGAGATCCTGGTAATAGCTGGCTCATATCCAAGACTTTAGCATTTCTCTTATGCAAAGAAATTGCCAATAAGTTTGAAGCCTACGAAAATCATTGCAATAAAATCAATGCATAATGATATTTTTATTAACACTTTTTCTTTTTCGACTAAAAGATGTTCTATTTTCACAAAGTAACACTCAGTTGTCGATAGATTTCCAGAAATGCTTCTCCCTGGAAGTCCCAGCAATTATTTGACTGGATTTCTATCGACAATTAAGTCCAATTTCTGTAAAGTTTTATTTTTTTTCAAACCTGATAATGTTAATATTATTTTTTTCAAACAATTAGTATTTTATTGTTTCGCTTTCTTCGAGATAAACTCACTTTGATACTTCTAACGTAACGTCAGGATTGGTTTGAAAAATGCTTCAGCTTTCGTTTAAAAGTCGGCAATATGACTTTAACAGACACTTATACACGTAGCTTAATTCTATTTGGTTTTCCCCGATATTCTTCGGAAGCTGTCCGTGCAGGTTTTCTAATAGAATTATTAATATGAACAGACCACATCCATATGGACGTGGGGTTTGAGAATTTCCCGGTAACGTCAAGAATTGTAAATAATACGAAATCATTTTATTTTTTGTTATTTCGTGTGTATTATTAAGTTGTTGAAACTTTTCTTCACGCAACTTTTCTATGCTTTTCTTCTTTTACTTGAATTGGACTGAATTCCAATGAAGGTTTGTGAAAGATTATGATCATTATAGAATGGGTTCCAGTCGTTTCGAGAGTCAAAAATTGTCAGAATTAAGAAAAGTAAAATATTACTTGGAAAATCGCTGTTTTAGTTTCGGACGTATTTATTGATTTTTTTGGCGTTTTTGACTCTTGTTAACACGACTTAGACGTCTTCACTAAAGCTCTGTTGAATTTGCTGAGTAAATTTTCACCATTCTATTTCACCAGTCATTTTATTTACATTTTCATTTTTCTTTTCTTCCATTCAGCCGACCATTAGGTGACAACTAGTCAATGTATCATCAGGACACCCACGAAGAACATTTTAAACTATTTTCATTTCTTTATAAAAAAACCTTAATTTTTCGTTTAAGTCGATCACTTGGTGAGGAAGCTCAGCCAACGGGCAAACCGCGCTCGCTGCGCTTCACATGGAGTATGAAAACCACCAGTAGCATGGACCCGGCAGATATGATGGCGGAAATCAAACGCGTTCTCGACCTTAATGGATGCGACTATCAGCAGAGGGAGAAATTCTTGTTATTCTGTATACACGGAGACCCTTATGAGAGTTCACTTGTCCATTGGGAAATGGAAGTGTGTAAACTACCACGACTATCATTGAACGGTGTTCGCTTTAAGCGTATCTCTGGCTCTTCCATAGCATTTAAGAACATTGCGTCCAAAATTGCAAATGAGTTACAGCTATAGTATAAATGATGGAGTTTGACTGAACCCATCCCATTGATGTTGTTGTCAACTGCATTGTTTATATGACGGAGAAACCATGGTAACGTTTGTTTGGAAGTGTTTCAAAATGGCGGGGAAAGCTGTGTCGAAGGAATCCAATGATAATCAACATCTTCGTCGTCCAAGAGTAAACTCACTTCGTAGACGTTCTTCACACCGATTGAAGGCGCCACACTTTCCCAACTCAAGTTCAAAGTGAAACGAAACTATTCATTTTTTGGTATTATGTTGATATTTTCTTGTGACCGACGAATGATAAAGTTTACTAATAGACTGGACGAAAAACCACGAAAAAGAAGAGAATTGTATGGCGATACTACACACAGTACATGAAAATATTTGAATGTTCATCGAAGCTCATTTTAAATATAAGTCTAATAGTTATTGAATTGAAAGGAAAGCCAGAGAAGGGAGATGGAGTGGGATAAAAAATTGTTTCATGAAATGAAATGTAACTGGTGATATTTGTAAGAAACGTGTCGTTTGCTTATTCTTGATAAGCGTAAGTCAAGATTACGTCATTTTCCCTATCGGAAACACCTGAAAACACCGGTATTCAACCCCTGAGTGTTAATAAAAAATAGCAACACAGGGGTCAAATTCCGTTTATTCGGGTGTTTCCGATATGAAAAATGACGTAAACTTGACGCACGCATATCAAGAATTGCGTAGATAAACTGTAACCTAGATAAAGTGTTTGTTTATCAAGGGTCGAGTATTTCTGTGCTTGTCTCGTTTAATTTTCAAGGGTAATCTGCTACTTATGTTTCAGTGTGTTCAGAAAAAAAGCAGGGATGACAAAATGTACAGAATAATCGCCATTATTGTTTTTGAAGTGTTCATTCTTTTCCTCTTTCAAACAAACATCGGGTTAAAAGATTCTAGAATATTTGCAGTTTACACTATCTAATTCGACCTTCTTCTATTCAGTACGCTCCCTTATTCGATGAAAATCAAATTTTAGAGAGCGTCCACTGTATCCACAAGTTCTGTACTTTTATCTTCTGGACACATATGTCTCTATATTGATAAGTTAATATTGCAATGCTGGGATTAATATTTGGACAATAATGACGTATCATTCTGAAATTTCAAATTTCGTGTAAAATTTTACCTCAATCTTATCCGCTATAAGAATTTTCAGATGTCAAAAAAAAAGATGTTAATTTTAAAGTTGCTTTTGGCTAAGTTTTGGTAAATTCGCCACTTGATCCCTTCTCGGAATTTTTAAACGCTGTTTGATTTAACTAATGTGCGATAGCTTCAAAACATCATAATATGAGATATTTTGTACTTGTTATTAAAAGGAAGAATTTTAGGAGAATTATTTTCATTACTACTCTAGAAAATTTTGACATCGGACTGGTATTTGTCTGTTTAAAAAATTTCCTAGCTAGGTATCTAGTCTTTTTTTTTTCATTGATGATGAGTATATTTTGTTTTGCTCTAAAAAAACTTTTTTTTTTGTTAGTCTTTATAAATTAATTTTAAAAATCTAGGTCAAATTACATTTACTTAGTTTTTAAAACCGAGAGCGAGTTCACACTAAGGAATCCAGTGCAGGAAATTTATTTTTTAATTGCATTTTTTAGAAAGATTCCATCCCCTTCCTCCCTGTGTCAAGGTTACTTAGGTTGCGGTTGATTTTCGCAAGTCTGATTTAACAGTTTTGCAATTGTTGCACCTTTTTCGTGGGGAAATTTATTATGGAAATGATTGATTGTCATGCAAAAACTCACAATTCTCCTCATTGGTGCAAAGTTTATTTCAAGAGTTTCAAGAGTTTCAACAGATAGAAATTTTCAAAATAACTTTTTAAAATATCGATTCTATGTCATCCAATGCCCCCTTCCTCCTGTTTAGAACCCCACGGAAATCCCACAAAAGAATTTTTTAAAGAAATGGTAGATGTTTTTATTTATTATTATTATTGTACACGCCCGTGGAATTCGACAAGAACGAAGATGGCTGCCAAGAGAAATATCGAGCGATAAGTTAATTTTTTTTTCTTATGATATTAATTTACAAAAAACCCCTAATAATGTTTTTTTTCACCATAAATTTTGATTGTGAGCTATTATTTTTTAATATCTGTACTAAAGTAAATTAGCCCTCATTTTGTAAGTTTTTTTTTGCTTTCAACACAAATTCAGTCCCTATTTTTTTAAACCGATCAAAAAGGTGACCGTGTTTTGAATTTTAGAATTTTAAACTGAAAATGAGTACAAAAATCTCCCTTTTGGAATAAAACAGAACTAAGATAGTCATGATCGACTATATTCTTGGAATTTTATGTTAGAAATTTTATTTGGGAGGCCTTAGAAAGTAAAATTGCGATGCTCCTTTTTGATTGGTTGAAAAAAATAAACAAAACAATTACAACATTATAATTCTGACAACCAATAGGAAAATAGTTTTTTACGTTGCCAAAAAATAATATTAAGTTGTAACACCATTTATTTAATTTTGTAAACTATTGAATAAATATACGGGTGAAAGGTTTAAATACTCATGACTTTACATCTTTTTTTTGACCCGAATCGAGATCGGTCTTTTCCAGGAAAAAATTGAATATGGGGGGTGGAGGATATAACAATTTTCAGTGATTTACGCCCCCCCCCCGGACAAAGTGACTTCTGCCCCCGGACAACGGGTTTTACCCCCCGGACAGAGCAAATCTACCCCCCGGACAATATATCCTCCACCCCCTATGTATGGACATTTTCTGGAAGAGCCCATTCTAAGACCTGATTTCAGCAAATTTTATAATTATAACCAAAATCTTCCGAGAGTTTTGTAACCAAACATTTTTTGTCCTTTCGTCAGAATACACTCTTCTCGAGATGCATAAATTTATTGTTGTCCTCGTTTTCAAACAGATTTCATTGCTATAAAATTACATATTCACAATGATAATTGTGTTGTTTACACCTCATGAGACATTATGAATTTCAAGTACTTTTGTTTTAGAGTTAATGTTTTTGGGAATTTAAATTGGTTTAAATGTATAATTTCATAGCAATGAAATCTGTTTGAAAACGAGGACAGCAATAAATTTATGCATCTCGAGAAAAGTGTATTCATATCCAAAATCCATCGTCAAGAATCTTTCCCCTTAAAATTTTCGTTAACAATCTTTTTTACAATATCTCTTTTTTTCAAAATCATTCGTAAGAATTTCATATTCCAAAATCTTTAGTCAAGAATTTTATGTTTCGAAATCTCTCGTCAAAATCATTTCTTGCAATTTTATTTCCAAAGCCATTCGTCAAGGATTTTACTGAATTATTTCGTCAGCGTTTTATACCTTAAGTGTATTAATTTGACGGATTTTACCAAAAACCCGCCAGATTTAATCCCCGCCCAAGATTAATACACTTAAATACTTATCAAAAAAATTGTTTTCAATCATTTTCTAAAATTTTCGTCAAGGATTTAATATATTTTGGAATCTCTCGTCAGAATTTTATGTCAAAAAATCTCTCTCATGGGCGGCCCCGGCGAGCCATTTTGAGTGAGGGGGCCAACATTTTGGGAAAAATTTACACCCTCAAAACACCTTTAAACGATATCTAATTGGGGAGAATAATAGTTTTTGTGGTTTGATTTGGTTTCAAACCAGCTTAAAATAGTAACTCTTAAAAACGTATGACATGGTCTACTAAAAAGTGGGGGGGGGGCGGCATGGACCCCCTGGTCCCCCCCCCTTGACGGGGCCCACGTCTCTTCATTCAATTCAAACTTGTCACCAAAATCTTTCGTCAGAATTTTTTTTTTCAAAAAATCTTTTTTTACAAATTTTCCACATTTCTATCACTTTTGTCGATAATTTTATATTTCGGAATTTTTCGTCAAAATTTGTTATATCTAACAATCTTTCGTCGGAATTTTAAACCAAAAAACTCTTTCGTCACACGATTTCATACCATAAAATCTTTCGTCAGAATTGTATACCATACTATAAAATCTTTCGTCAGAATTTCATACCATAAAATCTTTCGTCAGAATTTTATTCATCCAATAATCTTTCGTCATATAGAATTTAATATTAAAAAATCTTTCGTCAGAATTTTATTTATCCAATAATCTTTCGTCAGAATTTTATTCATCCAATAATCTTTCGTCAGAATTTAATATTAAATAATCTTTCGTCAGAATTTTATTTATCCAATAATCTTTCGTCAGAATTTTATTCATCAAAATATATCTTCGTCAGAATTTAATATTAAATAATCTTTCGTCAGAATTTTATTTATCCAATAATCTTTCATCAGAATTTTATTCATCCAATAATCTTTCGTCAGAATTTCATACCACAAATCTTTCGTCAGAATTTCATACCAAAAAATCTCTCGTCAGAATTTTATTTATCTAATAATCTTTCGTCAGAATTTCATACCAAAGAATCTTTCGTCAGAATTTTATTTATCCAATAATCTTTCATCAGAATTTTATTCATCCAATAATCTTTCGTCAGAATTTCATACCACAAATCTTTCGTCAGAATTTCATACCAAAAAATCTCTCGTCAGAATTTTATTTATCTAATAATCTTTCGTCAGAATTTTATACCAAAGAATCTTTCGTCAGAATTTTATTTATCCAATAATCTTTCGTCAGAATTTTATTCATCCAATAATCTTTCGTCAGAATTTAATATTAAATAATCTTTCGTCAGAATTTTATTTATCCAATAATCTTTCGCCAGAATTTTATTCATCCAATAATCTTTCGTCAGAATTTCATACCACAAATCTTTCGTCAGAATTTTATTCATCCAATAATCTTTCGTCAGAATTTAATATTAAAAAATCTTTCGCCAGAATTTTATTTATCCAATAATCTTTCATCAGAATTTTTTTTATCCAATAATCTTTCGTCAGAATTTTCTTCATCCAATAATCTTTCGTCAGAATTTTATATTCAAAAATCTTTCGTCAGAATTTTTATATCAAAATCTTTTGTCAAAATAGTTTGAATATAGTTGAAAATAGTTAGAAGTCCATTTTGAGAACCTTTATAAAATTAAGTCAAATTTTTTTTCTCCAAAATCTTTCGTCAGAATTTTATATAATTCTCTCGTCAAAATCTTTCGTCCGAGTATTGTATAAAAAATATTTTCTCCCCGATCCTTCGTCAAAATCTCTCGATAATTTCCCCTCAATCTAAAATCTTTCGTCAAGTCGAGAATTTTATATTTTATATATATTTCGAAATTCTTCCGTCAGATTCTTCAACTCTCGCTAAGTTACGGCCGGGGGCTAAAAATCGATTACTCCAGGAATATTGATCCAAATTACTTCAAATTTTGAATGGAGATTTTTTCTTTGGAAATCCTTTTGTCAATTTTTCTTTTTGTTAATTTTCGGAAAACTGACTTTCATCAAAAATTTTCGTTTTAAATCTTGTTTTGAAAATCTTTTCCCTGGCTCGTTCACATAAAAAGTGCAATATCTGCAGTCTGGTCACAGTCTTGACATTCTAATTCAATTTAATCAGAGATTAGAATTACTACAGAGTACGAGAGAGTTTACTGTACCTTAAGGAAACTAATTTTTGCGGGAACTTAATTTCGATTTTTAGGCGGTTTTTCGGCAAAACTGTGAAAATTAGAACCTGCGAATCACAAATTGACCATTTTTCATAAAAAAAATTGAAAAAATTCCTGGGGAAATGGAAAAAATTTGTCCAAAATAGGGCAAAACCGCGAAAATTAATTCCTGCGAAATGCGATTATTTCGAATTTGTTTTGGACCGCAAAAATTAGTTACACCGCTAAAATTGGTTCCCTTAGCCTTAAGGTAAGGTATATCCAAAGAGACTATTTACCGGGGGCATCAGAAGCAAAATGAAATTTTGTGATAGATAAAGAAGTTAATGATTTTTGGATTTAGGCCCAGAATAACAAGGTCATATTGGCCCAAGTTAACTGAAAAATTTTGGAGAGCAAAAATGATCATACAGTGGAACTCGAATGTCTCCTTAGCTCGGGCAAGTTCCAAGGTCCTTTCAGTTAAAAATGGCTCATAACAAACCAACCTCGTCCCCATGACGATTTGCTTTTATATAGGATACGCCCCCGTACCCTTCGCCCAGGGTAGTGCAGGTATCTCAAATCTGTTCCACGGAGGGGAGGGTACTCAAGTTGAAAAATGGGTGCTGGGTATGTGAGAGGCATCATAAGGGTCCCTTATTCACATCTTCGAAAGTCCTTCAAAGGGGTACAGAAATCATTAAAAAGCAACGGAGTCTATATAAGGGTTCCAAAATAAAAAAAATAAAAAATAAACTCCCTCAAAGGATCATAAGCTCTTGGAATTTGGGCTAGGATTTGAAAATTTTGGCTGAAATACAAATAGTCTCTCTAAATAAGGGTGGCAAAAACGTCAAAAATAGCAATTGTCTCTCTAAGGGGTCGATTTTTGAACTTTGTCATCTCGCAAACCTAGTATCCCCGGGTCTGTTCCAAAAAATTGACAGTCCGCACATTTTGATACATTACTCTTGAAGGCGAAAATATATGATTAAAAGTAAGACCTCGTAAGGAAAGATAGTCTTAAGCGCATGATTTTAATTTTCGAAAATTCCGATATTGAAGATTTTTTCCTACTTGATCGAAAATTTTGAATTTATTCGTTCTAAGAGATCTTTTCTGAAAATTTGAACTTCGTTGATTTCAGATAGGTTCTCAGATTTTTCTTGGATCATAAATTACAGCCCTCTAAAGTTATGGCTGATTTTGGTAATTTTTAATCATTTTGGTCTACTTTAATTTTTGATCTAAAACGGAAATGAAAAATCTGAAAATATATTTGAAAGCAGTAAAGTTTAGAAAAGTATAAACTCAACAAGTTTGATCAGGTAAAATTTTTGAAGGATTCTGAAGTCTTAAAATCATCCGCTTACGATTATCTTTTCAACGAGGTCCTACTTTTAATTAAATCTTCCCTCTTTTAAAAGCAATGTGTCAAAATATGTTAAGTGCCAATTTTATTAGAACAGACTAGAAGCGAAATTTCTAGTCCCAGGGTTATTATCACTAACTTTAAATCCTCCCGCTTTTATCAGAGAACTTGGACCAGGTCAATTTTAACATGAACACATGAAAATGTAATGTAAATGTTTATGATTGAAAACATGAGTGGACGAATGAAGAAACATGAAGTGGAACACTAAGAATGGAAAGTTACTATGTCACGAATATGATTGGTTAATAATATTTTTGTCGTTTGAGAAAAAAATGTTGATTATAATAATGAAGAAATCGAAAAAAAATGACTTCGATGAAAAACACGATATTTGGAAACCATTCAAAAAGAAGTATACCCCTTTTAAGTTGGGTGGGGTCCACTTCTTAGACACGACGGAAGCTTTTTGAATCCGACTCCATTAATGACGGCAATTTTACCGACGACGAAGGGAGTTTGAGAATGTTTAGAAAAAATCTGCCGCAATCGGTGGGTCGTGCCTGCCTTTAAATAAATGACTTGGGGCTGAAGGGCCCTGGGCACTGAACATGCCATTTGAATAGTTTGTTCGGAGACGTACTTTTTGAATGGTTCTCTTTTAAATGATATATGAAATGAACTGTTAATATACTAATGAAAATATGGAGAAAAACACAATAATGTAATGTTTTTTGTTATAATAGAATGTGCTTTCACGCATGCAACAAAATATAACATTCATGCAATGTTTGATTTGGTTACGTAATGGTTACGTAGTGCAAAATGACGGTGCATTTACAGGTCACGTGATGTCGTGGTGATGGTTCATTGGATTTGTGTGATAGAGGTAGGTAAGATGGTAGGAGGATGGGAGCATTTTAATGTGAAATGCTTTTTGAAAGCTGAATTTTTTTTTTCAGTTTAGCGTGTACTGCATGAACACAAATTCTAAAAATGCGTAAAAATATGAACAAATAAAGGTTTTTTATGAATAAAAAATGTTACTATAATGAAACAGACATGATGCTAGTCAAATAATTTTATTTACATGAAGATATGTCGACGCGAGACCTCATGAGGAAAAGGAAATTGCAAGATGTATAGTTTTTGGAGTTCAATTCTTTAACTTCGAGGGTGTATATTTGACTAGCATCATGACACGATATGAAGAAATATAATAAAAAAAATCGTTTTTATGAAATATAGTTTTTTTGATAGTTTTGTTTTGTTGATTGATGACGTTCAAGTCACGTGACGGCAACAACGATGACGTAAACGAGTGAACAAAATATGAAGAAGAAACAGTGGAGAAAATGAAAGGTAGCGAGCGACATGACAGGTATGATGGATAGTTTGTCTCAAAAAAAGGAATATACAAGAATAACAACGAGAGGGGTAAGGGAACTAAAGACAAGAGAAATCAATGCCTTTGTATTCCTGAAGCGAGCTCACTCTCCGCTTGAACTATCTTCTGATTTATAAGAAAGTATGCAATCTGAGTTTGATTTACATCGCCTTGAATGGTCAAAATACGATCTGTAGTTCCCGGTGCAAAATCGTTCTTGGCTGAAAACTGGATTTTAGCACCACTGAACTGGATAAATTCGTGTACAGTTTTTCCTTGCTTGCCGAGTATAGCACCGACTAGGATGTCAGGGATTTCCATTTGTATTGTGACTTGAGTTTTAATACTTGCTACTAGGCTACCCATAGTGGTGGCACCTGTTAAAGCAGCTAGAGATGTAGTGCCTGGTATCCCAGCTGTTAGTCCTGACATGGTGCTACTTAAACCTAATTGGTTGGCAAGTCCGCTTTGTTGCAATGCAGAAATAGGATTTTGAGCAATTGACGATAAGATATTTTGACTTGTTTTCATCGAATGTTGACTTTGCAAACTTCCGATAACTGATTGAAGTGATGAGACACCACCAAGGGTGACTGGACCCATTTCCAAATGTTTATTACCGTATCCGTTACGTACTTGCGTCGAAGAATACGTCAAATTCTTATTTGCCATATTTTCAGCGTCGGCTGCTACCTTGGCAACAACTTTCTGCGCAGCCTCGATCCGTTGATCCGTATTTCCACTTATCGTGATAATCCGTTCGCCCGGTACTTTAGCTTCGTCACGTCCGGAAATCATTATTTTAGCTCCCGTTTCTTCCTGCAGGGCCTTGATGGTGGACCCACCTCGGCCGATCACAAGTCCAGCTGTGGCATTCGGAACGACTATTTTGACTTTTTGTCCGCGTTCTTCATCCCGTAATTTAGCCCCAGGCCCCTCGGTCGCGTCAATGTGCACTTTATCAATAATGTAGTTATTCAGGTCGATAATTTGATTGACTTCGCCAGTTAAAACGACAATTCTTTCCTCAGTGCCGGGATAAAACTCTCTGCTCGGCGACAACCTGATTTTGGCACCATATTGAGACTGTAAATCACCTATGTTTGTGCCTCCTTTTCCAATGATGGCGCCCGCAGCGTAATTCGGGATCAAAATCTTCAGTAATGGTAGCGCTTCTGTAAAGGAAAGAAAACAAAAGAATGATGTTTATTTATTGAAGGAATTGAAGTTAAGTAGGAAAAACAAGTTATTGGGATGAAAAAGTTATTGAAACAGTTAAGATAAATATTGTGGAAGGCCTAATATCCTGTTACGACAAGGTTTCAACTTAGCAGCGACCAATTTTGACTAGGATTTAATAGAAAGTGACAAATCAAGACAACTAATGCAAATAAATTAGAATGAGTGACGGAAGTTAATATCGTTTTATAAGGTTCATTGATGATCATTCCATCTAGGTAGATGAGCCTACATAGAATGACCTGTAAATTATCCTTTAATTTATGCCGTGCATAAAAACCTGTCCACATAAAATTGCATGATGTAAAATATAATTGCACGATTTTGTGATTTTATTCAATTTTTGAATGATTTGATTGAGAGAAAGACACTATTTTCTAACCAAAATGAAAAAAAAGAGAGCAATAATTCTCTTTAAGCTTCAAAACATTGATCAGAAAACCTCTTACTGCCAAAGAATTTAGCTTATTGTTCAATCTGCTATTCAAAGATAAAAGCTGCCCTACAGGCCGCACCTAGAATTCGTAATTCAGTGAGAAATAAGAATATTTTCCTTCCCTTGTTATTGTTAGCATATCGATGATTTCAAGTAATTCGGAAAAGTTGAGCAAAATTTGAGAAAATTAAGTTTAAATCTATCAATTTAAAGTTTGATTTTATACTTTGATGGTCAACATGACAATTCTAATAGGTTTTAATACGGAATCAAAGACATAATTTTATTGGATTAGGTACCCATTATCCAGATAATTCAATTAACGCAGCATTCATAACTTCTGTAATCAGTTATAAGATCATCTTGCTGACTTTTATGTAGACACAGACCTTGAACTGTGACTATATTTCCTGACCTTATCTGAGGTCAAGATTGTTTTACTCGTTCATATTCATGCTTCTTAGATGAATTTAGTTCAAACTAAAAACCTTGCCAAATCTTGAACGTGAACAAGAAACAATAGAAGCTTGTAGGAGGAATCGACTAGGAAAAAATAGCTGACATATGCAGTGGCAGCTACAAATAGACCAAACTATAGTTTCCAAATAGTTTTCCCAAGTTAAAGAAGAATAAAATATAAATACCAGTCGAGCTTGTTGGACTCTGTCTCTTTGATCGCGGTCTGTCATTTTCATTTGTCTCTGTACTTTCTGTATGTGATCTTTTACGCGTTGAAAACACATTATTCTCCAAGACGTCAGCCATGTTGAGTAAGTTCATTAAACCGACGATTTATAATGTTTCCAATCTATAGTACTCTCTCTTGTGTTTTATAGTACGTCTAAAAATATATAAAAAGAACATAAAGCCAGATTAGAAATCAAGTAAAAGTTTATTCAAAAAACAAAAATAAACCACTCCAGAGCTAAGCAACGCTGTTGTGCTTTCATTACGAGAGCTTAGAAATGGTTTGTTGTGACTAGAGATCAGAGAAAGTGCTTCGGCTTTTTAGAAATGTTCTCAAAAATACTCGAAAGCACAACATGGCAGAGACCCCAGGAAAGGTTTAACTGTTTAAAACGCAGCAAACAGCCGAACAACCATATCTTACGAATGAAGAAATTGAAACTAAACTGAATATAAGAACAGAGTAAATTAGCAGTTTGAAAAGAAAACATTAACAAACAAAATATTATGACCAAAATTTAAAATCATAACGTAAAGCCAAATTGAGATAGGAAACACTTAGCTAAAAGACGACCTTCTCAACTGCTATCAAGAGAATAAACGACAAACTTTCAACTGATTTAACATAACACATAACACAAAAAAGGAAATGCACTGACACTGAAGTGTTTAAGTCATTCAAGCGGTGAAAATCACATTAAAGATTTCCTTTTGTGTCTCACAACAACTGTGCGAAGCTCAGGAACACAGATTGATGTTAAAAACGTTCCGTCAAAAAAACTTAATCGCTTATATACTTGATCTCATAAACTTTTACACAGACAAGAGGCTTTAAAAAAAATAGACGATACTTTTCTTTATTCTTTGACGACATTAACAAGCTTTCAGAGGGTAACATAAACACTCTACTCTGACTTTTTAAAGTCAAAAGATTTGACAGGGTTGACTGAATGTAATAATAACATGTAAAACATCTAATCAAAATAAAAACTAGAGAACAACACATCAAAAGGGACTACGAATAATTTTCAAAGTTCAATCTGTTAAATGTACACACACAGTCAAGTATATACTCTAGTTTTCTTGAGATAATAAACATAGAATTGCAGGAAATTAAGCTTTTTGACAAGTCATTCCCACAGTGTAATAAATCTTGGAAATAGCTCAATTAATCGCTTTTAAATTGTTTCGATATAGCAACACACATACACAACAGAAACTCTCGAGTCCACCTCAACTTCAAAAGAAAAAGCTGAAGAATTCATATTGCTTTCTTGCTTTCTTTTGTTTTACTTTTCTTCTCTTAGTAAAACCCAGAACCGTGAAACAAAGAATCATGTAAAAATGAGTGATCTCTACACTTCCCTCCATTTCTCTCTCATTTTCGCTATCTTGTTATGCTTTTGGAAAATAAAGCAACATTTTTGTATGGTAACCACTCGAAACGAAATCTCCATAGAAATGGCAATTAGAATATAGCTATTACCAAACTCATGTGTCGCATACATATCAGACATTGCATCCAACAACCCAAAAATGCTTATAATGGGCAGATAGTAATTAAAACAAGTTTATGTGTATTCTTCTCGATTTTTTTAATGAGTTCGAAACATGCAAATTTCTGGAACGTTAATGATAGTTTTTTTATATAAGGACTCGTGGTAATTTTTAGGATAAAAATAAATTAACCTGAAGTTCGAGAAGAACGTAAAAGAAATCGTTAGTTTAGTTTCAGCTTTCAAAGTTCAATTTTAAATTCCTTTTCATTGGACACAAATACCACTAAAATAAACAAGAAGAGAAAACATAAATCTAATAATTTAGATAAGTATTCCTTAATCAATTATTATGAAATGCCAGGGTTCATGCAAGACAATGGTATTTTTAAAGATCCTTAGTTAGTAGCATGGCTTACAATAAATTAAACATGGAAAGGGGGTATTTTTTGTGTAGAATATGACAATTGGAATATGTTAAATTTTTCTACCCAGCCTCAAAGCTATGTACATGTGGCCTTATGCTAAGAAAAAAGCGTAAAATTATGAAAGTGACAGAAGCACCAGACTATAGCTTCAACCCCTGGGAGCATTCAGTACTCTCAGGTGCCTGAGAAAACAGGGGATCGGAATAGACAGGGGGCTCCCCACAAAATCTTAAAATTTTGCGGATGAACTAGACTGCAAAATTTAATAAAATACACTAAAGTATTTCATTGTGTTATAATGAAAACTTTGACTAATTCTAAATCATCATACGAAATCAATAATCGTATCAAAACAATTTTAGGAACATGCTTTGAGAAAAAGTAAAACGTCACACTCTCATCTGATAGGTTTCAAGCAAGGGATGATCTTAGTGAATTTCATTTTGGAATCATTTCGTATATTTCATACTAACTACCAAAGGGTGGTGGTGTGGTCCCTCTCTTCTAAAACATCACATAGTAGGCATACTGTCTTGTACTAACTACTTGACCCCCCCTGGTTAATTATAACTTTAAAACAGACCTGTTTTACATGTTAAAAATTTTTGCCGCCTCCTTGGTCAGTATATCATGCTCTATCATTTCAAAAGCAGAACCACAGCCCAGCAGGCTGGACAGATTAATTTTCACCTAAATTACGCAACCTGAAAAAGCATTCCATTTATCTCGCAATATTTATAGGATGTAAAATACCAAACTTTCCCAGCTTTCAAGGGCTTCACTCCCAAGTGTAGGCAACGGTTTTTTAATTTATGGTCTTTCTTCCTGCACAACAGACACAACAATCTTCAGTTCAGCCTTGCCATGCTCTTCAAACTGGGTTTAAATGCCCTAACATACTTATCTCGCCTTATCCAAAAGTGGTTGTCTTCACACAGAATGTTCAATACACATCTAGATATGTTGCCCAAATGTACCAGACAGTACTAATCAGTAAATTATCTATTATTAACAATCAAATTTCAAGTATATACCAAAATTCAAAAAAACTTGTGAGTATTTGATCACTTTCTTAACAAACCTTCAAAGACTGGATGACCGTTTGATTAATTTGATTTTTATTGATGACTTTGATAATCAATTGATTACTTCAATAACCATTTATTACCTTAAGGGAAAAAATTTTTCCGGGAAGAAATTTTCTGACATTTTTTTGACAAATCCGCAAAATTTAATTCCGCGAAACAAGAATATTCTCAGAAGTAAAAAAATCACATCTAAAATTGGTATTTTTAGAGCAAAATAGGCTATAAAAAACAAATTTCCAAAATTAAATTCCGCAAACTTTCCGAATTTTCAGCTATGAACCGCGAAATTAAATTCTGCAAAAAAATTTGATAACCAATTGATTACTTTTGTTTTCCTCAGTCCTCTAAGACGGTAGAAAACGGGGCTCAGTAGAAAAATACTTATTGGTGAAAAGGCCATAATTTTAACCAAAAACAGTTCATTTCCCTATTCATAATTTCTCATCATAAAACTGTTCCTTTGATATCCTGACTTCAGTAGACTTTCCTCTATTTCTTTAAGAAAAACCAAAAACATTGATCTAAAACAAAAGCACAAAGAAAAGTGCCACTCATAAGATTAACACCAGTAATATATTTTCCCACAGTTTTATGCGCATAAAACATGATTTCCTCAAGTAACTCATATTACGAATTCGCTTTTTAAGTTTCTAATAGATGGACAGTGGAGGCTTGAATTAGAAGTCAGGGAAGTTTGGGGCAGTATAATTATATAATGTATAATTTGCATAATTAAGACACCCAATACCAAAGTAATTTTAATATTACTAGTCCTGAATCCGTGTTATTTTGCTTTAAAAAAATTGAATTCGGCACG
Source organism: Clytia hemisphaerica (assembly GCF_902728285.1). Lineage (NCBI taxonomy): Eukaryota > Metazoa > Cnidaria > Hydrozoa > Leptothecata > Clytiidae > Clytia > Clytia hemisphaerica. The sequence continues at coordinate 1,844,350 of NW_027103836.1, read as the reverse complement.
TACTGAATGACCATTTTTTTGCCTGCAAAAAGTTGCTAACGGTAGGTACCAAATCATTATATTTTTGCCTATGAAAAGGTTGGTGACGGAACTCAACTAAAATTAATCTATATAATAGAAACTGATATCTTTGCAACAAACGGGGAATACACATCTATTACCAGACGGTGTCAATCGAATAACTTCGAACAAAAATTGCAATCGAACCAATCGAACGTAATTGAATCTCAATTGAACAGCCAATTCCTGGGTAATATTCGATTGTGTTCAATTGCATTCGAGTAAGGTTATATTGGTTCAATTGATAATTGATGTTCCATTGGTTCGATTGATTGTCAATAACATTCAATCAATAGTTGATTTTGTTCGATTACGATAACGTTCGATAAGTTTGATTGCGATTAAATTAAATTGGATCACTCTGTTAGAGCTTTTTAGTGTGGACGGCCGAGCACTTAAGTATCGTACGAAAGCGAATAAAATCTAAATCAATCGGACGTAATCGAATACAATCGAACGTAATCGAAGCAATTTACCGGCAAATCCTGGGTGATATTTGATTGCGATTCGATTGCATTTGACAATCGAATTGCAATTATTCGACGATTGTGTTCAATTGCGTCCAATTGATTCGGCGTTCGATTCGTTCGATTGACAACGTCTGGCTATTACGATAGCAAATCAAAATAGTATATTCCCAGTTCTTTGGAAACATTTATCTCAAGTGATTTCAAAGAGCCAGGAATACAGATTTATCACGTTAGCAAATCATAATAGTGTATTTCCTGTTCTTTGGAAACATTTAGCTCAAGCGATTTCAAAGAACGAGGAATACGATAACGTTCGATGAGTTTGATTGCGATTAAATTAAATTGGATCGTAATCGTAATACAACGAAGAACTTTATCAAGTTTTTGAAAATAAAATTACGATTACGTTCGATTACGATCGTAATACACATCTATTACGTTGATACATATAGCCTGGTTTTGGCCTATATTTACCTTATTTTTGGGTTTTCGGAAGTACAATTTCCAACCCCCCGGCAATTAGGGAGAATTAGGTCCCCCTATTTATCAATATCTCGTACGTTGTTACTAAAAGTGGTAACGATAGGTAACGATAGGTAACGATAGGTAACGACAAGTAACGGTAGGTAACGACAGGTAACGATGAAGTAACGGTCGGTAACGATGAAGTAACGCAAGTAACGAGGGGTAACGAAAAAGTAACGAAAAAGTAACGAAGTAACGATGGGGAAAAAGCTGAAAATGGTGGCCCTGACGTGTCGAACTATCAAAATTTGTAAATTTGTGCACCAGAGCTAATGGTCCCGGTGATTTTGGGAGAACCTAACGACGCTGGTTAATCTATTCAAGAATTTGGGAAATCTGATGATTGTACAGCAGGATCTGATCGTTCTGGTGAATATGACTGTGGAGATAATAAATCCAATTGTTTTTATTGTAAATTGGTGTTTGTGAATAAACTGAAAGATTTCACGGCTTTGGTGAATCAATGGTGTGGGTCAATGCAATAATGAAATAAATGGTGCTGGTCAATGTAATGATGGAATCAGTGGCGATGGTCAATGCAGTGATGGAATCAATGGTGTTAGTCAATGCAATGATGGAATCAATGGTGCTGGTCAATGAAATGATGGAATCAATGGTGCTGGTCAATACAATGATGGAATCAATGGTGCTGGTCAATGAAATGATGGAATCAATGGTGCTGGTCAATACAATGATGGAATCAATGGTGCTGGTCAACACAATGCTGGAATCAATGATGCTGGTCAATGCAATGATGGAATCAATACTGCTGGCCAATGCAATGATGGAATCAATGGTGCTGGTCAATGCAATGATGGAATCAATGGTGCTGGTCAATACAATGATGGAATCAATGCTGTTGGTCAATGCAATGATGAAATCAATGGTGCTGGTCAATGCATGATGGAATCAACAATCTAATCAATGTGCTGGTCTATTCAATCAAGTGCAATGTGGAAATTGTTGGATCAAGTGGGAATCAATCAATGCTGGAGATCAATCGGTCAATGCTATGAGAGAATCAATGGTGCTGGTCATTGCATGATGGAATCAATGGGTTGCTGGGGTGCCAAGGAGGAATGAATGGTGATCAATGGGGGTGGTGGTGGGCTGGTCAATGCAAATGGATGGAATCAATGGTGCGGGGCAATGTGCTGGTCGATGGTTGCTGGTGGTCATGTACAATAAAACAATGCTGCTGGTCAATGCAATGGATGGAAAATGGTGGTGGTCAAGCAATGAGGAATCAATGTGTTGGTCAAGCAACTGATGGAATCAATGTGTGTCATGCATGATGAAAATGGTGCTGGTCAAATGAAAATGGAATCAATGGGGCCTGGTCAATGCAATGATGGAATCAATGGTGCTGGTCGATGCAATGATGGAATCAATGGTGCTGGTCAATGGTGCTGGTCGATGGTGCTGGTGATCATGGAATCAATGGTTGGTCAATGCAATATGGAATCAATGGGTGCTGGTCAATGAATGGATAGAATCAATGGTGCTGGTCAATGCAATGATGGAATCAATGGTGCTGGTCAATGCAATGATGGAATCAATGGTGCTGGTCAATGTTATGGGGGGGGGGGATGGAAATCAATGGTACTGGGTCAATGCAGTGATGGAATCAATGGTGCAATGGTGTGGTTCTGGTCAATGGTGGAATCATTGACTGGGAAAAAATGGTATAATGGGCGGGTGAAATGCAGTGGATGGTGGGGGGATCATTGGTCTTTAAGGATATCATATGTTATCAAGGGTATTGACTTGCAGGGTCTCGCCAAGTTAGTGTGTGAATGAAAAATGAGGGAGATTGTGTATTTTTTATAAGCAGCATCGTTTATAAAATCCATCTTAATTTAAGGGTATGGACTTTCGGTGATTGGTTCATCAACAATTGTAGTAGGGGGGGTTTTGTGCATTTTGGAATCAATCCGAAATGGTGTTTTTGTTAAAGCATGTTAAGGGTACAATGGTAAAAAGCAAAGGTAGTGGGGAATTGAAATACAGGGATTTTTCATTTTTTTTCAGACACTTTGGTGATGGTTATTTAATTTAAGGGGTGGGTATGTGGCTGGCGCAAAATGAATTCAATAAAGGTGGGTGGTAGGGAAAGGAATAAAATTTAAGTCAGAAAAGGTCAATGGTGTAACCTTGGTTGGTGTTGGGTTGGATGGTTCAAATCAATGCAATTATTACAATGGTGTTTCCAATTGTTGGTTCAAAAAAAAATGGGTTCAGGAAAAAAGCAAACACTTTGCGCGGTGAATGAGAGGAAAAATAATGGTCTGGTCCAATTTGATTGTTTTGGTAAGACGCGGGATGAATTTTCATAGACGCAAAAAAAAAGCAATATGGTGGCGTTATTTTCGGAATTAGAAGCAAAGCTTATATGAAAGACAACCAATGGGTGCAAATTGAGTATATGAGCTGGTTGGAGTTAATAAAGAATATATCCAAAATGTGACAAAATTTTTGTATAACATCTTTTAAAAGGTTGGTTTGATATGGGGTGGGTTGTTTAAAAGGTGGCGGTTCTAATATTATTAGAATACATTATGCCATTCATAAGATCAAGGTATTGGCGACTTTGGGGAAGGGGTGAAATGGGGTGTGAGGGGGGATGGTTCTTTTTTAGTCACTCACAAGACAATAAGATAAATTTGAATTTTTAATTTTGGGAGGGGTTATTTGCCAAATGGAAGAAACCCTCATAACGGTTGTCGTTTTTTAAATGAATAAACCAATTATCAGGCACGATTGCAAAGCATTGTACAAAAAGGAAAATCAGGATCATGTTTTAAAAAAATTCCAACTCCAAACAAAAGGGCGAAACACAAAAGGGATATTAGATCGAGTAATAAAAAATATGCGCACAGGATAAATAAAAACCAACCCGATCTTTGAAAAAACGTAAAAAGTTATGGATGGAAAAATCAAAAAATTAGCTTAATTAAAGAAAATAAAATATGTCACAAGCACACCCCGAAGCAAAGAGAATAAACCAATGCCGAAAGAAAAATAATGCATCCAAAAGAAACAATTCTGAAAGGCTTATTCCTTGCACAAACCCCCAGTTGAAAAACGCAAAGTTATCTTGATAAAATAAGATGTATTCTAGAAGAGATGCTAAAAAATATGCTCACATTTTGCACACACCCGATTGCTTTGAATGAACCAATCGCCGAAAGTCAATACCCCTTGAATCAAAAGTTAGACTCTTATTGGATGATGCTTATAAGAAAAAATATGCTCACATTTTGCACAAACTCAAAAAAACCCATGCCAAGCGCAAAGTAAAACCCCTTGATCGAAAAAATCAAGGGATTCTATAAGAATGATGCTTACAAAAAATACACGCCTAACTTGCACACCTACAACAGTACCATTGGGCAGTGCAGCATGTATCCAAGTAACACCCCATGAATTCCCCACCATTGATTCACCAAAACATGATTAATCATTGCAATTGACCGCACCATTGATTCCATCAGTTACCAGCACGATTCATGCTTGACCAGCAACCATTGATTCCATCATTGCATTGACCACATTGATTCCACATTGCTTCAACACCATTGAGTTCCATTCATTGATTTACATATGCATTGGACCGCACATGATTCCATTGATTCCATCAGTATTGATTCCACATTTGACCAGCATCTTGATTCCCATTCATTGCATTGACCAGCACCATTGATTCCCCTGCATTCCCTCATTGCATTGACCAGCATTGCACATGGCATTGTTGACCAGCACCATTGATTCCATCATTGTATTGACCCATGACCAGGATTCCATGAGTATTGTCATTGACCAGCACCATTGATTCCATCATTGTATTGACCAGCACCATTGATTCCATCATTTCATTGACCAGCACCATTGATTCCATCATTGCATTGACTAACACCATTGATTCCATCACTGCATGACCATCGCCACTTGATTCCATCATTACATTCACCCAGACCAGGGTTCATCATGCATGGGACCACACCATTGATTCATCACCAAAAGACCGTGAAAACTTTCAGTTATCCAAACCCAATTTACAAAATAAAACAATTGGATTTATTATCTCCACAGTCATATTCACCAGAACGATCAGATCCTGCTGTACAATCATCAGATTTCCCAAATTCTTGAATAGATTAACCCGAGTCGTTCGGTTCTCCCAAACCGGAAACATTAGCTCTGGCGCACATTTAAAATTTCTGGCTTCCCACAGGTTTAGTACCCTCAGGTCCAGAATTTAGTAACCCCTGGTGCCAAATATTTTAGGTGACCCCTAAGCCAATGACACGTCAAATTTTTTCGAAAATCCTTTTCATTCAGACAATCAAACAAATACAATAGTTAGTTTAGCTTATTGCTAAATAGAATAAATGCCCTACTAAGAAATAGGAAATAAGCTAAGTATTGAAGGTTCATGCCAGATTATCAAGGTTTTGTAAGTCAGGGGGCAAATCCCTTGTCAGACAGATTTTTTATCTAAGTAATGCAACATAATTAAAGAATTTTTACAGATATATAATATATTAGATACCAAATTTTCAGTTTTTGAGCATTGCTTAGATTGGGCGGTTCAAGTTATAGTCCGTTAACCCCATGTGAACAACATGGATTTTTCGTAACAATTTAATTTTGAAAAACTTCAGGATTTCCGTAACATTCAAGATTTCTTACGGGAATATCTTGAATTTTTCGAAACTTGGCAAGAAAATAGAGCAAATTTTATGGATTTTCCAATACATATGACTAAATAACGAGGAAAAATCCTGGATTTTCCGAAACCTTTTTCAAATTTCTCAGGATTTCCAAGTGAAAAAAAAATCCCAAAAACCCTGTCGTCCACAGCCCAATAAAATATAAGATGAGAAAGTGCCAACCTATGGTCTGGTAGGCTGCTTATGATGAAAAGCAAGTTCAGAAAAAAATCACCAAACATAGAATCTAGCCCCCAGGCAGATCCATCTGAAAAAATTTAGGTGACCCCTAACATGGTTAGTCCCCCCTAGCCACAGGCCAAAATTAGGTACCAAACGCTGTTCGACCTTTTAGCCCCCCCCTCAGGCCAGGGGGGGGGTTCCAGCCATGAAATTCTGATAGTTCGACACCTCAGGGCCACCATATTCAGCTTTTTCCCCATCGTTACTTCGTTACTTTTTCGTTACCCCTCGTTACTTGCGTTACTTCATCGTTACCGACCGTTACTTCATCGTTACCTGTCGTTACCTACCGTTACTTGTCGTTACTTGTCGTTACCTATCGTTACCTACCGTTACCACTTTTAGTAACAACGTATCTCGTAAATTTTCCAACATTAGCAATTATATTAGCGTATTCTCCACCTTCCAAAATATTACATTTTGTAATATTACATACTGTATATATTTTTTAATTTTACATATTTTTCAAAATATTGCTTTTTCGGGCTTTGAAATGTTATAATAGTGTCAAATATTGTATTTTGAACGTTTACAAAACTTTGTTCCCAAGTGTTACTAAACTTAAAGAAGGCCAAGCTTGTGGTAACATTTAAATTCCAAATCAGCACCCTCAAATTGACTAAAATTAATGGTCAAATCTCGTTAATCGGCATTTTGAAAAAAAGTTTTGAGAGGACTGATGGCCACGGCCTATTGAATGTCCAGAGAGCAGTGCAGTGTGCAATAAATTTGGAAAATATCTAAGGGCGTTTTGTACGCTAAAATTGGTTCATGTGCACGATTTCGTAAAAATTTTGCGCGCTTTGCGTGCGTTGTATGCGTGCGTTGTCTTTGTTACGTGAGTGATTCGTTGCTCTCCTACTTATTTCTTCCTGGAAAAGCCTGCTGATAGAAAGTGCATGGTTTCTGCCTACTTTTTCAGTCCACCCTTAAAATGCAATTTTGCCCTTAAGAAAACTCCCCCCTTAAATCGAACAAAAATTACCAGTACCCCTTGTTAGAATGTCCCCCCTTAAAATGAAAAAAAGAGGAGTCCCGCCTCAGATTTTTATTTTTAGAGTTTGACAATAACAAAGTACAAGGATTGGTTTGATATCAATGCCATCAACATTATATTGGGTACATAATGATATCCAACTAAATAAAAAGAAATCATTGGAAATAAACTGAATCCTATAATCAAATGATACAAATAAAACTTTTTATGAATAAAACCAAACAAAAGATGCAGTACCTGGTATAACAGTTGTGTTTTGTTCCTATCTTAGGCCTTGTAAATTATCTTTATCATTAGATTTGAACTGGGAATCTTTTCTGATTGTAGTCCTAGTTTAAGTTAGGTCAAGCAAGTGGTCTTCCCAAGTAGAGAATTTAAGCAGTAAAACACAAGTAAGATATTCATGCTTATCACATTGATTTTGGATGTGACGGAACTTGTAAAAATCTCTGCTGAAAATGTCAAAGATCATTAATGTCAACCAACTATTTCAAGAAAATCTTTGTACCCTTCAGCAAACAATTTTTACAATAGAGAGAGAGAGAAGAGAGGATGCAGATTCATATGGGCCCCGGTGAGCCATTTGAGTGGGGGATGGGCAAGATTTAGGAAAAAAATGTCGCCACCATGGTTGGGCGACAAAGAAAATTTTTCACTTTTAACACCCTCAAAACACCTTAAAACATTAGCTATCTAATTCATGCTTTTCAATAAGACGTGCGCGATCGCGCTTAGAAAAACGCTCGTCAATCTCGTATGGTGAGCGAAAAGTTGCTCGCATCAATTATACTTTGATTCTATAGAAAAATATCTAAGGGCGTTTTGTTTGTACGAAATCGCGCATGCTAAAATTGGTTCACGTGCGTGATTTCGTAAAAAAATTTGCGTGTGAAGCACGCATTCTCTTTGTTACGTAAGCGATTTGTCGCTCTCCTACTTATTTCTTCCTGGGAAAGCCTGTAATTGGGGAGAATAAAAGTTTTTATGGTTTGATTTGGTCTGTTAAAGGTTGTTCTAATGTACATAACTTTCAATATAGCATGGTCTGCAAAATAGTGGGCATAAGAATTGTGAGCACGAAAACGGGAAAGAAGATATTATTAGACAAAGAAAATTATTATCAATAAAACCAAAGATATATTTTTAGTCCCCCCTTTTTTCTTGTTTTGATAGATTCTTGCATGCAGCCCTTGATAAAGAATCCCCCCTTATTTAAAAAAATTGACAAAAATCCCCCCTTTTTTAAAAGGCAATTTTTTTGCTCCCCCCTTATTTTAAGGGGGGGGGCAGAAACCATGAAGTGCATACCCCAAGAAAAAAAAAAGTCTGAAAAATAAAGAGGCGTTGTGGGTTACCGTAGGTTTGTCTAATGTCGACATCCCTCTTTTAGTTTCGTCACCCTTCTTTCAGTCTTTAAAGATATGAATGATAGGATGGTCGGAATCGCTGATTGAAACTTATTTTTTTGCTAAGCAATCAGTTGAGGAGTCCATCAATGATTCCGACCTTCCTATTATTCCTATCTTAAAGAAGGATGTCGACATTAGACCAAGTTACGGTAGTGGACATCAACCTTGATTCCTGTACGACCCTGGACACCGCCGTACATTGCGCGGTGGAGTCCGGTGGGCGTCCGGTGGGTGAAGCCTAACCTATTTTTACCACCGTTCATGTCCCACCGTACACGAAAAATACCGCCGTACATTGTACACGGGATGCTTACTCAAAGCATCTATAGTTGCGAGAATGGGCTCCCAGAACCTCCTGTAACTCAAACATAATACATAGATAGATAGAGAACAAAGTTTTTTTAAAAACAAGGTAAGAACTAAACTACTAAACCACTGCTAGACTGTCAGACGATGTTAGCTTTTTTAGGTTTATGCAAATAAATGGATAGAAATAGAAACTGTGGACACCCTGCCCCTTCCCTTTTACTATAAGCAAGATACTTATCATCTCTTCACTTGTGTCCTGATTTCTATGCAGGTTCAATAACCACACTCATAAATGTTCTTGACACAATTTTAGTCAATTTTATGATCTGGTGTTTGAATTTGGCCATGCCAGTCTGATCTTTAATTTTTGCCCACGCGCATGGAATTTAAAAAGCTTATCAACATCTAGGCTAGGCTGATAGAAGTATAAAACACAGACTAAAGCTTTTGAATTTGTTTGCATTGTGATTCCTATAATTTTAACTAAAAATTAGTCTATTTAATTTTATAAATTTATGAATAAATTTTAATTATGCTTTTTTAAGTCAAAATTATACAAAAATATCAAGTTACAATAAAAATTATGAGTCTGTAATTTTAACGTAACACTAAATTCTTGGAAATACGAGAAAACGAAAGTGGAATAAAGCTAAAATGGCGAGCATTCGCCACCAAAGTCAAGTTAGCGACACATTCAGCGACACATTCAGCGACACTTTCGCTTTCAGCGACACTTTCAGCGACACATTCGAATTCTTTTGTATTTTTCATGCTGAAGGAGAGGATTCCTATTCTGGAAATTGGTATTCCTGTCAAGCCCCATCTGTTAGCTATAAATTACACCAAACTTGGATATCATGTTTACCCGGGACGCCCGGGACGGATGAGTAAGTAATTTATTTATTTTTTTACTTAGCAGATGATGAATTGAGCTGGTTTATCTCTTGACTAGGGGGGGGGGTTCACTTTTACGGTATGACGGTATTGGGCCTTTTTATACCCCCGGTAAATCGGTATTACGAGAAAAAAACGACGGGATTACGGTATTTCTACCGGTATCGGTAAATTGCCTGTTTTTTTTTGTCGGTATTTCGGTTTCACGCAGAAAAGTCTATCATAGTATTTTTCATGCTGAAGGAGAGGATTCCTATTCTGGAAATTGGTATTCCTGTCAAGCCCCATCTGTTAGCTATAAATTACACCAAAAATGAAGTTCTAAAAGCGTTTCCTCTTTTCAGGACACGTTCGAATAGATGCCTCATTGGAAATCTCGGAATACTCATTTTGGGCATTATGGCCTGATTTCGCACCAAAACAATGGATTCCTATCCTGGAAACTTCTATTCCTATCAAGCCTCATCTGTTAGCTATAAATTATACCAAAAATGAAGTTCTAAAAGCGTTTCCTCTTTTCAGGACACGTTCGAATAGATGCCTCATTGGAAATCTCGGAATACTCATTTTGGGCATTATGGCCTGATTTCGCACCAAACAATGGATTCCTATCCTGGAAACTTGTATTCCTATCAAGCCTCATCTGTTAGCTATAAATTACACCAAAAATGAAGATCTAAAAGCGTTTCCTCTTTTCAGGACACGTTCGAATAGATGCCTCATTGGAAATCTCGGAATACTCATTTTTTTTGGGCATTATGGCCTGATTTCGCACCGAAACAATGGATTCCTATCCTGGAAACTTGTATTCCCCCCAAGCCTCGTTAGCTATAAATTACACCAAAAATGAAGATCTAAAAGCGTTTCCTCTTTTCAGGACACGTTCGAATAGATGCCTCATTGGAAATCTCGGAATACTCATTTTGGGTATTATGGCCTGATTTCGCACCAAACCAATGGATTCCTATCCTGGAAACTTCTATTCCTATCAAGCCTCATCTATTAGCTATAAATTACACCAAAAATTAAGTTCTAAAAGCGTTTCCTCTTTTCAGGACACGTTCGAATAGATGCCTCATTGGAAATCTCGGAATACTCATTTTGGGCATTATGGCCTGATTTCGCACCAAAACAATGGATTGCTATACTGGAAACTTCTATTCCTATCAAGCCTCATCTGTTAGCTATAAATTACACCAAAAATGAAGTTCTAAAAGCGTTTCCTCTTTTCAGGACACGTTCGAATAGATGCCTCATTGGAAATCTCGGAATACTCATCTTGGGCATTATGACCTGATTTGGCACCAAAACACTAGATTCCTATCCTGGAAACTTTTATTTCTATTAAGCCTTATTTATTAGCTACAAATTACATCAAAAATGAAGTTCTAAAACCGTTTCCTTTTTTCAGAACACGTTTGGATAGATGTCGCGTTGAAAAAAATCGAAATACTTTAAAGGAAGAAATTTTTGCGGGAGTTTAATTTGGCGGATCGCCACCAGAAAATTAATTTTAAATTATTAATTTAATTTTGTGGATGGTGGGAAAAATTAATGTGAAAATGTTTAAAATACCCCCTTTTTATGACCTAAATAGTGGAAAATCAAGCAAAATTTGAGAAAATTTAAATTTGGCGAGAATTAGAATTGTTAGGGATGGCGGAAAAATTTCAATTTGACGGGTTTTTGCCAATAAATCCGCCCAATCTTGTAAAGTTTCTTTGCGCCGAAAATTCTTCATTTTTGCTATAAATTCTAAATTACACCAATTTTAAGTTGGCGTTTCGGTACTTTTCCTATATGACATTTGTTGATGTTCGGCCGATGTCTCATGCTCTTTCCAACGGCAATAGCAATACATAGTTCCTGAAAGTGAGTAGTTTCAGTTGGACAGTTGAAGGTGATACCAACTTTTAGCACTTGAAACAGGAAAAGAGAGCGTTCATACTAATTTTGACTTCATTGGTAGGACTATATTTATTTTCATTTTTATAGACCGACAGCACATGGATGCGGCATGAAGTGATCCTATATGTTTAAAATTTTCTAGATCCATATTTAAGGATTTGATCCATATACTTGTTAGGCAACGGGATTTCCTGGTAGTCTAATGTTAAGTTACCTTTTGAGGAGATTCGGGTTCAATCTCCGACCAGGAAAAAAATCTTATCACAGAATCGATCAGGTACTCAGTACCCACTGGAAAATCAGCTAGAAACTTATATTTGACTTTTTTCTAGATGTTATAAAAGTTCTCTAAAGTTCGCTTAGATTTTGATGTACCACGACCAAGTAAAATCAAAAAGTGGTTTAAGTTGCTCTTGATACGAGATTGCACTAGAAATTGTCCTATTTTCTTATTGCAAATACGAGAACTTTTTGTCATTGCATGAACAAACAATTTTTTTCAGTGATTAAACAAACAATTTTTTTCAGTGATTAAAGTTTTCCAAACACAACTCTTCAAAAATGTCTTCCTCAATTAGCCCAAACTTGGATATCATGTTTACCCGGGACGCCCGGGACGGATGAGTAAGTAATTTATTTATTTTTTTACTTAGCAGATGATGAATTGAGCTGGTTTATCTCTTGACTAGGGGGGGGGGTTCACTTTTACGGTATGACGGTATTGGGCCTTTTTATACCCCCGGTAAATCGGTATTACGAGAAAAAAACGACGGGATTACGGTATTTCTACCGGTATCGGTAAATTGCCTGTTTTTTTTTGTCGGTATTTCGGTTTCACGCAGAAAAGTCTATCCCGCTATTTTAACCAGTAAAATCTTCTTGCTCGCTTAACTCGCACAATCTTGGATGTCCTATTGACTTATTGTCATGGTGAGGTTATTCAAAATAAGCGACAAAACTTTACGATATCTAAACAAATATTTTCATTATTTTTCTGCTAGATAAAATTTTCTCCGTCAGCACTAAATGATATGGTCGTCTCTCCGTATTCACTTATATTGCTACTACAATACAATACATTGATACTGTAGTAACTTAAAGACAGTAAATGTGGTATTTACTCATTCAATAATTAGTAAGAGTACGTAGTTCTAAAAACATCTTGTGCAGCATCGAACGATTAAAAAATAATTCACATCATGATGCACATGATGCCTTTTTAGTCAATCTATGCATTCTAAATTTTAATTTTTTTCTTAGTTGAAACTCTTGGAACGCCGCACCGGGTATGGCAGGTACGTCGATCGCTGTACCATATTTTTCTTTTTGCCAACAAATGGTCACTGTTAAATAAAATCAAAAATTGTGTGACCAAACAAGGCATACTTGGCTAACAATAGTATATTAAGGCCGTTTTTCAATAACAAAGGAGAGCGAAAATTGTCGAAAAATGTTTGCGCTCACTTCGCTCACGTTCTTATTTTCCAGTTATTTTCTTTGCTCCGATAGGGGGGGGGTGTAGACTTTAGAATTTGTGTCCTTTACTTGTGCCACAGCACCACCTCTACGAAGCCTGTGTTGAAGTCTACGGCTTCCCAGACCATGATTAGCCCAAACCTCGATTTTAAATTAATTCTCAATATAAAAGACATCTTACGGGTCAGGGTCAAAGGTTAAATTTAGCCCAATAAGGTCACAATCGTTTAACCAAAGATGTAAAAGCAAAATTGGTGTGACTGCGTGAACGTGAAAATAGTTTTTTTTCGCGCATGAATACGTGGATTGGCAAAATTTGTGCGTGAATACCTGAATTGAGGGTTGACTGGGGGGCCTCATAAAGTACAAGACTTGTTTGTACAGTTTCTAATTTGTTACTACACAATAAATTTGATAACTGAAAATTGATTATTTTCGAAAAAAACATAAATATAATATCGGTACCGGTATTAGGCTTTCTTCACCGACGGTATTACGGTATTTGACCCGAAATTTTGTCGGTATGACGGTATTTAAGACCCCTCAATGTGTATTTTGACAAAAGAGGCTACGGGGATTGCCAGGGTGCATAACAGCTTGAGAAGAAGCTAGAACAATTCTAGGTCTAGATGGGGGGCGTACGGTCCGGTAATCTGGAATCCCGCCATCCCGCCATCCCGTAAATTTTTCGAGGGGATCCCGTCATCCCGTGATCTTTTTCGAAAACACCGATATTGTGACTAATATTATCGCAACTTGAAAATGCAAAGTCCAAGTTTCTTTTCGTAGCTCTTTCTTTGGTTTAAAGCATCTTTCACGCGCTTATCTTGCACTTTTTGTTTAACTTTTGCAACCTTATATTGTGGCTAGCTTTGTCTTTTTCATGGCCTCTAGTATTTTGAACAAAAATATCCTATCCCAGGCCCGAAACAAAAATCTGACATTAACCGTCACCGTGAGTCATCTGAAATCTCGTCATCGCGTAATAATAATTTTTCCCGCGAATACCGTCATCCCGTGTTTAAAAAAGCCTTATCCCAGATACCGTGAAACCGTGCGCTGGGGCCTATTACTACCGTCAATAAGAAATTAGAAAGTGATTTGACATAAGTACGACGCTGCAAAACCCCCGGCAAATCCCTAAGAAAATAAATGAAAATGAGGAAATTATCAAAAAATCTTCATTTTTGATGCAATTTGTAGTTAATAAATAAAACTTGATAGGAATAGAAGTTTCCAGGATAGGAATCCATTGTTTTGGTGCCAAATTAGGCCATAATGCCCAAAATGAGTATTCCGAGATTTCCAATGAGGCATCTATTTGAACGTGTCCTGAAAAGAGGAAACGCTTTTAGAACTTCATTTTTGGTGTAATTTGTAGATAATAGATGAGGCTTGATAGGAATACAAGTTTCCAGGATAGGAATCCATTCTTTTGGTGCGATATTAGGCCATAATACCCAAAATGAGTATTCCGAGATTTCCAATGAGGCCAGATGAGGCATCTATTTGAACGTGTCCTGAAAAGAGGAAACGCTTTTAGAACTTTATTTTTGGTGTAATTTATAGCTAACAGATGAGGCTTGATAGGAATACCAATTTCCAGAATAGGAATCCATTGTTTTGGTGCGAAATCAGGCCATAATGCCCAAAATGAGTATTCCGAGATTTCCAATGAGGCATCTATTCGAACGTGTCCTGAAAAGAGGAAACGCTTTTAGAACTTTATTTTTGGTGTAATTTATAGCTAACAGATGAGGCTTGATAGGAATACCAATTTCCAGAATAGGAATCCTCTCCTTCAGCATGAAAAATACAAAAGAATTCGAATGTGTCGCTGAAAGTGTCGCTGAAAGCGAAAGTGTCGCTGAATGTGTCGCTGAATGTGTCGCTAACTTGACTTTGGTGCATTCGCCGACCAAAATGACCAACAACAGATCAAATATCCGACTTACTAACTGACAGCTTCTGACAAAAACTCAACCAGGTAAGCCTGCTACAACTGCCTGACTGCTAACTCATCACTGGGCACAGATCCTACCCAAAACAAAATACTGAACAATCGATTATCAAATCAAGGTATTTTAAATTCAAATTTATTTTTTTCCTTTCAGTTTTTACTTAGCTACCAGGCTACTACTAGGTATAGTAGACTACACTACAGTTAGTCAGTTAGTGGAAGTACCTTGATTTCAAGCATGTTCAAAGTTCACAATGACAACTTTCTTTTTATTACAGAAACGAAACGAGTGAGAGCAAGTCATAAAACTAAAAGTCAGCGCTCCGTAGTTGTGACATTGTTTACAATTATTGTTAAGATAAAATGACTTTTTAACGACTTTTTTCTACTTCATTTTTTTTAAGCCTCTTTGTAGGAGAATCTTTCTATAAGGAATTTTACAACACTTCATGGCAGATTAAAAAGACAGTCAGAAAACGAAAGCTTCTTCGGATTCCCATTTCCGTAAATTTGCGATTCCCCATGGTTGCGAAATGGTGGCGATGGGTAATTCCTTTGTTCTTTTGCTATTTTCTTTTGTTCTAAATTTGACACCCTTTTCTAAAGCTGAAAAATGAAAGAAAGTTCGAAATTATTTTTCTTTTTTCAATCACCGATTCCACCTTTCATATTATTCCTATCTCTACTAAATAAGTGTGTCGAAATTAGAATTTGTGATTATTACGACCTTTGGTGGGATTTTAAAGATAAAAAGGCACCTTTAAGAAAGGCAGCACATACCTGGACCCTCCTTTTGCCTAGGTGACTCCCCGGGTAGCTACAGCTACTGACCAAAATGAACAGTGTGTTGCAGTGCTTTTGATTAGAATTTAATGAAAGACACCCGTTTGTACAAAGAATTTTTTTTGTATAGACTCTTCCATCATACTAAGTTTTGAGAGTTTTAATATTCATCTATTGAATGGATATTGTGGAAGAATCAGGGATTAAAAACTTTTAAAAAGTGAGTATATATTTGAGGAATTCCCCCAATTACTGTATATCACAATTGGTAGTGTTCATTGGTAGTGTTCACAGGCTTATAGCAGGTACATAAGGTGCTGGTCAACAAAGATAATTAAAACAATTTATTTTCAAAAATTGTACCAGAAAAAAGCTTATCTTGTTAAAAGTCTCTAAAGAAAAAGAATATTTCATCCGTTTGTTAAAAAAAGATTATATTATTATATATGGTTTGTTAGATTTGAAGCATTGGTTCGGTTAGTGTAAAACGCAGGTCACAGGTCACAGGTCGCAGGTCACAGGTCACAGGTCAGTGATGACAGGTTAACTCTAATCAATGTCATTGCAGAGGAAAATGTTTGGAAAACACAAAGAATTATCAAAAACCTAATTCTCAAGCAATTTCATCCATATAAAACATTTAAAACATCAAAAATTTAACCATGTGCTTTTATCGATTTCGAGTTGCCGTGTGGTATTAGCAGACAGAAATATTGAAACCTATATACGTTAACAGGTATATTTAATATTGTAATGTTTGTAGTATATGTAGTTACATATAATAAAACACATCGCTCTAAAACTACCTTCTCAGAGAACTCACGCGCTTCTGATTGGTGTAATTTTATATCCAGCCATATTTGTTATCATCACATTCGGCATGCTGAATATTTTGGTGTTTTTCTCTTGTAAGAAAATATATTTTGTAATTCTGTCAATATTTTTGTCAAATTGTCATTAAGTCATTAAAATGACAATTGAATTAATTATAGTTTTCTCCTTCTAAAACCACTCCTTAGGGTCCTTGAAGCTTGTTTGGTGCCCTATATCATTCACACCATCCACATCACATTCTGTATAATAAATATTTTTCGTGCTTTTGTCTTGCTAGGCATTTATTTATGTTTTGTCATTATTTTTTAAGTAGTGTCACTATGTCAAAAAGGTTGTTATTCTATTCAATTGTCATTTTATAATATCTAAATAGCATGTATTACTTTTTTGTAATTTAATGCGCTATGTATTGATGTTATTGTTATGTATATGTTATGATCTTATTTTTTTTTCCGGTCTGCACTTGTGACCTGGACCTGCGACCGTGACCTGCGACCTGTGACCTTACCTGACCTGTGTTTTACCACCGGATTGTTGGAAATGGCAGTAACAACATTTATGTACATATAAGCCGAACTTTGATTGGTACATTTACTTCCAGCCATTTTGCTCCTAGTCTTTCAAGCTTCTTCACAAATAAATCTTTGTTGTTACCCCAAATTAAATCATTTATAGGTTAGGAGTTGTACTCAAAAACATAAGAGAATTGAAAATTGGGGCCCTTAGGCATGGTCATTTTTACGTCAAAATAAGCGTATTGATATAAGATGTAGATTTCAGAACTGCCTGTCAATAGAATTAATTTTTTGGCTTTTTTAAGTAATTAGGCAAAAAGTACTTTATTACGTCATAATTGATGACGTCATAAAACTTAAAATTTGAATACCTCAAAAAGTACAAATCAAAAGATGAATTATAATGGTGATTAGTGCAGTGATCGAAGAGTTTGAGGGGCTGTTACAGTTTTTTCTACAGGATAGTAAAATCATAACGAAAATATTCGAGGATTCTAACCCAAACCTAGACTGTATCAACAACTCAAATCAATATAAGCGAAAAGTGTTATAAAAATTAAGAGTTATTTCAAGGTTGATATGGTTTTCTCCTAAGATATTCCTCGAAACTTTTCAAATTTTTAAAGACACTGCTATATCGCTTTTATGCTCTCCGGGTTGTGTCGGTGACGATCGCCGGGAGATATCAATAGGAATATCTTTGCTAATGTTAGACACAACTATGGTTTGCATGGAGGAAGAAAATTTCCTATTTCCTCATCTCTTTTACGTCATTTGGTTAAGTTGAAACATCATAATGCACTTTACAATCAGCTCTCGCTAATTCCAACTCGAACGGGGAATTTTATTTGTTCGAACTACAGAGAGATTCGAATTATTAAAAGGTTTCTTCTTGACAGGGAATGAAGATTAGTTCGAATTATTGAAAGATTCGAATGATAAAGTCCCGGGATAAAGTAAGCAAGAGTCTATTGTACATATTATAAAAATTATGCTAATAGAGAACTTCTTAGAAAAAGTCATTTTATAAAAGCAAACCCATTATTTGATTCAAACCAAGAGGGGTCTACACCTCTCTACACTGTCTACACTTAATTTTTTTATCAAGATGTTTTCTGAACTGTTCTACACGTTCAAACTTTGTCACGAGGAACAAACGGTCATTATGTCTAAAAACCAAAATCTCGAGAAATATTTGCTAGATTACTGTTTACTGTTAGATTTAAGGGTGTAATCCCGGTATCGGGATAGAGATCCAGTCCCGTTTTCCCGTTAGATTGCAAATGCAAATCCCAGAATACCGTTCAAAAAAGAGCCTGATCCCGTCGGGAGTTACTCCCCGCTTATTCTAATCTCAAAATTTGAACTAAAATCCAAAGATTAAAGGTTTTCTTTTTACATAAGTAAAAAGTTTCATATCAGACACATGTTTCATATCTGGACAGTGTCTGCCTATTGTTATATCATGCTGATATAAGCAAAAAATGTTTTTCTTTTTCTTTTTCTGACCAGTCTTGCCCCATATCCGTGTCAATCCAATCCAATGTCAAAAAGCTTGAAAATCAAAATTAATGAGTGAGCAAACAATATCATTCTTATCTAAAAACAAAACCTTTAAGTGCATCCAAAAAAGGTTATCTACCCTACATCATTTATGATGACCAATCCCATAAGTAGCTTGTCCTCTAATGAAAAAAAATTAGAAAAGCAACACTAGAAGTAGTAGTAGAAGCGTTCTTCTTTATTATTTCTATTTCTAATCTTCATGACCACTAACTTTATTCCAGCTAGTTGAGGTTTCCCATTCCGCTCTCCTCCCCGACCCCCCCACTCTCATTCCTACCCTTTCGATTTGAATATCATAAAAGATCCAAAGCGGATGAATTTTAAAAAAAGAAAAAAATTAGCGTTTTTTCTTTTCCTCCTACTGTGTACACGTTTTTTATAGAACAAACTATAAAGAACATAAGGCTTCGATGGCCAAAATACTAAGAACAAGTTAAGAACATTTTAAGGCTTCGCGGACTCTAAAACAGCCGATTTCTTAGGAAAATGGACTAATATACTCAAAAAACGGTGAAAAAATAACATGTTAAGAACATTTTTAGGCTTAAAACTCAAAAAGAAAAAAGTTAGGAACATCTGAAGGCTTCAAAAACTTTTGGATGTTCTTATTAAAAAAACGTGTAATATGATCATAATGATTTTCCATCTCTCTTTTATTTTGTAATATTCTGGTTCTTATTTTTTTCTTCAAATAAAGATATTTTCAAGGAATCAAATACTCTGTCCAGCAGTGTTGTACATGTATTCTATTTTCTCCTGTGAAAGTTTAATTGACCTCTTTTATCAGAAAAAAGGGTCCTTTACTAGTACACGTTTTTTTATAAGAATATCCAAAATTTTTGAAGCCTTCGGACGTTCTTAACTTTTTGAGTATTAAGCCTAAAAATGTTCTTAAAATGTTCTTATTTTTTGAGTTTTTTTCTTCTTAAGAAATCGGGTGTTTTAAAGTCCACAAAGCCTTAAAAATGTTCTTAACATTTAGGCCAGCGAAGCCTTATGTTCTTTTATAGTTAGTTCTTATAATAAAAGTAAAGTAAAATACACACTTTAGTTGAAGTGAAGATAGGGGTTCCATTAACAATAAAACACAAAACAAATACTTGAAAACTTTACTGTTACAATTACTTTATCCTTCAAATATTCCTTTTTTTAAGATTTTTTGGTTCATATTTTGCGTTAAGTCCTCTCTTCTAATTCAGTTACAGACTCCTCTTTTCATCACACCTTCTTTAATTAAAGTATTATTTCTAATTTTTCTGCTAAAAACACTCCAAAAAGTAATCGTTACCATAAGAATACCCAATATTTTTGAAGACTACGTTTGATCTTAGCTTCTTTAGTTTTAAGCCTTGTTCTAAAAATGTTCTTATTTTCACCATTTTGTGAGTATTCTGCCCATTTACCAAAGAAGTCGGGTGTTTTAGAGTAAACAAAGCTGAAATATTGTAACTTGTTTAATATTTTGACCATCGAAGCTTTATGTTCTTATATAGATTGTTTTTATAAAAAACGTGTATTGTTTTATTCCGAGATTGGGTACTCTTTTCGCAGGAAATGATCGGCCAGGCTTTATACCTTCTTTTTTATAAGAACGATACCGTTAAAAATCCCCAAAAATAGGAACAGCTTAAGAATAAAGTCGAGCCTGGAATCGCTGTAATTTTAGAGCCAAGGTATCAAAAATTGGATAAAAGGCCTAAGATACCTCAAATTTAGCCTAGAAGCCTACTAAACCTAAAGGGACGGGATAAGAACAATCCGAGTGCCAATAATAAGAACAATCGAGCCTCACTAAAAATGTACTGCTTATTAGAGTGTAATAATATGCTTAAAACCTTAACTAAAAAACCTATTCTAAATATTCTATTCAAAATTTTCCTCCTCGAAACTTTCATAACTTATCATATTCTTTGAAATCATTGAGATTTTTGAAATTGATGAAATTGTTTCAAAAATAAAAGTACCTAGGTGGACTATATACTTTTAAGACAGAACTTAATAACCAGATTTCTCTAAGATTCAAAGTTTTCATATCTTTAGATTGTTCTAATAAAAAATGATCGTTGATTTTCAATCAATGTATCCAATAGTAAGTGCCCCTCCTTTCGGACTTGTGGTCATAATTGTAGACTCAGAACAATTTAATCTTCATTGCAAGTAATTGCAAATGCTATAACTTTGGTATTGATATTGAATGTCTTTTTAAATGACTTTAAAAGGAAGTAACAATCATCTTCATTCTATTACGGAAGTAAGAAAATACACGTTTGTTTTATAAGAACATCCAAAATTTTTGAAGTCTTTGGATGTTCTAATTTTGATTATTTTCCCATTTAGTGAGTATGTTGTTATTTTCGAGAAAATAGTGTTTCGGTCCCCAAAGCCTTAAAATGTTCTACTTGTCTTAGTATTTGGTTAGCCATCGAAGCCTATGTTCTTATATAGTTTGTTCTTATTAAAAAATACGTGTACAATTTTCGTTTTCCTTATAATAAGTCATTCTTCGATCCCTGGCAAGTTTTCGTCAATGTGGTCTAAATTTCGAGGTTCATAAAACAAACGCTACAAGAACATTGGCTTCGACGGCCAAAATGCTAAGAACAAGTTAGTACCGCGACATCATTCTTAGGGAAAGGGACAAAACTCACAAAAGGGTGAAAAATAAGAACATATTAAGAACATTTTCATTTAAATTCAAAAAGTTTAAGAACATCTGATGATGAAAATTTTATTTTCCCTTCAAAAAAGTCATTCGATTCATCTCTGGCATATTTCAATTTAGTGAAATAGTGCGTAACCATGGTCAGTTCTTAGACAATTAATAAAATTTCCTAAGAAACCACTCAACCTTTTGAACAACATAGCTTTTAATGAGAACATTATAAAACATAAGAACATGTAATAATTGACAACCTTCTGCTATAGCCTAAGAATAAATCATTAAGAATAATGACTATGCGTATAGTTATCTAAAAAGTGATGATTTTTGTATTGCGATTCTTCTAATACTTATAATAGTGATCGTTGGAGTAGGCATATAATGTAAAGAAATATATGATTAAGTCTTTGAAAAACAAGAAACGGTATGAACAATCGAGGCCAAGTTTATTTACTACTTCTTATAGAAAAAACGTGTAGTTGCCAAGTTATTATCCAAATAACTACTATAACTACTTCTCTCTCATTTGATGTCATTAAAGCTAAGGTATGGTAAAACACACAAAACAATTTTCTTCATATCATATTATAATGTTTTGTATTGCGGTCGAGCTTGAGTTATCTCTGTATTGCTTGTCCTTTTCAATTGCACACATCATCAATCAAAAGTATGGGTTATTTTTTGAAGATTGTTGAGGTATTTTGTGCACTTAGGATTTAGAAATACTGAGAAATATGCTAGTTGTTAATTTTTGTAACTGACCTTTTGAGGACGTTACAGGTCGGTAGAGTGACTGAAGCGATTTGGAAAAACCCGCAGTTCTTCCCTGCAAAATCGAGGACGGTAAAATTGCTGATTCATCGTTGTCCTCAGTTGGTCAGGGTTTAGTTCAAATGAGAACTTTACGTCTCGTCGCAAAGAGGAGGAGTATAAAACCAAAAAGAAGAAAAAAAACACAAATCATAAAACTTCGGTATGTCTCGCTCGGGTTAACTTCACATTGATTTTTTTCTAAACGAATCCGAACGGAATATCTTTGTGTTTGGAATTTTTCGAATTACAGCTACTTTCTCTATTCGAACTCAAACTGGAGTTATTTGACCTATTCGGAATACAGAGAGATTAAGTTCGAATTTGTCGTAGAGTATTTTAGGTAAGTTTTTCCTCTGTGACAGTAACTGAGGAATATTTGAATGTACGAAGATTCAAATTACACCGTTCTTTTTTAGACTAAACTATATAAGAACATTAAGGCTTCATGCCAAAACTTGTAAGAAAGGTAAGAAATTTTACAATGCTTTGCACCTATCTAAAAAACACCGATTCTAGGAAAAAGTCAAAAAATGCTCAGAAACATGGTTCAAATTAAGAACAATATTATGGAAACATTTTTAGGCTTAAAACTCAAAAAGTTAATAACATCCGAAGGCTTCAAAAATTTTGATTTCTTATAAAACGTGTAATGAAGTTTGATTAGGAAAGTAACTGTACTTAATATTCAAATTGTCTTGGTGAATGTTTCTCCTGAAGGAGACTGAGAATAAGTTTGGTTTTTGCTACATAGAATTAATAGCGGTGTGTCGGGCTACTAAACCGTTAACGAATCGTGTTATATTACCTACGACTACAAACCTATACTACGGGAAGTATTGATCAAATACCCCCCTCCTCCAATACCTATCGGGGGGAAAACTTCGTCTGCGCGGAGGGAAAATTTTTTCGTCGGGGGTGAAAAATTTTGTCATTACTGGTAGCTGTAAACGCATTAAGTCGTGTCCGGAAAATTTTCGTCGGGGGATAAAATATTCGTACTTGCTGGTAGTTTGGTAAGCATTAAGGCCGGGGAATAATTTCCGTTCGGGGAAAAATATTCTATCATTGCCAAAATTTCGTTCACTTTCCTGACGATAGTAGTTTCCCGATTAAGGAGCTAGAGATAACCTCGATTTAACACTGTCATGTCTATCTCTTTGCGGCCTTCGGTTTGCTAAGCGTCAAGGAAACGGGTGGGCGGGAAAGACTCATAACAAATATTTCCGACGACCTCGTTGACTTCCAGTTGGTAAACTATCTCACCAGACCTTCTTTCCCCATTAGTGACCTACTCAACACAAATTTTTGATTTGCGGCACTTTCTATTATTAAGTTTCTTTTCAATTGAAGGCATCGAAATTTCATAACTAAACTTAATAAGTTCGACAAAAAAGTACGGAAAAAGTAGGATAGATTTAAGATAACAAATTGTTTAATCACGAGATATACCGGAGACAGTCTTTCTTTTGCTTTTTTAATTGATTCTCTTTACGCGAGATGGGAGTGGTGCGGCAACCCTCTCGTTTGTCTCAACCCACAACTTTCTTTAAGCTTTAGAGACAAAAGCCCAGTTGTATTTTATAGTCTTCGGTATTAGTGTTAAGATCGTGTGCATTATTGATGTGAACTCGGTGCGTTGTTTCTAAACCATACTTTATGGATTATCGAGTGGTACTTACATTATAGCTGAAAGTACAACTCTTTTTTCTCAACCCACTAACCTCTATTTTTTTTTGAGGACACTTTGCCGTTTCTATTTTTGGTGACACCCTTACTCTACCCGAATTTGCTCTCCACCACTCCCTCACCGCTTCCATATCCTCCCACACACCCGCTCGCAGCACTAAAAAACAGCCCTTAATTTAGGCTTATACACTCACACACCAGACTCTCCCACCCCCCCTCCCTTCGACCCCCTACACACACAACACCACCAGACACAACCCAAACTTAGATCACCAAGCCCTACAACCACGCACACCCTCACAACCCCCACACTCCGCCCTCCACCTCCTCACCTCCCACACAATTGCCACTTCTCTCAGAGACCGCACCACTTACAACCCCCATACCCCGTCCTTAGCAGGCCTCCCCACCTCCTCCACCACCGCACCCCACCCCCTCCGACTCCCCACCACAACAAAGCTATTATACGTTCTAAAAACCACAATGGTTTTTCACTTTCTTGCCCCCCGACGTTTGCACATTGGTTTGTGCATCACCATTGTCAGCTGGGTTTTTTTTGCCGCCTTACATTGTAATGGCATATGAGATAGTGCGACTTTCGGTGGTCTGTGGTTGAATTTTCCGAATCTCTTGGTTAAATCACCGAATTCTTACCAGCGGTTTCCTGTCGCAATACTTTTAGTTGGTCCGGTTTTTTTAAGCTCAGGAGTATCCTACTCAAACAGCACGGGGAATAAATTTTTTTAAACATTGAGGTTAATTGGATTAGCAAAGTGTCTCTCGTATAGAATTTCTAGTTGTGGATAATGAAGACGAAAGTGCTAAGTTAAGTTTAGTGGATATGATTTAATGAAAAACCGTGTTTTCTGCCTAGATCAGTTATTCTTCCTTTTGTTCAGTTTTATGGCTTATGTTCCTTACAGCTTAAAGCTATTCGTGTATTATCAAAAATTCTAAGAGCAAAACTCCAAAGTGAAAGTTCAGAATTGCTTTGTTTTAGCAGCAAATCAGTATTATTAGAGAACATTGACGCGTGGTGTTTGTTCAACAATCATTCTCTCCAAAACATTCAAGAAATTGATGATTTCTGTCTTGTTTTGAACTTCGCTAGTGAGTGTTAACCCATTTGTGGTCTATATGGAACTCGCTTTGTGAACAAAAGTTGTACAAGGTTAATCTATAATGTCAATCCTTTTTTTTTGAAATTTTCCTTGTGTTTTTTTTTCATTTAGTTGATCTTTGACTTGCTCTAATCGTCGTTCATGTTACTATCCAGACTATCAAGAGTTCAGTAAGGAATTCTGGTATTTATAATTTCTGGTCTTTTTGGTATTTTTTTTTTCCAATGTTTAAATTCTATTTTAGTCTTGGACGGTTCAGTGTACTGACTAGTAACTGATGATTTATAGAATGTGATGGCGAGCACTATAGAATTTCAAATGAATGCTCTTTAGATTTTTTGGTACTATACAGGGATACTGCTGAAAAGGTAGTTTTATCGACATTACAAATTTTGGTTTTTAGGTGCGTGGTCTCTAGTTTTTCGCCAAAGCGAGACTAAATCTTTGGGACAGGCTTCAAAAATGGTCCGATTTGTCAGAATTTTGCACATTGTTCCTTTGCTAAATTTCTGGCGGTGTTGTTTCATTTTTTCAAAATTTTCATTTAAAAGGCGTGGTCACGAGTCTTTCGCCAAAACAAGGCTGAAACTTTTCATTTATCAAAAATTTTATTTTTGATTTTTTGATTTTGATTTTTTATGTTTACAATTAGGCCTACAAAGTAATTTAAAAGATACTAAGTTAAGCCAGTGTGGTTAGCACGTTCGACAATTGGCAGTCTGATAACATTTTTTTTCTTTCACAATAGTCCTCAGATGTGTAAGGTCAAGAAACTTTGAAAGTTAACAATTATTTTTCTAAGCGAGACGATTCTATAGACGTCATTAAAGTCCACTTCGGCGAGTTAGAGCATGTCTCAAAACCCAACAATATATCCTAACTTTGAACTTTTGGTTTTGTAATTTCAAAATATTTATACACGCTTTAACTCACCCGAGCATAAGCTTTGACTTTTTTTTAAATTAGGAAGCTTTACCAAAATTCAGTTTTCGTTTTTCTTCTTCATTTTCAAAAATTATAAAGCTAATGGACTCCGAACATCAAGTTATGACTCCCGATTATGTTTAGACATATTACTGCTATTAAATTAGAGGGATCAGATATAAACATATAAACGCCCCATAACTTCTTATGACGATAATTACTATCGCGGTTGGAATTTGTACAGAATCGCAGAAAAAGCGAATGCTAAGCGGTTCATTGAGACAGGGTTTAAAACAAAGTACATAAAGAATGACAAGAAAGCCTTAAAAACTGTACTAATAAGGTTTAATGCCCAGCTTAATTTAGCACTACATTTTTCACTATATTGAATGTTTTTTTTCTGCCTTTGGTATTATACGCGTAAGTAAGTTTCGAATATACAGAATTTTATCAATAATCTGCGCACTAAGTAGGTCGATACGTGTTTGATTCAGTTTAAAACATTTTTTACTAGATATATTATCAAAGTATTATATCAGTAATACTTATACAATCTCATGGAATTTTTTGTAGAAATAATTTTAAGAGCAGCGGATTTTCTAAATATATAGCGTACGTCAACATGGTGTTTATGTTTTTGAATGTGCCCGATAAAAATTTTATGAAGTCGATTCCTCTACTCAATATATGAATATTTTCGTCACTTGAGAGATGCACTGGTATTTGTAAAAATAGGACATTTTTTTGTAACGATTTATTACCCTCAGGAACTATTTTTGCCGAGGCGAGAATTAATTTTTACAGCATTTGTTTTCAGCAAGTTTAAAAGGATTGCTACCTCGCTTCATATTTATTTCTAGGACTTTTCCTGCTTGTCAAAATGAGTTCACTTAAGGTAATAGGAATTGGTTCAATTTAGCTTGGTGGGAGAAATTGGAGGGTGCACTCATTCCTAGGCTTCAGGGAGGAGGGTAATATGTAACTTCAAGTTTTGCTCTCAAATCCGTGAAGGGCTTGAAACTTGGTAGAATGCTGGCATCCACAACGAATTCTTCCTCCTTATAAACTATAGACTTATATACTACCTGCGATTTTGTAGAGGTCTGCAATTCATACTCGAAACTTAGGTGACAAGTTTAAACACCTTTAAAATGAACTAGTTAGAAGGATCTTGTCTATTCGCCATTACTTAAACTTTTTCAGTACACGATCTAATTTAAGAGAATTTTAATAGACATGTGACTTAAGTAAGTTGTTTTAAAGTCGCATATTTTAAGTGTCACTCATCAAAGCCTATCCTTGTTTATATTTTGATCTTGTATTGACGCCTCTTTAATGTTTCCTGGATACCAAACATTGATGGTTCGAATTTCACGAAAGTACATACTTAGTGCCTCTTTATACATGATAACACATTTTTTATAAAAGTTATTTTAATGATACTGCGACTGTTCATATTTTATCGTTATTCAGTCTTAGATCAATTTGAGCCCTGTTCTCAATTTCAGTTGAGCTAGAATCTGAGAATGTCTGTCTGTGTCACTGTGTGTGTCTGTGTGTCTCAAAAACCTTGGGGCAGCCTGGAGACTTAAAAAATGGTTGGATTTGCTGAAATTTGGCACATTTGTTCCTTGGGTGAATATCTGGGGATGGTTTTTTTACTTTTCAAAAATTTTGACTTTCAAAGGTCTGGATACTAATCTTTTGTTTTCTTTGCTACAATCGGGTCTATGAATAATTTGAAGCATCTGAAGTTGAGCCCAGTGCATCGCGCACATTAAATTATATTTCAATCGCTCTTCCAAAATTTTTTATATCTTCGTTCAAGCTAAAAAAATACCTTTGTCCTTTCGTGCAGTTTTAGACATTTTTAGTTGTGATTTCTTTACTAACTCCGACAATTCAAGTGTCCTGTTTTTATACCTTGAATTTTGTAGTACATATTTGAAACCGGAGAGGAAGTTAAAAGAATACGTGACACTATATGTGCAATGTTTACATGTAAGTTTCTTGTTTGAGCAGTAAAAGTGTTTTATACTTGTTGGTTATATGTTGTGATATAAAAGAAAGTTTGCTAGGATTTTATATGTTTACATACGATTATACTGCTTAGTACCGAGCACCTCACCAAAAACCGAGATTTTACATTTCGCTACTGCGTAGAAAAAAAGCCATGGGGTCTAGTAATAGGCTAACACTTGAGTTTCCATAACTCGAACACGCTCGGGGAACACTTGTTTGAGTTAAGGAAAATTCGAGTTATTGTTTAGGTTTATAAGGCATTGTTAACCGAAGGGATCAGACAGTTGAGTCTCCACTCAGACTTGTTCGAGTTAAAGAAACATTCGAGTTATAGAGGTTCGAATTATGGAGACTCTACTATACAATCTATTCCAGTTAAGGAGACATTCGAGTTATAGAGGTTCGAATTAAAAAGATTCCACTGCGTATAAAAAAAATTAAAAGCTGATGTGATAATGAGGACCCCCAGCGGTTTTCGTGATGGCGTGATTGGCGTTTTTTCAAGTTCGTGATTTCGTGATTTAAGATTTTTAAAGTACGTGAACAACGTGATCGTGGTAGAAAGGAAATTTAACTCGTGATATCGTGATTTGGAAATTTTTCTTTCACTTTGAAAGGTGACTGGGGGCCTCGATAATGTATAAGAATTTTATTCTATTTCATGCTTTGTTTTGAATTTCGAGTCGAAAAGAGTTCTTTTGTAGAAGGTATTAAAAAACTATTTTGGATATTTTCGAATGACCCTGAATGACACTAAAAATCACTAAATCGGAAAGACAACTCCTTGATACATGGGAGCTGGGGAGTTCAAGTTTATTTAACGAATTTTTGGTAATTTAATTTCAACCTTTGGGATAACTGGATTTGTGAATGAGGAATGAAAATCTATATATTTGTTATCAATGTGCTAAGAAGACTGTTGTTTGTATACACGCTCTTTAATAAGAATAAACTATATAAGAACATATGGCTCGATAGCCTTCCATCTTTAATATGAAATATTAAGAACAAGTCAAGTACATTTTGAGGCTTTGGGACTCTAAAACACAAAATTTCTTAGGAAATTGCACAAAAAGACTCACAAAATGGTGAAAATAAGAGCAGGTTACTGTAGGAACATTTTTAGGCTTCAAACTCGTGAAAAAGAAGTTAAGAACATCGGAAGGCTTCAAGAGATTTTGGATGTTCTTATAAAAAGCGTGTATCGTAACTCAATGTAAGAAAAAATGAGAGAGAATCAAGGGTTCAATCTGTTTTGACAATGATTTATTATATCAATCCCAATCCCCTTGAAAAATTGTTACGAAAACAAATCATGGATGATGTTTGAGATGTGTGAGAGCGCATAGAGAGACAGTTTATTGGAGTGGATGAGATTTCTTGTATTTGTATAGATTTCAACTTATACTTTAAGGCCCTCTAACTTTTTGTATGATGGCGTGATTGGTATGAGGGTCTTCACTTATTAATTAGACATTCTTCTATATATAGTGGAGTCTCCAAAACTCGAACAAGCACGGGGAACACAAATTTGTTCGAGTTAAGGAATTTTTGAGCTATGGAGTAAGGTTTATAAGGTTTTGACAATTGAAGGGGTCATAAAACTTGGTCGAGTTACAACATACAGTTGACTGTTCACTCAAACTTGTTTAAGTTAACATTGTTTAAAACATTCGAGTTATAGAGGTTCGAATTATGGGGACTCTACTGTACAATTTGTTCGAGTTAAGGAGACATTCGAATTATAGAGGTTCGAGTTATGGAGACTTCGCGGTAGATTTTTGACAAGGTTTGAAAAAGATTTATCAAAGGTACGCAAATTAACGTCGTTAAGACCATGCCCAACAGTAAAATTAAGCCTTAATTAAGATTAAATTCAATTAAAGAGAGGTATATAGAAAAAGTAGCTGCAAGGAATATCATTTATTACATAAGGTTGACCTCTACATGGTAATGAAATGGGAAGTCGCTCATCTTGTCGGTGTGTAATTTAAATGCGAAACTTGATTTCTATAACAGCTAGTAAATCTTGTCCTCAGCTGGTCTTATTTTATATGATTCTTAGGATAAATTGTTCTCAAGCTGTTCTTACTGTTCTTCGTGTAATGCTTAAGCTTTAAAAGCATCCAGATATATAGTATATGCTTATTATCAAGTTAGTTATTTTTCTATCGTGGTATATGCTTATATCGTCCCTCACATGACTAAAGGTTCAATCTCAAAATAAGCTTAATAGCTTAGGAAACTGCTTGAAAGCAGAAATCTAAAAATGTGAAATAAAAATCGCTTCGTTTTAAAACACAACATCACATCCTGTAGGTATATGTACATAAAACGAACAATAAATTTGATTTGAAACCAGGTTGATGAATAAAAACACACAGGGCTTGAATATCCCACAGCAAGGGTGGGGGGTGCAAACAAGGCTAAATTCGTATCTTTCATTCTAGACAATAAATCACCAACACTGAAATCACCAAATGAATTATGACGACATTCACACCGAGGCTTGATCGAATCATTGAAGATGAAGAATCATCAAAACATCCAGATGATCCAATCGATTTTGATGATAATATTTTGGAGGAATATGATTTGCTGACGGAACAAGATTTATTCATTGCTCTTGAGATCAATCCGAAGAAATTCAAAGATGGCGAATACTTAAATGGTGTTACTTATAAGAAAGATGGTGACGATCAAAGTGAAGATGACGATTCGAATTTTACGGAATCCGGTGATGAATTTGATGGTTGCCATAGCAACGGGCCAAGCACCCTTAGTAACGGACATAATGGCGCTGTAGATCACTTTTCGAAATTACATAGTGGGACTCAGGCTAAGAATTTTGAGATTATGCAACGTTATCAATCACCAATAGACTGTGTTCGTAATACTTCGAGTAGTGCTGACTCGGCAAATAATGACGAAGTATCAAGTATGATCAGTGATTCATCCAGTTTATCCAAAATTTCACGACGACGTAAAATATCTGGTCATTCGAATCCATTTTCACCGATAACGCGTGGTCAAGATTTGTTGAAAAAATATTTGAGCAATTACGAAGGTTATGAGTTTGATTCGAAAAACGGCCGTAAAATATTCGTGAAAGCCATTTTGAAAAAATACATGACAATGTATTACGTCATTTCCCCGCCCCAGATCACTGCAGCAGATCTTGATAATAGTGGTGTTTCAACTTTATTGGCGATACGCAACGCCTTGAAAATTAAGGAGGATAAATTAGTAACGGAACAAAATGGCGGAGATAATAACGACAGTTTAATTACGTCATGTCTAATGTTTGACTACCAGAATAACGACGAGTTGAATTTTGATGAATTTGCTTGTATCGCGAAATTAAATGCTTTGAATGTTGAAGCTGTTGTTGCACACTCGGATTCAAACATCAAAGAGTTCAGGTGAGGAAATTTTTAGGAAGGCTACCAAACCTATGTTAGTAAATATTTTTTTAACAAGAACCTCAAAAATTTTTCTTATACTGTACTATATTCTGATACCATTATTGATTCATAATATTGCACCTCTTTTTCAACAAGGAACCTTTTCTCAAACCAGAGCGCTATTTGCACCACTTTTGACAATTTTGATAGACTGATGGATGTCACTTGATACAATCGGGATGCTAAGGGACTGGGACTGAGTTTGCCCTTTTTTAAAGAGGAACTTGTTTTGAGTAATCAATTTATTTATTCAAATTTCAAGGAGATATTATCCCCAGCAAGATTTCTTACTAATCTTTCTGGTAGACGGACGGGCTTTACCGGGGCTGTGACGAATGACTTACAGTATAATTGAGATCCAATATCCTTTAGGCCTCTCTTCTTAAACTCTTGCAAAAACGAGCTACCATAACTAGTTAGAAAGAGGGCATCTTTATCATGTCTCTTAAGACATTATGTACGTCATAAATTCGCTTTGGTTTTTCTTTAATTATATATTGATATAGCCTATAAATCAGTGATTTCACTGTCTAAAACAATAAATGACTCACAACTCTCTTTTCTAGGAGAGACATCAAGCTCTCTTGTCAAACGGACAGTCGAATATGCGTTTGCTATTACACTTCCAACGACCTCTTCCAGTGTTCCGGTTCCTATTTTACATTAGTCGGTGGATATTCCAAAGAGAAAGATCTGGTCCTGCTTTTTGATGCTTCCAGTCATAAAATTCCACCATTTTGGATACCGTTACCAATACTGTTCAAATCCATTCAAAGCAAACCGATCGATGAGACTAATATAAAAGGTATGTTATGTTTTTGAAAATGAATCCTTAGTTCTTTGCACCCTTGTACGCCCTCTTCTCACAGACCCACTCAGACCCCTTCCCACTGGAAAAAATTGGCCAAAATATCGTTCCATCCACATTGAATTTTCTGGCTCGAAAACAATAAAATTCAAATCCGCCCCAGCCATAAAAACAAGAGAATATCCAATCCCCATCGAGTGTTTTGATCCGTTATTTTTACCCCCCACTGGCTGAAAAAATCCCACCGGGTCTGTGAGAAGGGGGTGTCCTTGTATCCTTATCCTTGGGGTGTCCTTAGCGTTTTTTTGCAGTGTGGGTAAAAAGAAATACCAACAGGGGTGTAAAATTCGTTTGACTTTAATTTGCTAATAGTATGCTTTTACGGCATCTAAAGTTTTCTCCATTTAAAGTTCCTTGATTTAATAGAGAATTAGCTTGTGCAAGAGAGGTTTAAATGTGATATTTCCAACAAGGGTATTAGTAGGGGGCCAATCCTTAGGATCCGTGACATCTTTTATGCGACGCAACCGCATGTAGTTAGTTCGAAAGTAGGAAGGTTTTTAAGACTTTTTTGAGAGGGGGCCCGCGAATTAGGCCCGGCAAAAGTTTTTATGACTAAAAACTGACGTTTACAGGCAAAACTGTAATGGAAAAAAATGAGTAAAAAATTGACGTTTTTTAAAAGTCGAATTTGAAAAAAATGAATGAGACCATCGGAAAGAGCATGAAATTCTGAACAAAAAAGTATACTACAACAAGTCTTACTCGAACACACATATAGGATACATGCAAGGGTAACCATGACACAGGCAATATTTGAGAAAGAAAAGCAGCGTCCGGTGGTGGTCAAAAAGGGCTCTTTTCCTGGTGTTTTTCTACCAAAAAGGCTGATTTTACCTAAATTTCAGTGATTTCAGGAGGGGCAGTGTCGGATAACCGGACGCTAAAAGGGCATAAAAAATGGCCTGTGACAAATAACTACTCATGAGTGATAGGATTATTGTTACTGAAATAAGACTGGGAGAAACTCAATTAACAGATCTTCATTTACGCGGGGCTTTTAAAGTGTATATTGTTGTAGTCTTACGGTCTTGTAACCCTGTTTCCACAATACAAACTCGGTCAGAAACGGAAATTTACTATTCTAAGCCTGAAAAGTAAGGTTGACTTATTTTAATCTGGATATTTTGTGTTGACAAATGATTTGTTTTCTTATTTTCTCTTACTGTTTAGAATTCAAACTGGGTTATTTTCTTTTGGAGAAAAGTGAAAAGAAAGCTTCCATATTATTGAACATCAAC
The DNA here is from genome assembly GCF_902728285.1 of Clytia hemisphaerica. Taxonomy (NCBI): domain Eukaryota; kingdom Metazoa; phylum Cnidaria; class Hydrozoa; order Leptothecata; family Clytiidae; genus Clytia; species Clytia hemisphaerica. The sequence goes on along the minus strand of NW_027103836.1, from coordinate 1,810,891 downwards.
AAAAAGATTTCTGTCTTGTTAAACGCTCCCGATGAACATTATGAGAAATTATGTAACATGAAAGATGATTGGGAAATGTGGTTAATATCTCCACTATCCACATCTAGAAAAGATGACATCCTCAGACTTGCGGTTGATAATATTATGGAGATAATAAAGAAACAAACTTTAAGAACAGTCCGTGTCAAAGAAGAGCAAGCTAAGTTAACGTACAAACAAGGCAGTTTAGTTGACTCGCTAACAAAAACAAAAATTTTCCCTGTAATTGAGAAATTCGTATCGAATATGAATAATGATTCCTTATCGAAACTAACAATTTTCTCCGAATGGGTCTTAGAGACCGTCTTCATTATGCGAAAAAGTGATAAAAACAAAAACAAATTTGCTGCTCCTACAAAGAAAAAGAAAAAGAAGTTGGTTCGTACTAACGTTAATATGAACACTTTCAACAACACGACAATGTTAGCTACCTGGTTGTTATTCTGGCCGTACGCGCATAAGAAATTTGATTCGAACAGTACGTCACTCTCTGAATGCATTGAAAACGATTTAAAAATATTTCCATCTAAATTGGTAGAGACTTTTCATCATCAAATGGATTTTGTTATCAAAGTAGTTCAATCTTCTACTATGAATGTTGTCAAAAGGAAAGCCAGAAAAAATGGAACTTTGCCACATGGTTTATGATGATTTTTCTTATTTTATTCTAGCTTGATGAACCTTTTCATAAATAACGTTACGAACATCACTTGCGTCGTTTTGACTTCCTATTTACAAAAAAATAATTTAACCATGTCTCATGAGACATAATCACCATGGTAATTGTTTGAATACAAGGCAAGTGATGTTCGTGACGTAATTTATGAAAAGGTCTACTAGCTGTATTTTTATTGTTTCTCTTTAGGTTATCTTTCCAACGAGATTTTTTTTCAAGACTTTTGTTTTTGGAATATACGTCTTTTAAATTTAATATTAGAAGAAAGTAAAGCTTCGATGCCAAAGGAAGATTTAAGCCCAGATTTAAGGCTTTGCAAACTCTGAAAAATACGATTTCTTAGGATGAGACCAAATAAGAACAAAGATACAAACTTTTTAAAGTAGTTTCTAAGTTTAAAATCTGAAAAGTTGAGAATATCCAAGAGATTTTTTTTAGCTCTTATAAAAACGTGTATTTTTACAAGAAGTGTATAAATGGCTTGAACAAAAGGGCACAAATTTTGCAATGATATATCCAACTCGTCCAGGAGATTTTAAAATAACTTAATCAGTAATTCTTTTATTCCTCTAATTTTACTATATTACTATATTTTATTTTTAAACTTAGTATTTTATAAATATTTTTGTTATGAGAGATTATATAACGTGAATGAAGGATTTATTTTGACAATGGAAATATAAACACACGATATTTTGTATAAACTAACAGATGGATTGCAAAACTTAACTGGGTGATAAACGTAGCATTTGTTGAAATGGGTACAAGTCTGTTATACAGTATGTGGCCCCTAAAACATCGATCAAATCTAGAATTTCTCTCAAATCTAGAAGAAAAGAGGTTTTACAAAAGTTTGTGTTGCATGCAAAATTTTCAAAATTTTAATTAACGGGAGGAGGAGAAGGTATGTTGGAAATTTTACTTGCGAAAACTCCAAGCTAAGGTAAATATAGGCTAAAATCAGGCTATTTAGAGCAGATTGAGAACTTTCTCTATGAAAGCTGAAAAAATTCTTCAAAATTAATAAACGGGGGGGGGGGGGTCCGGGGTCCTAATAAGGGGTGTTGGAAAATTTTCGAGAAATTAACAAGCGGGGGAGGGGGAGCGCGTTTATTTGGAACCTAAGAGTACTTTATTTCCCGAAAGTTCTTTTTCAACATTTTCAATTTCAACAATATTTTTCAATCGCATAAAGATAGGTAGCTTTCGTATAAAAGGCCCCAAAAAGTAGGTTTGCAATTTTAGCGATTTCTTGAGATCTCTTTAACATATGAATATAAAATATTGACCATAGTTTGGAAATGTGATTTATGTAGAGGGTTTTGGGTATAAATTTGTTTTACTATGAACATATTTTTGTTTTCCCTTAAGATGGATGTAAAATTTATGATTTTTATAAAATATTTCAAGATTTTCGATGATGTTACTTTAATCGTAGAAATTTTAGCGAGACTAATTTTAGCGTATATTAGCGATATTAGCGAGTCATGAAAATCTTGATTCTTTTTGGATTTATTTTAGCGAATCACTATTTCAAACAATTACGCGTGGATAAATTTTAGCGAATACTCGTATTACATTATTGATTTAATTATTTTTCTAGCATTTCTTTGCACTGAAAACCTTCCTATTGGTAAAAATGTATCAAGGCAATATAACCAGAAATTCCGCGTGGATAAATTTTAGCGATCTGTCGATTCGGCGTATCTTTGCGGGATTTATTTTAGCGAAAATAGGGAAAACTCGCTAAAACGCTAAAATTAGTCTCGCTAAAATTTCTACGATTAAAGTAAGTCCAAACTGAAAAAGCCCTGACGACAAAGATCTTTTTTCATCGTGAAATGGCTGGACTAGGTTCTGCTCTCAATAGAGAGAAAATCGGGTTGAGTAAAGAAATCTGTCTAGAATTTCGAATATAATTTATCGGGAATAAGCCTTTGTCCGGTAAAAATGGCCATTGAATATTTTACCCATTTTAAAAATTTAAATGATCTAATCTAATCAAATTCACTTTCTTTTTCAAAAGGAAATTCACTTGAAAAAAGATTAAAGAGTCGAGTGATGTCATATAATTTAATTCAGATTTTCTATCTTTCGTTTAAATAAAAGTTTTCTATAAAAAATCTTTTTTTGTCTTACATTTTTCTCTTTACATAAAAAACCTCTTGAATCCACCAAGCATTTTTGGTACAGCTCGAAGCCAAATCTGTCTTTAAGATCACAGTTCGTATTCAATACCACATTGAAATTTTGAACTTAATCGGGCCAATGAGTGTCATTTCGGTCAAAGTTAAAGCGAATGTTCAAAAAACCTTCAATCATCTTTAAAAATGGTAGCGCGTTCGATCACCTGATTGGTAGAGATTTGCTCATTATTTCGTAATCATAGTCTTCAGGATGTAGAGGGTCAATGTAATGCGGTGAAGTGGAGTCTATAGTATATCTGAGCACAAAAGAATTTAAAAATATTATTACAACATGAACTCCGCGTCCAACACGTCATTATTATATCAACTCAAATTTGTACGAGTCTCAATCACATAGTTCATTTCAAAATTATTGGAAAACCGTGAAAGATCTTGCCTTTCTTTTGATATTGAAAGATTTTAATGTGCAAGAGAAATTAACGCAAAGGAGGATGGGATTGCAAGTCATACAAACGAATATATTTGTGCAAATTTGGTACTATTTTTAGATTCACCGAGGTACGCTATGGAATTGATACTTACGCAGACAATTCAAAAGTAGGACGTTATATGGACGTTATATGGACGTTGTGAACGTTAAATAAACGTTGAAACAACGTTGTGTGCCCGCTGGGGTAGGACACATCTAGGTATAAATGGAAGATTTCATACGACCGTTTTATGGTCAGGCAATGGTCAAAATGAATAAAGTGCAAGTTCTACCTAACATTACGAGTTCAGCTTTTCATCACATTTATATTTTTAATTGATTCCAGGAAAAAAGGAATATGTCAGGTAAAAAAGACTTACTTTAGTTTGTTGAAGAAATTGACAGCCCTTGAATTTGCTAAAGAGAAGAGGAGAATTATTTTGTCAGTGGCTCTATGTGAATAACAAAGTTTGAGTTTTACAAATAATTGAAAAAGGGGACTTGCCCTTTTTCTCTAGATCTGTCCTCTGTAGACTGTAGACTGTACTCTGTAGACTACAGCCTACTGGCTGAATTTTGCTTTCTGATAATGCTTTCTGAGTCCAGTGAAGTAGACTAGGAGCACTTGACGAGCCCGCTTTGAAAGAAAAACACCAATATTTCAATTAGCGATAAAGCTACTTAGCATTGAAAAATATAATAAAGAAGCATGAGAAACCAACATGTTAATAAACAGGTTTACAATGCCCTTTTCTAATAAAAACACTGCCCCATAACATCTAAAATCTGGCTCAAAATTTAGAGCTGCCATATACTACTACTGGGCTAATTGATTGCGCCATCCAGTCTATCAAAAACCTTAAGTATACCCTGGGCTATTCCCTTTCATGCTATCTCTTCAATTCTATTAATCGTCGGATTGAATACCCTTTTTTGATTACCTTGCCCCTAGAAACTTTGAAATTGACGTGCCAAAGTGATCAAATCTCTTCTTATGGAAATTCAAAAAACAATCAGAAAATATTCCAAAACGAAGTCGAATTCTTCAGAAGGTTTTGCGATTCTTCCCCATTTTTTCGGGAGTGGGCCGTTCTTTAAAAATGGAAATTGGGTAAGGCAATGAAAATGAAAATTCTCTCACCTTTAAAAACTGTTAGCACAACTTTCTTCATTTTAGCTCTGAAATTGATAACAAATGGAAAACTTAAAGATTCATCAATATAAAAAATATGTAAAGTCAATGGGCCATTCCATTTTTATCTGTATACATGATGGGCTCTTCAAGAAAAAAATTGATTTTGGGGTTTGGAGGATATAACATTTTTTGGAAATTTCCCCCCAGACATTGTGAATTTTGACCCCTTGGACACTGATCTCACCCCCTGGACAAGCATCAGTTGAACTCCCAGACATTCAAAATCACCTCCATTCAGAGCAAATTTGCCCCCAAAACAAAGTAAATTTTGCAGATTTATCACTATCCCCCGGACAAAATATCCAATATATTCTCCCCCCCCATGTACAAAAATTTTCTGGAAGAGCCCAATGATAGACGAACTTTTCCAAGGTATCCCAAAAGAAGAAATCCCAGGGGTCCTATAAAACATTGTTTTGCATTTTTCCAAAAAGTTTGGTTTGAATTGTTCTTTTCCCAATGCGTTGGACGACAAAGCATCACCCATTAATATTTCCTTCTTCCAGATTTGAACATTTTATTTCTAGGCACAAGGTTAAGGTTGTAATTTCTAGAAACCTTGTTTAAATTTCCAGGGGGTTAAAAGCTATTCTGAAATTTGATTTTAGTTCGTCCACCCTTACTTTATGGAAAGTAGTAGAATCTTTTCCAAAGGCAATAGAGCAAGTTTTTCCATGACTTTTTTGTGCAAATTTTGTCATTTTTCCAGAGGATATTCGCACAATTGCAATTTGAACTTTGTTTGGCTTGAAAAGGATCTCCCAATATTAAAGGGACTAGTCCCATGAATTTATAACATTTGAGAGTCCATTTTTGAGCTAAGGGGAATGTAGTTCAAATGTAGTTAAAAAAATTATTAATGAGACCTTGCTTTTCAGAATTTGGTACAAACTCAACATAGCAAGCGACAGTTTCTTCCAAAATGACAACTTACTTCAATGCCATAAGTTCGAGAACCTGTATCATGAATTTCCCTAGACCTTTTCCACGGATTGAACTTACAAGTTGAATCTCATAACTAAAAGAAAAATTGAGTCCATTTAATCAATGGGAACAGTTACGAAAAGGGGAACTCCACACACAACTTATTCATTTAACCTTACGGTAAAAAAAGCTGACGGCCCGGGGGTGGGGTACTAGGGCAAGATGGGTTACGGGGATGCACCGCTGGTCAGGGTACCTTTTTAACCTCCACGAGTCCCAGGTAGGGTCGCAAAAACACCAAATAGAAAAATCAGTCCCTTGTAGGGTGCCTATTTTAGGAAAATTTGGGGAAAAAGTAGAAAATTTGAGAAAATTTTGGAATTTCAGTCCCTTTCGAAAATTTCGAGTCCCACGTAGGGTCCATTTTTTGAACCTCAGCGGAGCACCCTCGTCGGTCGACAACGGTAGTACCCCCCCCCTGGGCTGACGGGTTGAAAGGAGGATTTTATATTATTGCTCCTTCTGGTAGAGCACTTTGCTGTTGTTGACAATCTTTTTCAACTTATTTGATATGACGTTTATTAGTACAAAAGAAATATAACAACCAAATTTATTAGATTTTAGCCAAATCCAACTTTACTGCGAAGGTCATCATCAGTCGTTACCTCTTGTCAACGGATATATTAAGAAGGTGTATCGCACTTACCAGTATATGACTTCTACATCATCATCAACGTCAAATCGAAAGTGTGTCATTGCAACAATATTCTTTTCACCGTCCAAAGCATATAAATATCTAAAATCAAAAGAAAGTTCTTCAACTTGTATAGAATTCAAGTAATTTAGAAGGCTTTAATCATTTCAAAATAATTTGATTTCTAACCTTTGTAATTTGTACTATTACCTGAATAACTTTCTGCTTCACCCCTTATAAGAAAATCATTCTTAATGTACTCTCTTCCTAGAATTTTTGTCATTAATCTCAAAGAATTGTTACTTACCTAGCATTTTCTTCATTCATTTCAATCTTTTTCTCTTTTTCATTCCATCCCCAATTACTGTTCTCGTACCTAAAGTTTTTAAAGTAAGCACATAACATTAAATAACCCATGGAAAGAAAATTCCCTTTGTTAAGATTACGTAGACAGGCACCAGTAGCAGAGGGTGTAATGAATAAATAAATATTCAAATATGTTACGCAAACAAGATTATGTTAAAGGTTTTGTTCTTAAATAAGAGTGATATCGTTTGCTTACTCATCAATTTTAATTCACTTGGTCAGAAAGAGAAAAAGAAAAACATTTTTTGCTTATATCAGCATAATATAACAATAGGCAGACACTGTCCTGATGTGAAATATGTGTCTGATATGAAACTGGAACACTTATGTAAAAATAAAACCTTTAATTTGGTTTTCCATAATAAAGTTACATAAAAATTAGGTATGAAATTAGGCTCACATTAATTGCATGTTATCTTTAACCAGATTGTAACATACATCCATTTCATCTTCTGACATTTGACTAGCCCTCTTACTATGTAACGTCAGGTCCAATCTAAAAAATTCATACATAAAACATTGAGATTAACAAAATCTCAGGGATTCAATGTTTTTCAGTTAAATTTATCAAAGAATCTTTTAAGATTCAACGAGGATTTGCAGGGATTTGATGGTTGTTTTCACTGTTTATTCTGGTTCATTCCTTCCTGTGCATTCTGGTATTGAAATATACTCAGTAGGGATTTTAGTAAATTTTGTTATTAATCGTATCGCAGGGCAGTTTGGAAAAAAAAGCTGAAGTTTATGTGACGTTTTCTGAAATTTCTAAAAACTTCAAAATGAACCAAAGGTCTGCTTTTCCAAAATTACCAGAGAAGGTCACACAAATTCAGATTAATTGTATTAAAATAAGTATTGAAAGTTTGTTGTTGAAAAAACATTCTGCAGATAAGGCCTTTTCAAATTTCCATTTGGACTCTGATGATACCTAGAAAACTTTCTTATCCCATCAAAGAACTCTTGAATACTTGTCAAAAAGTAAAAAAAAAAACAAAAAAAAAACAGTTTAACAAGACTTGCAAACACCCACTCTTTTATAATATGATGCTTAAAATCTTACTCATTTCTTTTATAAGTAGCAAATGCTGGAAGGACAGCTAATGGGTCATCAACCTAATGTAGAATTAAAGATCAATTTGAAGTTGTCAGACGCGATTCAAAAAGGAAAAATTGTGACATAATTTTAGCAACATTGAAATTTAATCAAAGAATTCAAAAATTTGGCTAGTTCTTCTACATTGGTACATTGAAAATATCTAAGCAAAATACATATATACCATGTTTGCATTTTTGACTGCAAGTACAGCTTCATTCTTCTTCATAATTTCCTATAAAAAGAAAAGACCTAACTTGATCTTGAGGAACAAAGAAGATTGTAAATATTTATAGCCTACTACTAATAAAAAATGAAGAAATTTGATAACCTTTCATTCCTTACAACCTACAATGACTAAAAAAGATAGTATGAAAGGCCTCTGACAGATACATATAAATCCAGATTTCACCAGTTATAATATTGCAACAATAAAAAGTGGACCCTAAAAATCACAGACTGTTATTTCAAGCCTGATCAAAATCTAAATTTATCCAACCTCTTTCCTTTTTTCTTTCTTTTCCTTTCCTTTGGTAGACTTTTTCTATAATTCAAATTTAAATAAAAATCATTATCTATATATTAATAGCCGTAGTCTGTATGTGTGTTTGTTTTTTGTGTGTTTGTTTTTTGTGTGTCACTTTCGTTTTCGCAAGCAATGTTTTGTTCTTTTAAAAGATGACTTTTGCTTCTTGCTCCACAAATGTGTTAAATCAGATTCGCGCCGTTTTATAAAGACTTTGTTTTGATTGATAGATTAGACTTTTTTCTTTTCTTTTTTTTTCTTTCTTTTCTTTTTTTTTATGTTTTCGAATGTAATTAACGACCTTATTTGATTTGAGACATTCGAATTCTTTTCAAAACAAAAGAAAATCTTTTAAACAGAATCTGTTAAAGAAAAGAACAAATATAAAATAAAAACATAAGAATCACAAGACAAGTTTGTAGAACAACAGCAACATTAAAAATACATTCAAAAAGGCGGTAAAAACTAAAGTTCTTTCTTCGTAAAAAGGGACCTTTAAACATCTATGTCGATAATTATTTTGCTGTAAATCTAAGTCATTGTTGAATTTGAAAAGTTATCGAAGTTATGACGGAGTTATTTATAAAAAGCAACATAAAATTGCGCAATCACGCTTTTTTGTCTGCGTGTCCTAGCTGCCTTCCGGCAAGTTTCCCTAAACATCAAGAACTACGGCAAATATAACGCGAGCGAAGCGAGAAAAAAAATCTAATTGCAGAGTCGTCTCGGACGTCGCTGGTCGCCGGTATGGTGTAATTTGGGAATGACGCCCTTTCTGTTTTCTGATCGTTTTTACCACAAAAATCTTTTTCAAAATATGGTTAAAAGATACGTCAGCCGGGAGGGATAGAGTCAAACTTTGAAGAGAATTCTTCCCTTTAATTTTGATTTCATCGTGTTTAAGCCACCTTCCCAACATCTCTAAAGACTTTAAATGCGTTCAGCAAACAGCTAAACCGGCGTGCGACGCCGGGTACCGGCTAGTAACCATATAATTCTGCACAATCTTATTTAAACCACTCTATAGTAAAGATTTAGCGAGAGAATTTGACCAAGAATATTTCAGATTGGTCAATTTCAAACTCTGACAAGATTTTGTTTTGCAGATAAGACTCAAATTAACAAAATCCTGGAACAAAACAAGAAAAATCACCTCAAATTAAAGTTTGTACTTTACTTACACCCATTTTGTTCCTTTCACTTTATACTTTTTTGTTGAGTCTGAAGAGAAAAAAGAACGATTGATACTTTTAGGAAGGTCCCTGGCTAATCAATAGAAAATACAAAGTAAAAAAGAAATCAGGACTGACCAGGCTTCGTTCAATGTGCACAACACACTGAGCTCAACTTCAATAGCTTCAAATTATTCATATGCTCGTTTGATTGTAGCTATACAAACCAAAAGATTAGTGCCCAGGCCCCAAAAATGTAAATTTTTGAACATTCAAAAATTACCCCCACTCAGGTTCAGGGATTTTTCTAAGCACTTTGAGCTGGGGCCGTTTTTGTAAACTTAGATTGAGTTTCTAAGCATAATACTAAGCACACCTCCAAGCTGAAATCCATAAAAACTTGTGCAGCTTTTCTAAAATGCTGAGCTTTTAAAGGTTACTTTTAAAGCTGCTTTAGCTTTCTTAAACCAAAGACTTTCGGGGCGCCAAATATTTTTTCTCTCCTCTCCTCTTCTAATTTTGTTCCGCAACAACAGATTTAAGATTTTCCTTGTGTGCTTTGGTTGTTTCAGTGTAGGTTTAATGTGATGACTCTTTCATAAAATTCTTTGTCTATTGTATCTCCTCTTTTATCATTTTCCTTGTTTTGTGGCTTCTAAGTCGTTCATCTTTTCTTAAGCACAATATCTAGCCCTTTGGGCTTTATTATAAATCTATCTATGCATGAGTAGCTAATTCTACTTTTTTGATGACTAGGGAGATAATAACACCTTCCCGCAGATCTTTAGGAAAGGGTTTGGTATTAGGTCTGTTTGAATTCTTCCGCCCTAAAACAATGAAACGTGCACGATTGAAGTAAAGATGGAGGGTGAAGCAAAGGATGGAATTTTGTGACTTCCCACGCCTCAAAATAATTGAAGATTTAAGAAAAATTATCAGTCAGTTGGACGACGCAAACACAATTTATTTGTGATCGTGGCCTTAGAAGGATTTCTTTATGCTGACTCAGTGTCAGTCACATACTCAGTCAGACTGACTGACTGACTGACTGACTACTGTGTATACATGTATACATACAGAGTACTACTGTACTATTATATTATAATTTTTAATTGAATTTTCATGTCTTAAACAGAAAGTAAGTAATGTAAAACTAACTACGTAAATATGAAATATCTGATATATACTGTATATGGTAGTGGCTAGCTCAGTTAATTTCTTTTAGTTCACAGTTCAAGTTTTTCGTTTTTTAGTTCTAAAATTGTGTGTGGGCTTGATTTTCCCGCCAAATCTCCATGCGTTCGACGAATGAATGTTGTGGTGGAGCAAAGAACGAAGTTGTGCGGCAGCCATTATGCTTCGAATAATTTGCAGACTCTACAATAGACTCATAAACCTTAGGTCAGGAAAATTAACCATGTTGTAAACAAATCAGAACGATGCAAGATGGCGGATGAAACAGGTTCAAGAAATGAAAATAATCTTGAAGGAAACATAAAAAAGCAAGGGAAATTTTCAACAAAATGGTACCATTGTCATGCCAAACTAGAAAAAGACTGCTTTGTGTATAAAAGGGCAGATAAGGTACTTATCATTTTTCACTCTTTTCATTTTATTTCCCATCATAGCTAGCCGACGTGCTAGTAGTGCTAGCCTATATTTTTACCGTACGTAGACTAGTTGGTCTATAATGTAATGTCAACACCCCTCTTCTTATTTCGACACCCTTCTTTGGAGATTCGAATAATAGGAAAGTGGGACTCGCTTATTGAAACAACTTGTCTTTGCTTAACTTTCAGAGAGGAAAAAACTTTCTTCTATTCTATCTATATCCAGCTATATCAGTAGTGATTCCTTTAAGAGGCCATTTATTTAAGAAAGGGGTGTTATATCATAAATGAATTATGTAAGTAAGTGATATTTTAAGTAACAAGTTCATTAACAATTTTATTTTGAAGTTTGTTTTTAAAAACAGAACCCCCGTGCTATATGATAATCTCATTTTCTTAACTTATGGACCCATTTGGAAGTCTTTACAATTGTAATACAGATAATTTGGCAGTGTAGTTGCAGCCTATACAAGAATTGGAATCTAAAGTCTGAAGTCGTAACTCCTTGTCAGTGACCCCGCAGATAAGTTTTTAGTTGGCAGACACTGACTTTAGGTTGGTTTGGAAATCGTTTTATTTTGAAATGTAATCTTCACTTTAGATGAATACTTTTATTTATTTGGATTCATGAAAGGTTTAAGGTTTGTTTACTTTTTATTTCAAATTATTTCATTGATTTATTGAGCTGCAATAGCTGAATGAAAAACAAAGATTTTTGATAGTTATCAGCGTGGGCTTGACCGCCATTTTGAATTTCGATTTTTTTCTCTCCTGTACTCGGCAATTTAGAGGTTGTTCGTAATACGCGATTTGGCTTACGCGTAACACTTGTGCCAACCTTCCTTATAAACTAAAGGGCCGTTCGTAAAAAATTGTTTGGTTCCTGTCGACCGACCGACCGTGATTTCAGTATAGACCTAACTCTTCACACAAAAATTACGGGAAACGCATGTTTGGACTTTGTACCCTATGCTGCACTCAAGCACTTAAGCCAAAGTCCCGCAAAGGCGGGACAAAAATCAGTTTTTTGAAGTTTGCAAAAAAACGCCACATAGAAGATCTTTAAAATTCAGTATGTGAATAGAGCAGTAAAAAATACAACTTTTCTATTTTTCCTTTTTTTTGCAAAAGTTCTAGGAATGAAAATAAAGGGATAATGATAATTGAATACTATCCATTGATGATCCGCGGCACTATCGTAAAGCTAGAATCGCTTCGCGTACTCTTCGCTTGAGAAAATGATTGACAGATTGAAGTTTTTCATCCCCGCGGTGCGCGCCGCGCAGGAGCTCGGGCGCTCTGCTCAATCATCGGACCGCGCTAAAAATGGTAGACTGAGCTTTGATAGATCATTTCGATGGAAGTTGTTGGAATGTTTACAAGGCTCTTGACAGAAAATCGTTTGTTTTATTGTAAATGATGACAGTGCGGTTATTAATTTTGTTAGATCTGACAAATTGATGTTTGTAAGTGCACTTTATAGTTTTGATTCCCATTGAAGAATCATATTCTGGTTTTCATGTTATTAGATGCTGTTTTAGAGCTTTAGGTCTACACTGGATTTATACTGAAAAATTGGAGTTGGAGAGTCGGAAACCATTTTTCCTGACAGCTGAAACTCCACCATCACCCTCCATGTTTTCTTTTTTGAGAGAATAGAAAGAGAGTAAACGCTAATCTAACCTCCCTCCAAGCAGGTCTTGACTGCGGAATCTCATCCCCAGTGATCAAAGTTCTTCCGTCTCAGACGGATTTCCGTCTCACAGAAATTTTTGTCAAAGTTTTCCGTCTCAGTTAGAAATTAGTCAGTCTCAATTGCACGCTTATGTTCCGAGGCCGTAAGCACGCAATTGCATGGTTATCAAAATGGCAGAATTTTTAAGCGTGTAACTACACGCTTATCGAAATTGTTCTGTTAAACGGGTGGTAAGCGGTAAGCGTGCAATTGCACCGTTTATTATTCTGACACGCAATTCCTTCCGAAAGCTCTGTTGAATTTCAAAAGCCTAGGGCAGTTTTACTCAAAATTTATTGTAGAAGAAGATTCCGTAAAAATGGATTGCCCGTTAAACCATGCCTTTGCCCGAATTAGAGAATTCTGAACCCCTTGAAATCCCTAAGCAATTTCAACCGGGGCGGGAGCGGGCGTAAATTATAACCATGCAATTGCGCCCTACGCCCTCGGAACATAAGCGTGCAATTGAGAGGATTTCCCAGACTGGAAATGGTTATTCAGCAAGAAATATTGATTTTATCCTCTAGAATAATTCTATCAGAAAGATATCTCGTATTAAAACTGTGTTTATGGCTGATTTTACATATTGGTTAGGTCTATGTTTATTTTTCAACGTTTTTAGATTCATAGATATTTTCACTGTATGATCGGCATTTAAGAACATTTTGAGTTGTTTTAATTAACAAAGTTTAGTGCCTTTTTAGCAGTTAGTCACACTAGGAAATTAAGCTTTCAGAAAAAACAACATCAGTCATCTACAGGATACATTTCAACAACAAGGATGAGAGTTACTTGAATCAAGTTCGCAAGACAATATTAATTTAAAAACTTGAAAGTTGGAAACAAAATAAAACGTGCAGCAGCCAAAATCAACCAACCAAAATTTGTCATTCAATTCCCGAGACAGCGCTTCGATTTTTAAGGCCTTGTTTATACGCTAAAGTAAAAACAATTCCGCACATGTAAATGGGTCATTGTTTGAGGTCCGGCGAAATTTCCGGGAGATAGCCTATCCGGCGGTGCGCGGATCTAGGTGGGTTCCGCCTCCCCCGTAGATCTTTTTCTTGGGAAATTGATCTTCAAATTAGTTTTCAAGGTTGGCTTGGCTCAAATTTTTTCATCTATGGCTTAAATTTTAGGCAATTTCTCAAAGCGCCGGGTTATTTTTTCATGAATCTCCTTAGAAGTTTTGCGGCGCATTTCTTTGCTTGAGAGTCAAGTAAACGATATAGCGCTTTCGCATCATTAATCTTTGATACGCATTTTGGCGGGACGCTAGTGTGACTAACTGTTTAGCCAATCTAGGGGGTAAAAAATCTGAAAATTTTCTGTCCCTCGGCCCTAACAATGATGGACCCTGCGGGTGTCACTGTGTACCAAAATATCTCTATTAAAAAGTTTTTCCGTCTCACAGAAAAAAACTGCTTTGACCACTACATCCCACGCTCTAAAGGGGATGGATCCGCAGGATTATATGCCTTAGCAATGATGATCGGTTATGAGATTAACGCTAATCTCGCCCAAAAAAACAATTTGAAACCCGTTAATTCCTTTTTTCCCGATTTTCAAGTCCGACTATTCATTGTAGACCATATGGAAGCATCAAAACAAACCAGCGGAGCTTTTGTGAAGTGAAAAAGAGGCTTAGGGCAATCAAATATCCGTTTACCGCCTTTTTCTAAGGAAAATTCCGCCCTCTCGGACTGTTTCGTTCAAACAGAAAATTCTTTTTGCCCAATCGACCGACCGACCCACTTTTTTATGGTTGGAATGACAGGAACCAAGGGATTTTTCACAAACGGCCTAAGGAAGGATGTGGAAATTAGAAGATGGGTATCGACATTAAGACTTACTTACAGTATTATTAGGATAGTTTATGATAAAATCTTTCTTTTTAATTTTTGCAGGCAAAATCGTTTAGAATTTCTGTTGATCCTCACTAAAATATAGGGAGAGTTGGATTCTGCTGTATTCTGATCGAAAAAAATACTGAAAAACTTTTGTATTATAATGAATGTGCAACGTTTCCAGTGGTGGTTAGAAATTCTGATGAAAATCCATGTACTTTCGCAAAATGCGTCAGAAATTCCACTCTTATTTTTGCCAATTTTAATTCAATTGTCTTAGAAATTCATACATTTTCTTCTCTCGCCTTGGAAATTTTGAATTTTGCTGAAAACTTTTGCCCTCAGAAAAAATCCCAAGTCCTCCACCCCCTGTAACAGACAAATTCTGGAATGGCGCTTTTGAGGCCCATTATTGCAACTGGGTAAATTGCACCAAATCTGTACCATGGGTGATGGGTTTGTAAACAAGACAAACTGTCTTCAAATTTCCATAGAAGTAGATGTGTTTTAGGTCTTAGAACTTGAGTTTTTGTGGATTTTGTACTGTGGCAGAAGGTATCACTATCAGTAAGAACTAAGTCATTTTTTGATACTTTGTTTCGTCTTTATTGAAATATTAGCAAAACTCTGTGACCGATGGGACGTCCTATCCATCACGCTTGTCTTTTATTCACTCAATTTTAAACTTGGCTTTCTAAATTCTTTTCAATTTTATGAAAAAACAACAAAATTGTGTCCCGTCTGTCACACATTTTCAGTTACAGTATATTAAGGGCTTAGAAGAATGATACACATGACAGAAAGAAGCATGAAGATATTGGTGCATATCATTTAGCTTCATTAGAGATGGGTTATAAGTTTACTCCCATGACAAATTATTTTAGCATCCAGGAATTCTTGAGCTAGTAATTAGCTAGCAGTAAACTTTTAATTGCTAGAATCAATTTTATGAGATGTTCTATAAAATAGTTGAGTTTCTTCTCACCATGCTCCGGGTGAAACAACAACATCAGGCTTTGTAAAGGAGTTGTTGCTTGTGATCACCCATGAAAATAATTGCATATGATGACTCCATCTTGATGTCTATAGCAGTCTCCCTCTTTTTTGAATAAACGTACCATTGTCTTTAAGATAATGTTCTTCATTATATTAGCACAGTGAGCTCTAAGAGGGTTCCGGAAGGGGTACCCCCTGCCGCTAAAGAGCCTTACGGACTTTTGTCATGGGAAAGATTTCAGTACATCCCTACAACATTCTGATGTGCATAAAATAGCATCCTCAGGATCCTCAGGCAACTTTGTATAGAATGCAGCTTACAGAGAAAATCATTTGTTTCTTTAACGACTTTAATGACTTCACCTGCTCAGCAAGGAGTTAGAGGTGGATCAACAAACTCTGAAATATTTTCTGTGAAATAACCAGAATTAGAAATTACTGCCCCCCCCCCGCTTGAACACTGTGCAAAATGAATTTTTGGAAGTAATAGAATCGAACCAAACGGGGTTGTCAGCAAAAAAAGAAACCCATCGTAACTTAAAAATTATGTTTCCTGGTAATAAGATGACTGTCTCCATTCCTGAAAACCTCCTCATACTATGTCTTCCAATATCTTCAAGTTGAGTAGATGCTTCTTGGAGATAATCTTTCCGATCTCACTAGTGTTTTAAAAAGTGGTTTCATATTCTATGTAATAGTACAGCTTAACTTTCCTGATGAATATACAGTATTTTCATGATAAATGTCTATGTGAAGTTGATCTATATATCGCATTTTTTGAGGTTAACTTGTAAAATATAAATCGTTAATCTTGATGTGCTGGCGTTTCTTTAATTCATATTTATTACGGATTATACCTGAGATGTCTGTAAGAGACATTTCTTTGTCCATTAACAAATGGTCTATTCGTATATATTCAGTTATATCATACATGTTTAAAAAGAATAAAATTAATTTCATGACAGGCATGATGTGAATTTCAGGATACAGCCCTAAATCACATTCCTCAACCGTTTTTAAATTGCATCAAGTGTTTTTTACAGCATCGGCGTCTCCGAAAAGTCTTATACATTGTAATGGGATATCTTTTCTTCTGGATATCATCTCTTTAATCTCACCAATTGTATAATCATCTTGTACCATGATAACAAAGGTATAGGATTCAATCTTGTTCATTGATCTATTATAAAAAGGCCTTGTTATTTTCACTTCATAAGGTCTTTTAACGACCACTACGTTGAATTCAAAATCACTCAAAGATAATCTTGAATATTTCGCTATTACAGTAAAAATGGAA
Source organism: Clytia hemisphaerica (assembly GCF_902728285.1). Classification (NCBI taxonomy): domain Eukaryota; kingdom Metazoa; phylum Cnidaria; class Hydrozoa; order Leptothecata; family Clytiidae; genus Clytia; species Clytia hemisphaerica. Next base: position 1,794,105 of record NW_027103836.1, on the reverse strand, counting down.
CTGCAAACTTCGTCAATTTTTTGTCCTCTGAATAGTATTATTTGATCGTTATTTTGTATATTGTAAGTCCTTTGGATATAATGTTTTATGGAAATGATTTTATCATAGTGAATGACATCCATGTAATCAATCTTTGACAAGAACCTCAATCTGAAGGTTGTAATTGGTGAAATATTGTTTTCTGTTAACCAGTTTTCAACTTCGAGTAATAACTTGATCATGATTGTCAATAAGTACTTGATTTTTGTTGCTGATTCAATAGCTGCATTGATGTGTCTGGATATTAGTGATGATCTCACACGAATCACTCTCTCTCTGATCCAATAACTTGAATTTCTAATTCTTCTTCGGTTTCAGAGTGATCTTTATTTGAAGTAGTTAACAACGTTGTTTCGTAGTTTTTTAATATTTTTATATAAGGTTGTACATCATTTTCAGACCAAAACATTTTCTGGCTCTCAAGTTTATATATACAAATGCATAGTGCGGAAAAGGAGTCTGATCCCCCCTTGTTAAATGATCCCCCCTTCTTGGCATCCCCCCAACCTTTAAAAATGCCTATCCTCCAAGGGTTTTGGGCTAAATTTTCGAAAATATAGTGTATAGTGCAATCCGATAATCCCATTCTTCTTCTTCTTATTCTTTCTTGCTTCTTGTTGACTCAGACTACTCGAACAGAAAAACTTCCTTTCATGCAGACCAAATTTCATAACAGTGCTGGAAAATAAACTGCAATATAATGTAAGCCCTCCCCCTTCTTAAACTACTACTACTATTTTTTAATGAAAATTTCTTCACTTTTTTGGAATATGTTATCCCCCTTAAGAAAGGGGGGGGGGGTGTCCGAACTATGAAATATCAGACTTCCATGAAATGACTTGTGTTTACATTAAATTAGAAATTGCAGACAAGAAAAATCAGCGTTCTGAATGCAACGTTAGCGTCAACACTTGTTTATTCATAATATGCATCACTGCAATGTCTTCGACACTATGTCACTTGCAACCAATCAGCTGCTGGGTCAGCGATGTAATGTTACAAGGCATTGCAGTGGTGCAAATCATGAATTAAAGTAATTAAATGCTAGGTAATGTTAATTAGATGATGTCTTTCCTATTTTGCAGTCTTAAGGAAAAAGTACTTAAGTGACTCACCTTAAAGGAGATCTTGGCGGAAAGAAAATTTGGCGGATTTGGCGGATTCGGCAAGAATTAAGTTCCCGCCAAAATTTCTTTTTTTCGCAATCCGCTAAATTAAACTTTTTGAAAATATGATCTCTTTTATGGTGTTTTTGCATTTTTTTTGCTGTTTTTACGCCATTTTAAGGATAACTTTTTCAGCAAACGCCAAATTGAATTCCCGCCAAATTTAGTTTTTTCGTCCATCCGTCAAATTAAATTCCCTCTAAAAAACTTTTTCGGCCATCCGTCAAATTAAATTCCCGTCAAAATTTCTCCCTTTAAGGTATTAGATATCAAGGTATTATCAAGGGAAGGTTTTTGAGGCTTTGAAATTTACACTATTAAAAATATAACCTGAAAAAAAGCATTGCAAAAGTTTGAAATTTGGGAAAATATGACATCATTGAATTATTTAGCAATTAGGGACCTTCACTTGTTGAAATTGCACTGTGAGTGTAATAAAATATTGCCTGAAAAAGGAAATGAAAAAAAATCATTCCATAGGTATTCAACTTAGGAATAAGTGGGCAAAATCAAATCTGACTATTCTTTAATTTTTACCGGTCACTCCAAAGTTTTTAACCTAAACTGAAGTACAAGTTCGACATCGGTATTTATTACGGTTGATAACAGAGAAGCAACATCATACGAAATACGAAAACATTCTTGGCTTATCTATGAAAAACATTAACAACCTTTATTGCGGTTTCAAAGTAATTAATATAAAAATGCTTACTTGCAATTTTTTCCCTATCTTTTGGCATCAAAATAAGTTTTGAAATTCTTCATATGCTTTTAATTGATTCGTTTTTGTGTTGGTTAAGAAGTAAAAAAACCTGGTTTTATATCTAAGTTAGAAGAGTGTTCATGTACATTTCATTAAATTTAGATATAAGGGGTCAGTTGAAAATGTTGGGTACCCAATTTGTTACCCAAGTTTGGCTACCTATTTGGGTACTGGAAAAATGGCGAATCAGCGCTATCAGGGAAATCCAAGCACTTAAGCCTGCACCTATTCAAATTTACTAGAGAATTGAGTCGTGTCTTTTATCATTCTTTTTCCAGAAATTAAAGTAGAATTTGCTAAAAGGATTTTGGAAAGTAACATATACATTATGCTACAATGGGTTTATTGTGACGGTGTTCTTTGCCACTCTGATTTTTTACATCCGAATTTAAAAAGTTTTCTTATATTTTCTTCCAGAAATTGATCTAGAATTACTTAAAGATCACGAAATAAAGTATCACACATTATGCCAGAATGGATATACACTTGTGAAGATGTTCTCTGCCAATGATCAAACCGTGCATCCTTCTTTTAATACTGATACCCAGAGTCCACAAACCAAAATTCATATATTCAATCGACCTAATCATAATGTGGTATTTTTTAATTTCATTTTCGAATCGTTACCAACATTATCAGACATAAAACAAAAGATTCAAAAGACTCTTCCAATTCCAAGTGATGATTTACTGCTCTTTGAATATGACGGTCCCTGTAGTATAGAAAGTTTGGTCCTGGAAGAACCTGTGAAAGCTTTGCATGTGAACAATGAACGTAAACCTGCTTTAAAATTTCTTTTGGTTATTCGTGGGAACACAACAATTGGCATTGTAAGAGAACTTTTCTTTGAAACTCTTGATGAAATAGAGATCCAAGTGCTTGGCTCACATACGCATTTTAAGGTGGAGACGATAAGAAGATTGCATTTTATCAAAACAGCAATTGTATCAAAATTTAATATCCCTTTGGGAAATCTAGCATTATTAACTAATGATGGTATAGAAGATTATGAAGATTATGAACCTATTCCTTATGATGCAAACGTGTCTTTAGCAGTTATAGGAGATGTACCAACAGAAACTATAAGTTGGTTAACAGAGAATGACATAACACCAATCACAACCTTCAAGTTGAGGTTTTTGTCAAAGATCGATTCTTTGAATATTACGGAATACCATACAGTCAGTGCCATAAAGGATTACATTGAAATTCAATATAAAATACGACGCAGTGACCAGATTATATTATTTAAAGGTAGAGAAACGAGGGAACGTCAGTCGGTGTTCAGCTTAATGGTGACTGAGCCTTTTAGTGAATTCGGATTGGATGTTGTTGTCGTTAAGAAGCCATTTGAAGTGAGATTGATTCGATTGTATGCGGATAAATATTCACGAGAAGAATTTCCAATCACAGCTTTAGATTCAAATACTATTGGCGAAATTAAAGAGAAAATCTCAAATGAAATAGGCTTTCCAATAAGTCATATAAAACTTTTCAGTGATGCTGAAGGCTTTAAAACACTTGAGGATGATTCGAAAACAGTTGAGGAATGTGATTTAGGACTATATCCAAAAATCTGGATGAAACCAATCGTACACGTGTATGTTACCTTTGCTGGACTTACTCCAGAATTAAGAGTTTCTCACTACGAAGTTCTTGAGGAACACTCAACTTTGGGGGATGTAATAATGAGAATAAGGAACGCTCATAATTTAAAGAAAAATCAACAGATAGAAACTAGAGATGTAATATGGGGTCATTTATTAGATCCAGCCGTTTCTTTGGTGTCTGAATCACAAATACGGGCTACTGTTTATCCGTTACCTAAGAGATCTTGTAATGTTATGTAATGATGGCTTTTAGATTTTTATGAAAAAAAACACTCCTGTTGCATTTACAAACCAAACCAAACTTCTAATTGACTCTGTCATTTCCGCGCCTTCTCTATTATCCGAAAAAGAATACAGTAAAACCTCTAATATTAACGGACAATTCTATTTTTTCCTCGGCCATTTCTTAGTCAAATCCTCCTAAAAACGTTTCCAAAAGGCGGACTAAGTTTTTGCACGAAATGGCCGAAACCCTACTTTTTCCTCTCTAATTAGCGGACATCGACGGTCAAACTGGTCACAGACTTTAAAAGATTAGACAGAATTGATTTATAATGATAGTTAGATTTATAAGTTATTGTCAACTGAAGGGACCATGAAAGTTTTTTAGAGTTAAGGAGACATTGGAGTTATAATGGTTCGAGTTTCCACTGTATTCAACTGGGTAAATAACTTTCGGAACGTTGTTTTTTAGTATCTACGTGTAATTTCATGCATTCTTCGTGTAACCTTATAACCTTGCTATGTTTCGTGTATGTATTGTGTTCTTACATTTTACTTATTATATTTTTAGTTCTAAACATTGAAATAAATTAAATAACAAATTTTAAGAGATGGCAATAACTCTCGAAGATGTGGTTAGTATCGTTGAAAGAGCAAAGCAAAAGCTTGATGTATTGTTCGTCTCTGTACAAATGCCTGAATCTCATGGTTTAACTCATTGTCTCATTGTACTGGGAAATATGAACAGTGCTATCAGTCGTGCTCCAAAAGACCTTTGCCATCTCCTAACCCCGGAGAAAATTTTGACTTTGAAACTTGCTGCCTTACTTCACGAAGCTGATGACCACAAGTTTTTCAAAGGAAGTGTCGATTTTGAAAATGCGAAACGGATTTGTGAAGAAGTTATCCCTGAGAATGTTGATAATAAGAAAAAAATCATTACGGATGTAGTGAAGATGATTTCCTATGTTTCTGCATCAGTTAATGGGAACAGTGTACCGGGAGATGCCAAAGCTGACCCCACCTTTCTATGGCCACGTTATTGCGACAGGCTAGAATCTATTGGTGTGATAGGAGCTGTTAGGTGTTATCAATATAACACAGAGGTAGGGGCACCCCTGATGGTAGCATCTACTCCTCGTCCAGCTACAGTGTCAGAACTATGGGACCAAGTCAAAGAAGAAAGATGGAAGCAGTACCAAAATGGAGGGAACAGTCAAAGTATGATGGATCATTATTATGATAAACTTCTCCATATTGCTAAACTGGATCCAGGAGTTGTGAGAAATGATTTTCTAGTAGAGGAAGCTAATAAAAGAGTCCAACCTTTGATTGATATTTGCTTGGAATCTGGGAGGACTGGCAAAGCACCTGTAGAATCTCTAAAGAAACTTGAGAAATCGTTGACTTAAGAAAATGAAGACGACTTAGAAAATATAAGTTTTTTTGGATTTATGTTATACGTTTTTGTTATTTTTAGGTTATATATATGACAATGAAAAGATATGCAAAAATATTTGTACCGAGGTCAATTATTTTGTCTATTTTTATTTTTCGTTATCATGGAGATGTTTTATCTTTGGAGAAGCAAGTTCATTTCATGATTTACAACGACTCTGACTTGTGCATGTGTATCAAATTACATCCAACCTTGACTCGTCAAAGGTTGATTTATTATAACTTTAAGTTTTTCGTGGCTTTGATCACGATTCCCGGGATCGACAAAGGTTTATTTATCCTTTAATAGACCTTTTCATAAATTACGTCACGAACATCACTTGCCTCGTATTCAAACAATTACCATGGTGATTATGTGGCTCAAGGGACAATGTCCCTTGAGACATTAAATGATATTTTTATGAATAGAAAGTAGTTTTAATAAAATCCGCTAGGCGTTTAATCACCATGGCAATAATTTCAAAACGAAGCAAGTGATGTTCGTAACGTAATTTATGAAAAGGTCTATTTTATAACTATTACAGGTCATGTTTCGCAACTATTCTGAGTGTGCCTGCATCAGCAAAAACTTCTGTTGATGCAAGTTTACAAAGCATCATTCACTGCAAATATTGCAGATGAGATGGAGTTTTTATAAGATACTTTAATAATTGGCCATTTGAAGTATGATGCGTTCTTTAGAAAAAGTATTGTTTTATTACTGCTGGTTAACGACCAACCAAATCAAATAAGAGCTTGTAAATACTCCATCTCGTCCTAAAAATATTGATGCCTTGACAGTCAGACCATTCAAATATGGTTTATTACTTTTTTCATAATACCGTTTATAGTTTTTACCCCGTTTAGGGCCCGCTCAAACTTGCTCAAATAAGATTGTGAATTTAACTTGCATAAGGCATTTTTAAGAGCATCGCGTAGATAAACATTGATTCTGCACGAGACCACCTTTACTTAAAAGAGACAGGAAGTGTTGGTTAAAAGGTATTTTTACTGTTAACAGTGTGATCTTAAAATGATGTCATGATCAAGCAAGCTGGTTTTTATGTTGCATTGCTATGTTGTTCATTCTAATCTTTTACTGTTCTTAATCAGTAGTTATTATTTTATGATTCTTTTAGATCATGTTCATACGTTACTGTTCCGTTTCGTTCCGGTATGATTTTCGTTACGGATCGAATATGTTCACATTGGTTTCGGAACGCTTCGGAGCAAGAAAACAGAGCAGTTCTATTCCGATGAAAAAAGTAAAGCGAAACCGTTTCGATCTGTTTTGCTTTGAAACGTCTTCTTTTTTAACGTTCACATTTGTTTCGGAACCGTTTCGGAACCGAACCGGACCGAACGAAACGTCTGAACATGGTCTTAAACGGTTACATTTTAAAAGTGATCTTTTTACGCGTTTTTTTAGAGTCATTTTTGGTTATGGGTTTCTGGATCATCATTAGGTCTTTTTCACAACCAGTAGTGTGATGGCAGAGGGCAGAACTAATCTTCGCTAGTGAATAATATCATATTATTATTTTGTCTTTTAGTTTTATTTATGTTACATGTTTTTTTATAAGTTTATTTTTCGGAAAACAAACTCAGTTATGTTTTGGAATCAAGTTCAAATTCAGCTTGATGATTCATTTGAAATGGAAAAGAAAATTGAATCTGCCCAATACACAATACACGAACAATGACCTATGACCAACGCTCACTGATATGCTTATTTTTCACCAAAGCCAGCTCTTAGTATGCTTAAAATCGTTTCGCTTATAAAACAATAAACAAATATTGATTCCCTGTAAGGTGACCAATATGAAACTTTGTTTGTCTGAAAGGTCTGTCAGTCAATTTTCAACAACATCTAAAATCATATGACTCTTTTGATAATTCTTAGAATGTTAACTCCCTTATCTGATTAAACTAGTACATAGCTTACACTAACATGCCACCGCAGCAATATAATATTTAAAGAATTCTATAATAAATTGTATAATCATAACAATGTCAATTGCAAGATTTTAAGAAATGCATGGGGACAAAAAAATAGTAAGTAACTACACGTTTGGTTAAACGAAGAAATAAAAGATTTTCTTTTTTCCTGAAAATAATAACAATAACACTCCATCTAAATAAATAAAAACGATGGCCTAGTTATAATTAAGGTTTCGACGAAGACATGAAAAAATGTAATTAAAAAGAAATGACTCTTATGTTTTGCAAGCTAAAGTTTATTCCACTTAAATTGGCATTCATTTTTGCTATCATGTGGAAACCATATCAGAGTAATTAGACTACTCGAGTACCTAATAAACGTACCGTAGCGAATAAACGTACAGGGTCGAAAATGGAGGCATGCAAACCTAATTGAAGGATCTTTTTAATGAGGTTAGGGGGTAAATATTGGGTAATTTGCTTACTTTTGACGAGTAGAACAAACCTCAAAAGTCAAAGATGGATATTTATAATTAGAAACAAAAGTAGGCACTTGAAATTGAGGAAAATTTTTGTTAAAATTAATAAACGTACATGTACGTTTATTAGATACCCCACCCGAGAGTATCTTCCTTGAGAGTGGTTTGTACATGGTAGCAAAACAAACTTCCAATTTACATAGAATAGATTTTAAATGTAAGACGGGTTCAAGAAACGAGCTTGTCGGAACAGGTTGACGAGATAAAGCTTTTAATGCTTTAAAGATTGAAACATAAAAAATAATCAGGAATAATTAATTGATTTGATTATTGATTGATTTAATTACTGATTGATTGATTGATTGATTCTCTATTGCTACTTTGCCTAATAAACAATAGTCAAGAGGATACTGCGGATAAAATTTATCAAAAAGTTCTGCGCCATCTTAAATAGGGCGAAATAGAAACCAATCCTAGCTAAGGCCCGGACTCCACTCGCCTACGCTTTGATTGTACTTCTCAAGCAAAATCTTTTATGTTGTTGGTCAAAAGAAAAATAAAGATATGCCATTGTGGTCCATTCAGACGTACAGTCGAGAAAAGTTGAAATGCGCCTAATTTTTTTTAAAGTGCATAGTACTTTTTCATGATGCAATCTTTTCTCCAAACTAAAAGCTGATTGAATCCATTAAGATGATCGCAGCGCAGACAATGAAGAGACGTGCCTTCAGGAAGCTAGACTTTTTGAGTTTATAGCTATATACTTTCACTTTATGGTGTTTCTGTATGACTGTCTGTGTGCCTAGTCTAACCACCGTTAAATGCCTTTGGGAAGGTCCCTCCTAACTTGGAAAGCCAGAATTGGAGCTATTTCACCAAACTACTGGAGCGCAAGTTATTACGTAGGCTATCACAACTGAAAAAGTTGAATGTATGCGCCTATACAAACTTTTTTCAGGTTTTCCAAATAGATTTACCACACTGAACAAACAGTGAAAACACTCTAAGTGAGGTAAATCTATTTTGAAGACCAAAAAAAAAGTTTGTTTACATCGATTCACATTCAATTTTGGATTCATATGCTACATTCTACTTTTTTGTACTTTGCCGGTATCTTGTTTTACCGAGTTAAGAAAGATATTCCCGAGTTACGACCATATAATGGTCTTTAAAGCTTAAGAAGCTCTATAAACAATAAAGGTAGTTATTAATAAAATAACAGACAATATAAATTACAGTTTGATAAGTTTGAACAAAAATATCAACAAAATGTACATTTGAAAACTTGAGCAAATTTCTTTAAAGATTCCCGAAAAAGAATTGAAATCATTGCTGAAATGAACTTCTGACTAAATTACAGTATTTATTCAGTTTTAAAGACAAGAAACAAAATTAGACATACATAACACATACAAAACACTTTTTCCATTCAATGAATCGAATCAGCTCATCATCATAACCAGTCTGCCATTTTGTTTGTTTTGATTTGCAAAAGTAATATTGTAATCCCTTCAAAACTAATGAAATGCAATATATAATAATGGTAATAGCATATAACGTAATATGAAAATGTGTATAACATTTACCGCTGTATAATTTACCGCCATATTTTTGCGGAACACTTAATTGGCCGGAACATACAATACGAACAAACGCGCGCAAAGATTCGAGATTCCTGTCCAATATCCTTGCGTGAAGCTATGAAGGCCTCCTCACTCGCTACGCTCGTTGCGGGGGCAATAATCGTTACAGAAGGCTCTCTTTATTAACTGATGTCTATCTCAAAACAATAGATCAAATATTTTTGCTTAATCAGCAGAATTAGCACTTTGAATGTTTACATTTTTATGAAAGGAGAGAGTTTGATGAAATTACTCAAAAAGACGGCTTCTCTTTTAACAAATAAAGTACTTGTGTCGAAGAAAAAATATTCTGCTGACAGATATAAAAAAGTATTTCCTTCTGCTATTTATTCTTTTCATACTTTTAGTATGCTATTCCCAGCTGGCACACAACGTTGTTTCAACGTTTATCTAACGTTCATAACGTCCATATAACGTTAGATGAACGTTGAAACAACGTTGTGTGCCAGCTGGGATGCTATTGAGATGATTTTAATTAGCCATTGGTATCATTTTTGCAATGTTCGTTCGCAAATAAAGGATATTTTCGAGAATTTTTGCGATTAGCGATTTTTTCAGTTAGAGTTAGAGCTTGTCATTTCTTTGTGTGATGGAACTTGACTCTATGTAGTATAAGATCTTTGGGGATGAAAATACTCTGGCAAAACTACGTGTACTATGTGGCAAAGAGTATATCGATGACAATGAAAAAGAGGCAAAAATTTATTACTGTATACAGAAATCAAATATGGACGCTTAAATGTGAAATTTTGGTGTCCCCTTTCAGTCATGTGAATCGTGTAGTGTCACATAAGAAATGATGTTTTGTTTTTTGAGTTGTTTATTGAAGGGCTTTTAATGTAGTTCTCGTTTGAGTTAAGGAAACAAAAAAAACATTGAGTTATGTGATGGTGTGTCTTAGTTGTGTTACTTACACGTGAATTTGTTGAAAATATAGGATTCATCAGGTTTTAGTAGACAGACTTGATTCAGCAGAATATATCTAAGTTTTAGACTTAGATATTCATGTTAAAGAATTGATCTATTTTAATATTAAAATTTTTGCTGGATTTTGAACTTGACACTACTATCATTTTAGTGTTTGCTCCTCTCGATTTTTCAAATATTCAAGGGAATTTCTTGATTGATTGGTTTTGTCAGATTTTGGTTTCCCAGATGATCATGAAATCGACTGAGCAAATCCAGTACCAAAGCCCCCTATATTTTCTATTTAATTTAGACAAAAAATCTAGTCAAGGTAGTCAATATAAAGCCTAGATGCTTTTTGGACATGGCTCTGCAGACACGGTATAATAATTTAAACGCCTATCCTGATCTGTTGGAATGATTTTAGAAATACACGTTTTTTTTTATAAGAACAAACTATATAAGAACATAAGGCTTCGAGGCCCAAAAATTTAAGAACATTCTAAGAACATTCTAAGGCTTTGGAGACTTAAAAACATGCAATTTCTTAAGAAATTACATCAAAATGCTCAAGAAATGCTGAAAATAAGAACATTTTAAGAACATTTTTAGGCTTCAAATCCAAAAAACTAAGAACATCCGAAGGCTTCGAAAATTTTTGACGTTCTTATAAAAAAAAAACGTGTAGATACTTTTTGGACATAGCTCTGCAGACACGGTATAATAATTTAAACGTCTGATCCTAATCTGTTGGAATGATTTTGGAAATAACCCTAAATACTTTAGCCATCGCATTAAAAGGTTTTATTAAAAGGATTATTCTTACTTCTGCTTGAATGATACATATGAGATTTATAATTTAACTGGTACACGCTTTTTTTTTTATAAGAATGGTGTTTTTTTCATTTCATCATGGATATTCTCAACTTTTTGGCGAAAATCATCCAAAAGTATTCTTACGGTATTCTTAGGTTAAGATCGAAATTGGCAATCTACAGGTTAAAATGCATGAAAAATGACATTCTTAAGTTCAGTTGTTAAATTCCATGATGGTGATACTCTTAGCATATTCTTAATTTTTTGGCCATTTTCATCATGGACATTCTTATAAAGTGTATTCTTATATAAAAAAAAAAGCGTGTAGATTTTAATTCAATGCAATCTTTTTCAAAAAAATATATAAACTGCTAATAATTTGTTTTTCGCTCTTAAATTTTTGTCCCTGCTTGCACTTGACGTTCATCTAATGTTATATGGACTTTAAATGGGCGTTGTTTGACGTTGTATTGACGTTGTTTTGACGTTGAAACAACGTGGCCACCAGTTTCGTCGAATTATTTATACTTCCTTTTTTCTTATAATCTGCGAAGTTTTTTTCTCGGAAAACTTCTACACTCAGATCTTTGCAAATGATTTTCAAATTCATTTATTGTGATGCATTTTAGATTACAAGAGCTCTCTTAATTACATGTCAAATTAGATATTTTCTATAATCATCCATCATTCCCGCTATTAGAGAACTCTTTAATCACTTTCAACATGTGTATTCAAATAGTATATGTTGAATCAAAATGTCTTTTTAGTTTTGCTGATGTTTAGTCTTTGGCATATCAGAGATGTTGTTGCTATGAATTTATGCCATTTTACCATGCCTTTCTTGTAAATTTTTCGAAGGTTCTTTTGGAGTTGGTCGAGGCTTTATAGTAATCGTTTAGACTTTGTCTGTAGTTTTTTTAGGCCGGGATCTACTTGTTATCTATTTTTCAGACAGATATTATCAAAGAGTGTAGCTTACAAAAAGTCATATATGTAAATTAGATTTACGTCTACTGGATTATCAATAAACCAACGCTTTCTCCCATGTTTGTTTATATTCGAGATCGGTTTTGTTTTTAGTTTTGATGGGCTGAAAGAAAAGCGAAAGTATTTTTAGCCATACTTTTAACCTCAAAAAATTATACACTCCATTTTGAAAAATAATATTTAATTTTGATTTCCTAGTTTACCTAAAATTGAACTTTTTTGAATAAGATTTTGAGGTCCTCACTACTGCTAGATTTCTTGAGAAATACTCACACGTTTGCAGTTTAGATAATTTTGTATCGTCTAATTCTTGTAAAACTTCCTGGTATTTTAGACTTTAGCTACAATGTTATTATCCTGTCTGTCTGTCTATCTATCTATCTGCGTAATCTTTTCCCGACTAGTTCAGACACGTTAGGCAGTTTCAAAGTAGATTTTAGAACATCAATCATATTAAGTTTATACTTTTCTTTACTTATAGGTCAAAACGAAACTTGTGCTACTTGTTGACGTCTCATTGGAGCACAACGAAGAAAAAGATTGTATTTTTACCATCATCGACTCTAAAAGGAAGAACAAGAAACTCATCTTCAAAACGCAGACCCCAGAGGAGTGCAAACAGTGGTTGGAGGCTATCTTCGAAGCTATACTTGAAAGTAAAGAAAGCTCTCAACGTCAAGGAAACTCAGAAGCTTGTTCCATCCAATAACACAACGTAAGACCTCTTTTATAGTGACCGTTTAAAAAAAATATTTTGAATCCGAAATTTGATTTTTTGATGCTGTCCTATAGCAAATTATAATCGGGTTTGTAAAAGGTTTATTCTAGGTTTCAATTTTGCATTATTTTAGCGTCTCTCATTTTTAAAAGTAAGGCAGAAGCTTTAAACTCATTGTTCAAACAGACCTAAAGCCTTTAACAGAAGGCATAAAACTACAACCATTTATTTTCAAAACTCTGGGAAAATGGTCTAAAAATCTTTTAATTACACGCTTTTCACGGGACAATTGAATCTGAAAAAAAAAGATTCCTGAGACAAAGATGGGAAATCAAGACATTTCCAAGAAAGTATTTATCTGATGTTTAAGAAAGCTCTTTTGGCAAAGGATAATTAGATCTTCTGAAGATTTGAACCTTAATTTTTCGAGCAATAAGAACAACTATTCCTAAGTCACAATTTGCTGGTTGTTATAAAAGCAGCGTGTAGAAGATTTCTATTTTTTAAATAAATTGAGGAGATGGGATTATCAATGCAGTAAGTATCTATGCAAACAGTGCCTCTAGGAAAATACAAGTCTCCTCCGAGAATTATTATTTGAAGGTATTCTCACTAAGTCATGTGCCTTCTGTTCTACACTAATCGTGCACTAGCATGTTTTCGTGTTTCGTACTTTTTTATGCCACTCTGTTTATTATACTCTCATGAAGAAATGTCTAGTTGTTTGAACTATAATGTAAAGATGTTGTCTTTTTCATGGTTTATTTGCAAAACTGTTGTCACCTTTGTCGAGCGGTTAGCATTTTATCAGATTTTTTTTAATACACGTGACCTTATATTTTGTATTTATAAGAAACTCGTGTTAACCTTTATTCTGAGTTAAGACATGTCAAAGTAAGGTACATTTTTCAAAGCCGAAAAGTGGCTCATTTTCAAAAAAGGAAATCCCCCCCTGAAGTACCAAAACCTTTTTTCCGAATTTTTAAATATGTTGAATTACAGTATTCTTTCAATCTTCGAATCTTATATCTAACCATGTAATATTTTCCCGATTCTTATATCTAACCTTCAGGTATTCTGATGCGATATATCCCCGATCAAATTTCATTATTTAGCTTATGAGTTTCTCAACTTCCGGAGATCACACAACAAGGAAAATCTCATCTCCTAAGCGTTAGATATTTTAATCCATACATAGCAACTATACATTGTAACAACGATAAAGGGTTGATAAAACTTTATACCCGTTCATTGGCAATTTTAAAAATCCCTTGAAAACAGCTCTCGAATTTCAGGTCGGCATTCGGCAGTGCCGACCTAAAAGCCGACCAAAGAGTGCGTATGGTCGGCAGTTCATTGCCGACCATATTCATTGATTCTCTCGGCAGCCGACCATAAGTTATCTTTTAGGTCAGCAAAGCCGACCTTAACAGCAAAAAGTATTAAAAGAGCCGTAGCCTTTAATCAACTTTGCCGACCTAAAATATAGCTCAGATCGGCATTGCCGACCTAAAAACAAGCTTAGGTCGGCAAAATTTTGCCGGCCTTCGGCCGGATTTGGACGGCACTTACGTGCCGACTTACTTTTACTTGAATTTCGAGGGCTGGAAAATATCTGTAAAATTTTAAATTCAAACTATCCAAAATCCTGGTAGATTGTTAGCCTAATCCTGTATCTGACTTTGTTGTTACTTTCCCTGAGATGTCCGTTTAGTGTCGGTCTTATGGTGCCATGATAAAGATTTTTTATTTTTTTGCAGCACAATGGCAAGCGCTCGTCCACCCTCAACTGATGGATATGACCGCCCACCACGTCCGCCCTCTTCCCTCTCTATGATGTCGACCGCCTCTTCTTTCACTTCACAAGCGCTCGATCGTTTGTCCGAAATGAATAAATGTCCGAAATGTAATGAACAAATCCGTGACCCTAGAATGTTACCATGTCATCATACCTTTTGTGCTGATTGCATTCGTGAAATGATCGGGTGAGAGTTTCATTTTAGCCTGAACGTCAATTGTATTACACGTTTTTTTTTTAATAAGGAACCTTATCTTTGCTCTGAGCCTGGAGTTCCTTATTTTTACAGAGAACTTCAGCCTCAAAGTTCCTTGTCGAGTTCCTTATTTACATAGCTGCTAAGTTTGAATAACCATCTCTTACTGTTCCTTAAAACTTGTTTTCTTATTCTCAGCCTGAGTTCCTTAACAATTCCTTATTTTTTGGAACATTTTCAGCCTCGAGTTCCTTACAAACGTGTTCCTTATAAAAAAAACAACGTGTACTTCAAATGACCAATTAGTGAAGTATCTTATAAAAACTCCAGCTCATCCCGAGTTTGATTTCTCTCCGTTCCTAAAAGTATAGTTTGAAATCTGGTTTAATTCCTTAGTTAGGAATGAGCAACTTTTCGAAATAAGTATAATTTAAAAACCAGAAGGAAATACATGCCAATGGTCACATGCCCTACGAGGTCTAAATAGACGTAGAGAGTGTCTACTGCACATTTTTTTATATTCATAATTGGGCAAACATCTACTCAGAATCAAGTTTGGTAGTTCCTTGGTCCATCAGAATGTATTTTGAGCAAACAAAAAAACATTGTTTGCTTTATATCTCTGAGTGAATAAGTAGTTGTTAGGGTGTCACTTTCTTTCCTCTTTGTCTCTTATTATAAAACTTTCGAAAGTGAAAGAATTTGATACTTAGTCAATCCGCACAGCTTGAGTGCTGTTTTTTAGACAGGGACTCATAATTATAGTAGTCTGGTATGGGGATGAGTTTTAACTTGATATTGTTGGAAACTGTATTTTCTACATTGATAAAATGGAACCATTCATTTTAATTCAATAGGCGTTGAACGTTCTTCTTAATTAGAAAATGGTGAAATTAAGAATATTTTAAGAAGATTTTTAGGCTTAAAACTCAAAAAGTTAAGAATATCCGTGTACACTTGACCCATTTTAAGCCTCTAACTCCTCGACAAGAATCAGGACAATTTTTCTAAGATATCGCTTATTTTGCAACAAAAAGTAAATTCTTTTTTAGTTCTGCTACACGGAACGAATTCTTATGTCCACTTGATCGAACCACAATCGCTGTCCCGCCTCTCGGAATGGATGCGTTTCCGCCGGATAACCGCATGAAAGAATTGGAAAACATTCGAATTGATCTAGAACAAAGTCTTGTTTTGGAAGACCCTGAAACCGCAGATCTTGACATTAATTTGGAAAGTTTGAATAAGGGAGTCAAAGATATTGAACATTCATCAGCTATGGCTCAACACGAAGTCAATACCATGTTCGAAGCTATTCAAAAATCTTTGAAAAAGAAACAGGATTCTTTCATTCAAGATATTCGACGTAAAAGTCGACGTCAAATCAGTTTGTTAGAATTTGAAAAATTCCGTCTAATCGAGACAAAGAAATTTCAAAACGAGCAGTTGATGGGTGATTCATCGTTTTATGAAGAAGAAATCATTGAACCTTTCAATCGCGGTCAGTCTATAAACACGTCAACCCCGCCCTCCCCTGTATCATTCCGTAGCCGCAATCACCATTACAACAGTTCAACATCAAGTGAACCAAGGCTAGCTCTTTTAGCCTGTCACATTGGTCAACAACATATCGAATTTAACGAGACTGAAGGCGGGTTAACTAGACTGGAAGAACAAGTGGAGAAACTAGGCAAAGTGACTTGTGACTTCGATTTGAAAGTCAAACTGGATAGAAATTTGTTAACGTTAGATGAATTTCCATTTGGTATGAAAGTTGGTGGTAACGATTCCTTTGAGTGGCAACCAAGTCAACCTAAAGGTAAGAACGGGTTTTTCTATTAATTAAAACCTTATTTTACCGCTATTCTAACGGCGTCAAGTTACAACAAGCTCCTTCAAATACAATGGAGTCCAGTGAAATCTCTTTAACTCAAACCCCTACAACTCGAATGTGCTCTTTAACTCAAACAATTATTATGGTCCCTTAACTTTAAAATGCCTTAAAAACCCTACTTCATATCTCGTTTATTTCCTTAATTCGAATAAATTTTATTTCCCGTGTGTGTTCGAGTTATGAAGACTTCACTGTGCAATAACTTTCAAATGCATTAAAAACAAAGGTTTCTTTTTCATCAGAAATTTGTCGATTTTTCTGTTGACGATTCGATAAAGATGAAACTTAGAGTACTATAATTCAAATTTTGTTTTTTCTTGTACACTGTATGAAGCTCTGGTCCTGATCATCGAGCACTCTTTGATGTAATCACCTATCACTTATTGATATAGATTTTTCTGGAAATGATTAAAACGTAATAAAACCAGGTAAAGACATGCGATTTAATCAAATTCCAATGTTTTGTATTGTATCTTCTCAAACCTCTATAGGGCTTTGTAGACGATCACCGACTTCCATTCTAATGGTCAGCAGTGGTAAAAGTGAGGTCATTGAAATGGATAACTCATTCAATGTCGTCTGCCGTATCTCTGGACGAAACGTTTTCAGTAACAATATATCCGACGTCGCCTCCTCCAACGGTTATATATATGTCGCTGATGCTGGAGCGTGTCAAGTTGTCATGTTGAGTAAAGACGGCACACTCGTGAAACGGTTCGGAAAAGCAGGCACTGGTGCACAAGAATTTAAACGACCCAACGGCCTTTGTGTTGATAGTAAAGGAAGAGTGATCGTGTCTGATTCACTGAACCACCGTGTTAAAGTGAGTAATCTCGTGGTCGGCTTGTTATTGTCATTCCACCCTCTATTTCTCGTGAAAATTTCATTCCGAATTCATGATATTCACGACGTAATGTTTTTTTACGGAAACGGAAATAACTCGGTTTTAGCCAGTAGTGGCAAATTTAAACTAGACAAAAGTTGTATAAAATTTGCCACTACTGGCAAAAACCGGGGTCTTCCCGTAGAAAACATTACGTCATGAATATCACGTTAATAGTAGTTCTTTGATCCTTGATTTTCATGAGTAGCTATTAAGAATTAGGAAATTTCACTTTTTCTAACAAATCTTAAGTTCAAAACTTATTTTTTCGTTTTTTACTGGCAACTTTTCTAGTCTGGTTATAATTTCGATTGACCTCAATATGTATTGGAACAACGTCAATAGTACAGTCCATAGTAATATTCAACACATATTATTTTATTCAGATCTTGTCACCGGACCTGAAGACCGTTATCCTCACTATCACAAACGACCGGAAAAAGTATAAAGAAGCCGGGCGCTTCAGTTTCCCGTATGGCGTAGCGTGTGACAAAGAGGATAATATCTACATCGTGGATACGAATAACAAACGCTTAGTACAAATCAGTAAAGATGGCAAATTCTTGAAAGAAATCTACCCAGCAGGTTTGTACCTCTCTGTTAAAGTTTGATTTTCAAAGCCAAGGCAACTAAAATTACTAAACCTTTCAGGGATTTTTCTAAGCACTTTTGTCCGTATACTGGCTAAATTTAAGATTGAGTTTTTGAAACTAAATCCAAAATAAATGAGGATTTTTGTGAAATTAACCTTTTTCGTTGTTTATGAGCAACAATAACTAATTATTAGTTTTTGAAAGCTTCACCCTCTGAACACCCACAAGATCCCCAGCTTCATCAATGTACAGCTTTGCTGAGCAAGTCCCCTTTCAGGCATATTAGAAATTTAATCCAAGTTTACAAAAACGGCCCCAGCTCAAAGTGCTTAAAAAATCGCAGTTTTAAATTTCTATGGTTGAATAGAGGATTCAAACACTACGAGTCTGAAAGCTTGGTACATAAAGGTCTTTTACATTGAACCTATCAACTGCCACCGTTTTAATGGACCACGATTGAACAAAACTAAGTGAGTATGTAGCCAGAGGGCCGACAAAGAATGTTTTTGCGACTGCAGGCAAGGGCAATAGGAAGGCTTATTTTCGGATATCCTTATTTTCTATACTCCTAGGTGCCAAATAAACGGGCCCCCCGCTTGTTAATTTTTCGATTTTTTCCAAACACCCCCCCCCTTTATTAATTTTTGAAAAAATTCCCAGCTACAAAAAGGAAAATTCCTTGTTGTACTCTAGAAAGCCTAAATTTAGTCTATTTTGACCGTTTTTAGGGTTTTTAAGAGGTCCATTTTCCAACCCCCCCCCCTCCCCGGTAATTAGGTCCCCCCCCCCCCCCCCGTTTATTTAATTTGAAAATTTTTTCCAACCCCCCCCCATTTATTCGAACCCCCCCGTTTATTTGGCACCTAAGAGTAACTACTTTAATGGGAGCTCATTCGCAAAATTCAAGGTTTCTCAGGGATTTAATTACGCGAACGGCACTATTAGGAGTGATATTTTAAAATTTTGTGCCTTTTACTGCCAACTCATGTATATTTGGATATATTTGGACGTATATACGGATGCGTTTCATTGATGCTAAGTAAACATTTAAAAAATAGTTTGTTTGACACTTTGTTTAAAAATATTTTGCAGATTAGGACTTTCCGAATTTCGATTGGGATTTAAATTCGCAGATGACATCCAAATCCGAAAAATTTTGTCCCATTAATATAGTATATTAGTGCTACTATAAGCTTAGCAATAGTGTCGATGCATCAAAGGTATTAAAAAAGAATGATAATTATTTCTTATATTTCACTTTCCTGTCAGACATGGCAGATCCTCGTTGTGTGGCCGTCACGTCCGACCATCGTATCTTAGTCACCGATCGTGAGAACGCTCAACTATTGATCATTGATCTTCACACGAACACGACGACACGCGTGTCGGGAATCACGGACAGTCACGGTCGTGAAATCACCTTCAAACAACCGTACGGTGTTGTGGTTGATGGTACGGATAAAGTTTACGTTTCGGATATTGAGCGCAATGCATTATTTGTACTGTAATATTTGGGTGAGGATGACATGTACTGTTAGCAGTTGATTCTCTTTAATTCAATCTTAAAGGGAACAAACATTTTACAGTAAACTCTTGCTTACTCGAACTTCTATTATTTGAATCTTTCTATAATTTAAACTTCTTTCAAGTCCACGTCAAGGAGAAACCCTTTCTATACTTCGAACCTCTCATTAATTCGAACAAATAAGATTCCCTGTTCGTTCGTTAATTAATTTCATGGTCAAAGTGAATAATGAGTAATCAGGACCATCACACACCGAAATGACTTAATGTTGTACGAAAATTTTTGAAGGTTTTTGCGTTTCGACCAAATTTTGGGATAGCTACATTTTGATGTGAATCTTTACGCGAATCTTTTCGGGTTTGGTTTCTCTATGTAGAAGGAATTGAAACTTATTTCCATTACTTAGGCCATAGTATAAGAAAGCCGCGGCTGGAATGATAACGTCTGAATTTCTGTTGTTCTATCTCTGTCGTATTTGATGACTATTTGTTGATCAAGAAATCAGTAATGTAGCATCTTTAATGGTAAATTTTATTGGTTTTTCGTTAATAATTACTTCTCACTGCGCTTTAGACATTAATGATATGCCCTTGATACACTTGCATTATAAAATCATTGTAAATGAAAGATCAACAATAAGAAATTTAAACAAGCACAAAACGGCTGGGCTGAAAGAACTTAAAAATTAATAAAGTGCCTCAAATGCCTTCACAATATTTCAGTGAAATCTTTTTAGAAATCAAAGAAAAAGTACATCAAGATAATACTGTTAAAATTTCAAGCCAGCACCTTTAAAGGGACATTACAGTAGTACAATGTAAACATTGCGCAAACCACGTGTCATTAAAGAGAACAATGAAAATCACGTGTCCAAAACAAACTTGTAAAACAATTGAACAATAAAAACTAGCCATATTTGGTTTGATTTTTCATTTTGACATGTGACATTTGTTTTGATTTTGTATCCGCCACATACAGTTTGTTTACAAATTTTGCAAGTACTGTTATGTCCCTTTAAAATTTATCATTCAAACTGACAGGAAAGTTGTCATCTTGAATGTACTTCTTATAATTTCAATTTTGGTAAAAAACCATTGTTTTCCCAAAATACCCCTAAAATATGTCCAAAATTAGTTCAAGTGTTCTATTGGGTACAGATTCAGAGTTATTTAGCAACCCGGGGGGGGGGCAGCTGGGCAAAAAGACCGACGGGTATGTGCGGGTCCTAAGGGTACCTTTTCCAATATGTTTAAAATGCGCTGTAAGGGTCGGAAAAACTAGAGATGCACTGTAAGGGTAGAATTTCAGAAAATTTTTGAAAAATCTAGATATTTTGACCAAAAATGCTAGAATTTTGACCATCTTTTGCACGAAAAGGATCGAAAATTTTTGGGAAAATGCACTCTAAGGGTATGATTTTCACTGATTTTTGCTGCACTGTAAGGGTGCAATTTTAAAAGCCAATTTTTGGCCCGCACATACCGTCAGTCCGCAAACCCAGTGCCCCCCCCCCCGGGTTTAGCAATAAAAAAACTTTTTGTGAAGGAAAATAAGAGAAACATTTCAAATCTACCAATAATAAACTGAGCATCTTGATGTTCTTATAAAGCTCGGAGACAGAGATGGAACAGCAATTAACTGAAAAGACAATGCGGTACATATTCCAGCCGCCGCTTTCTTATACTATGCTTAGGCTCACACTTTACCCATTAATGCAATCACTCCGTAATTTCAAATTTCAATTTTTCTTTTGATTTTTTAAATGCGTGTATATATACGCCCAACTAAGAATAAAATGTCAATCTAGACTTAAAGGTTTTGTTTTTACATAAGTGTTCCCGTTTCATATCAGACACATATTTCATATCAGGACGTTGTCTCCCTATTGTTATATTGTGCAGAAATAAACTGAAAATTGTTTTTCTTTTCCTCTTTCTGACCAATCTTGCTCCACATTCGTGTCAATTCAATGTGAAAAAGCTTGTAAATTGAAATTGACGAGTAAGCAAACGATATCACTCCTATTTAAAAACAAAACCTTGACATCTTTTATTCGATCGGGGAAAAAAATAAACATTGGCGGCATTGGTCGTGGCTCACTTAGGTCCAAAAGTCGAGTGATTACTCTTAGGTGCCAAATAAACGGGGGGGGGGGGTTCGAATAAACGGGGGGGTTGGAAAAATTTTTCAAATCAAATAAACGGGGGGGGGACCTAATTACCGGGGGGGTTGGAAAATGGACTTTTAAAAACCCTAAAAAAGGTCAAAAAAGACTAAATTTAGGTTTTTTAGAGTAAAACAAGAAACTTTCCTTTTGGGAGCTGGGAATTTTTTCAAAAATTAATAAACGGGGGGGGGGGGGTCCTAATAACGTCCGGGGGGATTGGAAAAAAACCGAAAAATTAACAAGCGGGGGGCTGTTTATTTGGCACCTAAGAGTAAACGGCTCAGTATCATTTATTTAATTCTATTTTGAAAATTAGTATATCTCTGTTTTTTTTGTAAATGATTTTTTTTCTCCAAAAGTAGACATCAAGGGATAGCATTGAATTTAAAACCTTGAAAGTGATTCATTTGAATGAGAATGAAACCATTTTTTTTTTAACCTAAAACGTTTGACCCACGTAAATTTCAAGACCAGAATGAAAGTGAAATCTAATACCAGAATTCAAAAAAATGAAACAAAAAATCCATAAATTCAATCCTTCGTGGTGAATACTCTCGGGTACCTAATAGCCGGGGGGGCCCGCTAATTAATTTTTCGAAAATTTTCCACCCAGGACATTCTTATTCCAACCCCCCCGCTTATTAATTTTTGGGAATTTTTTTTTAAAAGTTCCCTCTTTTTCCCTAATTCTGCTGTATCAGCCTCCTTTTCGAACATTTTCCACCCAGGACATTTTTATTCCACCCCCCCCGCTTATTAAATTTTGAGATTTTTTCCAACCCCCCTGCTTATTCCAACCCCCCCCCCCCGGCTATTAGGTACTCGAGAGTATCTTTTCATTTATAAATATCCAATCTACTTTCGTACGAATCACATGTGGTTACAACCATTGAGTTTCAAGCCCGAAGGGCTAGAGATCAATCTCTAACCTTTCTCAGGCAAGAAAAATTGAAGCCTTAAAATATGCGCCGTATTTTTGATGACGGATTGAATCTAGCAATTCCTTTGTTTTCGAGTGATATATTTTTCAAAATGAAGCGGTAAATTTTAGTTTCAATCTGTCATTTGTGTAAAAACCAGGCGGGTCGCTCAAGGCCGCGCAACTTTGGTAGGATTTGTTGGCTTCAAATCCTACCAAGGAGATTGACCTCTAGCCCTTCGGGCTTGAAACTCAATGGTTACAACCCACACAAAATGATATATATGTCTTGAATCTCAATATCTTAACCAATATTTTAAATTTTTTTCATACATGTGACGTAATGTCAGTGACAGTATTATCCTGGCTTTTTTATTTTAATGATGTAAATAGTTTACAGTGAATTTTACTAAATTATATACTATCCACTTATATTCAAACTAAAGATGATTTGGATTGTCGAAACATATATAACCTTGTCATCTTCAGGAAATTTGGAAACTTTAACAACTTTCCACTTTGAATTATTTTTCCAACGAGGTTTAACTGTTCACCATTTTTCTATGACTAATTAAAGTATTAAATTTTGGAAGGTTCGTGCCCCCCCCCCCCCCAATGAGTACATCAGTACTAAAATCTCAGACATGTGTGAGTACTACAAGGGCTTTCAAGAATTTTTTGCATGCCACCACCCCATTTTAGAGAAGTGGTCTTCCATATAATAAAATTTCTGGGTGACATTTTGGCAAAGAGACCACCCAATTCTCGGGACCATTTTTCTCAAAAGTGCTGTTTTTTTTTGCAAAACAACAATTTTCATTTTTGCAAAAATAAATACCTTTAACCGATGCTTATATGAATCGAGCAAACATTAAAAACAAATAAATAACACCAAAATTATTTTTTTGATGTTCACTTTTTTTTTTATTAGAACCTAGTTTGTAAGAACATTGAGGCTGAAATTCGTCGAAAAATTAAGAACATCTTAAGAACATGCCCAGCCTCAGTTTGGAAAAAAATGACAAGAAACTACAATTTTTTCCTCTTTTCAAGCAGTTTTAACCGAACTTAGGGATGAGGTTTTATAAAATCGAGAGTCAAATATTGTCCAAATTTTACCAATTTTAAGTGCTCCTTATTTTGCATGATATTGTCGATTTAGAGGTATCTGAAAAATTAAGAACGCATTTAAGAACATTTTAGGCTGAAAATTGCTAAAAAAAAATAAAATAAGCACATCCAGGCTCAGCCAAATTTTAGGTGTTCTAATAAAAAAAAAACGTGTTGTTTATTTGTTTGAATCATGATTTAGTGGCTTGGAGTGAAAAATAAAAATAAATGAACTCAGGAAATTTTCTTAAAATGAAAAAAATCAAATATTTTGAAAAATTCTGAAAAATCATGTTCTTATGGAAAAGCTTGATAAAATAGATCGATCGACGGGAGTGTGTAAGTTCGAAAAATGGACCCTACGCGGGACTCGTTTTCTTTTAATTGACCCTGAATGGGACTGAAATTCCAAAATTTTCCACATTTCTTTTCAATTCAACCAAAAAGGAACCCTATGAGGGACTGATTTTTCTATTTTAGTTTTTTTGCGACCCTACCTGGGACTCATGGAGGTGAAAAAAAGGTACCCCGATAAAGACAAACGTCAAAACATTGATGTTGAGTTTAAAGCCCGAAGGAGGTAGAGTTGAAAATGTTGCTACGTCATTCCAAAAAAAGGCCAAAAGATATACAGTTCACGCTCTCTAATTCGACATCCTACTATTCGATAGGCTCCCTTATTCGATGAAATTTAAAGTCCCTGTCAACAAGAACCTCTCATAAACGACGCTCCCTTATTCGATAAGCTCCCTTATTCGATGATAATCCAATTCCCCTTGAAGATCGAATTAGAAAGGGTCAACTGTATACATCATGACTCGGAGATTCTCAGAAAAGGAAATTCGCACTCTCCGAGATGTAAAAAATAAATGCCGCTTTTACTTTGTAGCATTACCTGCATTTTCAAAAGGACGTTATCAATTTTGATAAAAAGAATGCCAGCATCCACGAACAGTTTGGCAACAAACGAGATCGGCAATGATTTATACATCACAAAAAGAGTATTAATTGAGTTGGGCTGACATCCGATTTCCGGTTGTAAATAGAAAATATCTTGAACAAAAATGTCGTCAAGTTGAGAAAACACAAAATCTTTTTAAAATATATTACAAAAATTTCATTTATCAAATTTATCAAAAATAAACAAAAATACAAATTTCCTTATTTTGATACTTCTGTTAAGCCTGGATCAAAACTGGCCATAAGGGCGTGTCCAGGTAAAATGCATCCAAGTATTCAAAATAACACTACAAAAATATTTCCCAACATTAAACCACTTAAAAATTGTCCTTGTACGCTTTTTTCAATAAACCATTATATAAGAGCATAAACCTAAAAACAAGTTAAGAATAATCCCAGCTTAAAATCAGCGAGAAAAAAAACCCCTTTTAATTCAATATAGGAAACATATTAAGAAAATATATGCCTGGAATCAAAATGGATTAAGACCAGGTAAGCTTCAGTCAAAGTTTACTGGTTTTTATAAAGAAAAAGCGTGCATGAGAACTTGTTTTTAGCGAAAATTTGTATACTCGTCTTACCGCAAAATCTAATAAAAGACAAATCCATTTTGAAACATTTCAAATCTTCAAATTTTAAGATGATGCGAGATTTTTAAACAAACGACTCAGCAGATATTATTAAACGATATGTCGCGTAAAACGTGGAATTCTGTGAAAGTTTTAATGCTACTAATAAATTCTGTGTATGTGTGCATATGTATAATAACATCTATTAAAAATAAATCTAAAATTAATTGAAAATACGCTCACTCCTACAAAAATATTTTAAAAGTGACATCTCAGTAGATTCCAAATACAAACTGAACTGAACAAAAGTAAAACAACAGAAAAAATACTCTAAAAAGATATCATCTTTCGGGAGGAAAAAGCTCTCGCATCTCTCATACTAACAATGCAAAATTAACAAAGAATTTCTTAAAATTTGTGCTAATCTGATATTAAATGATTAATAGCCGACCTTTGATGTGTCACATCCCCAGTCGGGTTGAGCTACCCTTGCGCAACCTAAAGATATTCGGTTGGGCCCACCAATCTCCGAAAACGACGGCTTGGTTACCAGGCCTCCCGCCGCAAAATCATTGACGCGATCTGGCGAAATTGTCAGTTATCGTAAATGAAAATTCGTTGTTTAATCGTTTGCCGGCAAATGTGACATTCGTCGATTGCATACGAGCAAACTTTACAGCAAGTGTGTCCACACTGAAACACATTATTTCGAGGACGTTCAAAACATATAATACACAATTGATTTTCATCTTCTTCTGGAATGGCAGCACCGCCCGCTGTTGCACCCTGTGCAGAGGCTGATGATTGGGCGGTTGATGAGGGCGTCGAACCACTATTTGAATTGGGCCTTGGTTTCCGTGGAGCAGGGCGTGGTTTTGGTTTGGGTTTCGGCGAGCCATCAACTTTTAATAAAATATCAGAAAATCGTATTTTTTTTTAAATATCCCAATCACCAGAAATCAATTTAAAATAAGCCATGGACAAAATATTTGAGACAAAGGGGATTTCCCGGCGAAATTTTAAACATCACAAATGATTTTAAAGCGCCTTAAACTACAGTTGGAAAGTTTTAACTCTGAGTTTTAACATGAGACTTAACACTTAGAGGACCTTAGAATCTCAGGATTTAAAAGCTCAAATTTGCTCGAATAAGGCTTGAAATATAGCCTAGAAGCCATCGAACCCCTCTAAAATCGAAATATTCAATGAAAGAAAGTGGAAGTGCTAAAATAGCAATTCTCGCCCGAACTTTAAATTCTTAAAAACGTTAAAATATACTAAAATGTCAATATATTTCGACTATGATTGCAGTTTTAAGCCATTATATTTGTGTATGAACATTAAATACACGGGTTTCGAATTAAATCTGGCGCGAGAGAAAAAATCAAGTAAATAAAAGGAGCGATAAGGGGAAATGCCTTATAAAAGGTTGATAGATTTACTTTCTTCTCTTTTGAAAGCCAGGTGTTCATTCAAAAGATGTTTTTCTATTTTAAATTCAATAAAAGAAATATGATTAAACGATTGACTTTTTATTTTAATGTTTTTTGTTTTCATAATGACCCATAAAGTCTGTCAAAATGGAAAAATGAGCTAAAATTGCTTGATACACGGCCAATTTTCGTTCTGTTTACTTGATATTTTTCGTGCAAATTTACATTGGATCAAAGCTAAAGCGAAGCAAAAATTTAATTCGAAACCCGTGTATTCAAAAAAGGACGTATGATTGTAAACATGTTCGTCCTTTGCAAAAAGAGAAAAATCAACTTTCTTACCTATAGGGACTTTAGCTTCAATTCT
The DNA here is from genome assembly GCF_902728285.1 of Clytia hemisphaerica. Classification (NCBI taxonomy): domain Eukaryota; kingdom Metazoa; phylum Cnidaria; class Hydrozoa; order Leptothecata; family Clytiidae; genus Clytia; species Clytia hemisphaerica. Next base: position 1,766,964 of record NW_027103836.1, on the reverse strand, counting down.
TTGTTCGCAAGTAATACAAACACGGAACGGTTTTGAACATTCTAAAAACACAAATTGAAAGCATGAAGTTAAACAAGAGATGACTCTAACTAGGTTCCACGCATTCTCTCTAATATGTTTTGATATTCATGATATTCATGACCCAGTTTTATCCAGTAGTGGCAAATTTAAACTAGTCAAAAATTGTATAAAATTTGCCACTACTGGCAAAACCGGGGTCTTTCCGTAGAAAACATTACGCCATGAATATCATGAATAGAGGATGCTCATCGTGTGTATGAAATTTCCGGCCGAGAGTTACCCCCGTCTTTGTGTTTTTGAGTTTTAGAAACTTGATTAGCTTGATTAGTAAGTTTTATGTGAGAGACATCTCTAAATTTCATTGAATTTGAATTAAAATTTGAAGGGCTAGAAATAAGTGGACTTCTAAACCTTTTTAAGAAAATTGAAACAGTTTACCCCAAATTTGAGGTAACTCTCGGACAGGAATTTTATACACGGTTAACATCCCCTATCAAAATAATTCCATATCAAAACATATCAGAGGGGATGCATGCAGTCTAGACTGTAAGATATTTAGTTAAACGATAACGAGGATGGTTCCAAGGTCTTAAAAAATTGTGCTGTTGAATTGTGGGTCTGGGCAAAAGGTACTGTATAAAACTTACCAAAACAAGCAATTTGATGCCCGCAAGGCTTAAAAGTGATGTTGATTTGTTTCTCCGCACAAAATTTACAATTTGGAAGACGTTCTACTGATAGTCGAGAAAGGTGAGTCACTTCACTCTAAAGAAAAGAACGAAAAAAAATATATTCATTTTCGTCAAATTTTACCTAATGAAAGTGTTTTACAAAGCAAAAGTTTAGGATTGGAGTAACAGGGGGTCCCCGATTTCGTCAGCCTTTTTTTACTCGAGTTCTGTCAACAAGGGGTCCCCAATTTCGGCAGCCTTTTTTTACCCGAATTCTGTAACACCGTTAAACCGAAAATATTTGCTCGATTAAATTTTCTTTCCGATATTAAAAATTGTCAATTTTGGAGTCCTCAGTTCTGTTCATATATTTCATTAAACTTTGTCAACCTGGGCCAATAAATACTAGATTTCGATCCACTACCAACAGTAAAACCACTTTTACAATCTATTCAAATTTTATACCGATTTCGAATCGAAAGAAAACGGTAATCCATAAAAAGTGGGTTAGGTTTTTACACATCAAATTAGCGCGAATTCTTAAAATTATAGTGAATAGATCTTATCGGAGTTTTTGATTTTTCTAAAAAAGCGATGCATTGTGGGATTGTTTCGGGGGTATTACGATAGAAATCTCTTAGGAATTCCTCGAGGGAATTCTATTGTAATACCCCCGAAACAATCCAACAATGCATCGATGTTTTAGAAAAATCAAAACCTTCGATAAGGTCTATTATGCAAAATTCTGAGACAGAAAGCCGCTTCAGATATCCATCTCAGACGAAAGAGCTTTTAACAAACTTTTAACATTTTAAAAAGGGATACTGTAAAAGAGATGAGAATACATACAAAGCATTGAGGACACTTTTGGAAAGTTTCGGCGTGTTGGTAACAAAACAAAGCGTGTTTGCATGGTTGAAAGCGACCTTCGACCGGTGTCCGCTTTTGACAGAGTGGACAGGGGTCAAAGTCCAATTCAGATTCTTGTTTCTGGATTTTTGGCTTGGTAGATTTTTTCTCACTACTCCTTCGTGCTGGTATCGGTGGAGCTTTTGCAGGTGAAGAGGGCCTTAAAAAGATATAACAAATTGCGTCAGTGAGGATAAATAAGTAACCTTTTCTTCAACGATAAAAGCGAGTTTATAAAAGTGAGTTCTTCTGCGACAGGGACGTTAAGCTTCTAAATTGTCTAAATTTTTACTGATTGAGTACCACAGTGAACAAGCACTTTTACCGTACTCGGTTTTGCGGGTCAGAACTGCAGGTAAAACCAAATCACTTCAGTCATTTCACCACCATTTAAAGTGCAAATACATAAACTCATTTTTATTTTGGTGGGGTACGGTAAAGTAAGTAAGACAATTTGAGGGAAAGATTGATATATGCGGTATGCAAGTCTGTGAGACCTTCACACTATGCCCGAATCGGCGTGAGACACAGTGAGAGTTGAGATGACGAGTGAATGTATACCGAGTTTATCGTTCTACATTTGCGATTTAAGCTTTACTAAGTTCAAATAAGTAAGACAGGGGTACGGTAAGGTAAGTTAGATATTCGTTAAAACAATACAACTCACTCTTGCAGCGAACGATGCTTCTTTCCAAACTCACACAACAATTTGGTCAATTCACTGTCTTCACAAACGTCTAAAGCGCTTTTCCCTGCATGGTTGAAATGATTCAAATTGGCGCCATTTTCCAACAAGAAGCAAGCGGTGATAATACCGTTAGCATTGGTGTTTTCGAAATGAGATTTGACCTGAATGAAACGAGGAAGATTTGGGACATCACGAAAATTAAATAAGCGCCGCGCCGAGCTTTTCGAAGCCAATTCAAACTCTTAGTTTTTCGAAATTCAAACCAGCACGGGAAACGCAAATTTGTTAGCTAAGGCGTAAGATCAAGGGATTGTTAACTGAATGGACGAGAAAACTTGTTTAAGTTAAGGAGACATTCGAGTTAAGGAGACATTCGAGTTAAGGAGGCATTCGAGTTATAGAGGTTCGAGTCAAAGAGGCTCTGCTGTATTTAAAAACTTGAATGAAATTTGAATGACCGGGAGACTCATATTACTGAACAAAAATCACTCAAAGAAAAACACTCACTGTTCTTAAATCAGGTCTGATCAATTCATTGCCTTGCAATTGTGGTGGTAAATTGAACAACATTCGATGTTTGAGTACACACATCAAAACTGAAGTATTTCCATCATTCATCTCCGCATTGATATCTGCTCCGTGTTGTAAAAGAAGTTTCACGATCGCCAAGAAACCTTCCATGCAGGCTAAATGTAATGCAGTTTGGCCTTGTTTGGTTCGAGAATCAATGTTGTAACGATATTTGGTTATAAGATGAACGATATACTCAACCATGGGAGCTTTCCCACGTCGAACAGCAAAGTGCAGTGGGGTGGAGCCATCGGGTTGGGTCGAATTCAATGCTTCTGGTGACTTGTCCAATATCATTTCTATAATTCTAAAATGGAATTTAATATATAAAGAGATGATAGAAGGCCTGTCTTATTTGGTCCAAGGACCGGGGTAATGAAGAGTTTTGCCGGCTTTAACCCTTCAGGCATCTTCCCTTTTTTTAATAGGGGAAGCATCTTGTGGGGGGTATTGGGGCACGAGTAAAATGAAAGAGAACAGTAAAAGGAAAAATTCGATCCCATGAGTGTTTGGTTCTTTGGTTGTATTTTACAGATCGATGCGTATTTCAAAGATGCTAACTTTTTTCCGCAAAACGGCTGCTCCCCATTTTGCTGAAATTTTGACTGTAAGCTTTTATCATCAATACCTAACATTTGTCAAAATTTTAAGCCAATAGAATTTTCCGATCCTAAGATACAGTACTTAATTTAGGCAAAAAAATACAATTTTCGGCCAGTCTGTAAAATACATCATGTATCAGCAGGTGGTAAAAATTGACCCTGCACCAGAAAATATATGTCAGTTGGCTGATCCGCAAAAATAAATTTCGCAGAATTGTATCCAATTAAAGTAGCAGAGATATTAACTTACTCTTTATTCTCTACATCCAATGCGATATGAATTGCAAACAAACCCAAACGGTTAGGAACTAACAAATCTTTTTTATTTTCCAACAGAATTCGAACCAGATTTGTATTTCCAACTTTACAAGCAACATGAAGCGGAATATTCCCTTCGTAGTCCTAAGATAAAAAAAGAAAGTAATGAAAAAAGAAACCCTCTTAAAATACTTTCTTTACTTCGAATCTCATTTTTATTCAAACAAATAAAATTCCCCGTTCCATTTTTCCATTTCGAATTAGGAAGAGAGTTTAAGTATTATCTGCTACAATGCTATTCGTTCTATTTTCGAAAAATAAGACTTACTGGCTGGTCGGTGTCACATTTTTCGAAGACCAACATGCGTACGAAATCCACATAACCTTTGTGCGTTGCTACACTGAGAGCGGTCATTTCTGATTTGTTCTTCTTGTTGACTGCACACTGACTACGGACTAGTTTCCGACCAATTCCGATGAGGTTCCTGCAAGTAACAATCAACAAAATACAGTTGACTCTCTCTCTAATTCGATTTTCAAGGGACAGAGAATCTTCTTCGAATTAGAGAAGATTTTAAAATAAAGAGAGTATTTAAACCATTTTCCAGTTGAGGGGACAAATACTTCAGTTCGAATTTACAGAAGTTCGGATTAGAGAGAGAGTTGACTGGATATCAAATAAAATGTACAATGCATAAATTCACACTGTTCTAGAAAAGATATAATCGTGGCCAGGTAGCTCAGTGGGTAGAGCATTGCCTTGCAAACCAAGAGTTATGGGTTCGATCCACGGTCACCGCCAACTCAGGGAATGGGAAGGTTTATATCACGAGGACATCTGATCTAGGCGGTAAGTAAGGGAGCTTAGAGTAGATGTGGCGCTCTACTTCAGTATTCGATCTCTCTCACTCCCGGCTCTGCCAACAGCCACTATAGATGAGTCAACTTACTTATTTCTACTTATTTCTACCTGAAAACATTAGACAAAAATTTCAAAACTTAAAACGAAGAAAACGACTTACTTTGAAGCTGCAATGTGTAATACAGTGTCCCCATTGTCGTCCTAAAGAATAAAGAGAAAATGTGATTCAATTCGGGTAGAAGTTCAGCAAACTGCATAGTTCGATAGACGTTCTGGTTTTTTGTACCACCTTGGGTAAAAGGTTTAACAACACGATCTAGAGAAAACATTTGGCACCCAGGTTCAAAGGCTATAGAGCGCAAAGGCTTGCTAAATTTAACAGCTTTGTGGAATTCAAAAACGCTAAAATTGTGGATGAATCTATTTTAGGACGGTTTCTTCTTGACGGACACTTCTTGAGATTTTGTTGGGGTTATAGAAAGATTCGAATTATAGAAGTTCGAAATAGAGAAGGTCCACTGTAAGTGGATTAAATTTTCACGGCTAATCAATTCCAGGCTGCATCGTTTGAGGCGTGTGATAGCACGCGCACACCTGCACATACACCCAAAATCTTTGAGGAGAGTGGTTCACACGCCATAAATTTGGATTTTACTACTTAAAGTTATGCATAGCACTCCTTATCACACGCCTAAAGTACTTTTTAGGAGTGCGATTGACCACACGCCTGGAATTTTCAAATGACAAAGCCTGCAATTCCGTATTTTAAAAGAATGGAGATCTGCTTTACATGAACTTACAGCTACAGAGAGATCAGCATGTTTCTTCAAGAAGATGTCTACAATTTCGGAATCATTATTGAAAACAGCTACATGAAGACTCGTTGATCCATTCTCGAATTGGTTGATCTAAAAAGGAACAAGCAACATGCTGAATGGACCTACCTGATGATGAGAATCGGATGAAATAGGACAAATAGCAAGAGAGTAAAAAAGTGTAGTGAGTAGCTTGAATAGATTACCGTGAGTATTCAAATTATGCTCAAACTTGCCCAAAAAATACTGGTAACAGACGAACGAACGGACGGACGAATGAACATCAGTTAATTTAAAGGACCTCCGTGGTAGGTCCAAAAATCAAGTAATGAAAACTGTTAACGAACTGTGAAAACACACCAACTCTAAAATATACAGGCTGTTCTTCATTTTTTGGAATTTTCAGGCTTCAATGTTCTTATTCTTATTCGTATTCTATATGCTTATTAAAATGTGCTAAAATCAGTACTGGCTTAGTAATTTCGTAAATCTTTGGCTCAAATAAACCTTTTCATAAATTACGTTACGAACATCACTTGCCTCGTTTTGAAATTATTGCCATGGTTATTAACTCCCAGCGGATTTTATGAATACTACTTCCTATTCATAAAAAGATCATTTAATGTCTCAAGGGACATAATCACCATGGTAATTGTTTGAATACGAGGCAAGTGAAAAGGTCTATTGTTCTTAATTTTTTTCTTAAAAATATCTCCCCATTCTCACCATGTATGGACGTTCATCAAGATACTTGGCCACACTCGAATCGTCCCCTTTTTCTACCAGTTCTCTCAGAGAACGTTCCTTCTTCGCTTGAGGTTTCCTAATTACAGGTTTCTGTTCTTCCCTTGCAGCAGCCGCCGCGGCCGATCGGTTTTGTTCCTCGACTCTTTTCCGTTTTTCTTCCTCTTCTTTTTCCTTTTCTTTTTCGTCCAGCCTACTTCGAAGGAAACCTTCTAATAAAAGACCCAACAGTCGGTCCGCTTGGTCTAAATCAAAATAACAATAAGAAATTGTATTAGGTATAAAATGTAAAGCTTAACTCCAACTCCGAAAAGTTAAACGAAATAAGTGCAACTGAAGTAAAGGAAGTCTTGCGATGTCATTCGAGGCGACCCGTAATCACTTTTTTGTTATTTACCCGAAGGTAGAGAAGGGCGCCACAAACTCTTGTCCTTGATCGAGATATTAGTACAGATATTACATATATTTCTTTCGAGTAGGAATTCGCAGCGCGTTGTTGATCATGTGTACGCGGCACACAGCTATCATGACGCTTAAGTCCTTGATCCTTTTCTTTTAATTGCCAGACATTACACAGAGAGGTATCGAATATCATTTCGGTGTCTTTAGTACGACCCGGCAAGGGATTGAACCCGCGTACCTAACGCATCACAAGCAAATAATCTACCCTTTGCACTATGGTCGCATTAGTACTTCTTAAAGCCGTCAAATAAAAAAAAGAAGTTAAACTCTCATGTTAATTCTGGATGCATGACAGAGATAGAAACAAAGGAGACTTATATTTCAACCCTTTTCATTGTTTTATGTTATCTGTGCGTACGCTTATCTGGTTTATTCTGTGAAAAACTTAGCAGCAAAAAGGGAATCCGACACAAAAAAAACACGTCTGTCGCTGTCTTCTCACCTTCGCATTTACTAACAGCGCCACAACTCATGAACACTTTATTATTCCCATACTCGATTTGTAGTTTTTCACCGTCATTCCGTATGATCTTTACTTCTTCTCCCACTAACTGAAAAATATCAAAAATGGTAACATAGTATCACTACCGTTGGAAGCAATCGATATCGCTACCACACTTGAGGGTAAGCCTAAGGCTTCCTCTCCGATAGAACTCGATAGTTGAGGTACTTAGACAAATATATAAAATTGGCGACAGGTACGAGCGATAATACTATAAAAGAACACAAAAGAAATAATCGAAGTCAGGAAAATTTTGACTATCAAAAATACAAAGTTTTGGCTGAAATTGTGGAAAACAGCTATTTCTTTGCCCCACGTCCGTGTCAATTCAATGTAAAAAACTTGTAAATTAAAATTGATGAGTAAGCAAACTATATGAAGCAAACGTTTGATTTGCGTAAGTCGCGTAAGTCGCCTCTATAAATTTAAATGTTTGCTTCCATAATGGCGAAAGTAACTTTGGCAAAACCTGGAAAAACATCTATAGGTGTGCTTGTGGTCCTCTCATGGACACTTACCACGTCTTGCGATGGATGATAATTCCCAATGTTGGTTTGCATGACAATAAACGTATCTTTATCATTGATCACTTTCGCTGTGTCTCCTGGCTGGAATTCCGCAACCTATATTTTAAAGTTGTACAGTTATTTCTCTCTTATTCGAAGAAAATAATTGGCCCCTTGAAGATCGAATTAGAGAGTAAACTTTAGATCGTGTTGGAGATTATCATCAGTATGGCCAATCATTATTTTGATACCTATCTCAAGGATTTGAAGGGTCATACGTAGAAAAATATTATAAATCAATTTCAGTTAAAAGACAACTCCAAAAATTGACTTTCCAATGAACTCCAAAAATTGACTTTCTAACGACCTCCAAGCAGAGAATTGTAACAATCATTACAGCTCGCTGCTCTAAGTTATATCACCCTACTCAGTGATGAAAAAATTGTCCCTAGCTTTGCTAGCGTGTACCAAACCCTAGATTCATTTTCACCGTTTGTTAAGCCATTTTTTGCACAGTCCAACGGTAGACCAGGTAATTCTAATGTCATGAGCGATTTGCAGCTCCTGAAATTCACAAAGTTTTTTTTTAATTTGTTCTACATCTATCCGCAGACACGGGTTTCGTCCTTACCAGGACTCTTCAACATGGTTCGGGTAAGCGAGCATAGACTGATTTAATAAGAGTGCCAAAACGTCATCAGGACGCTCTGATATACCGAACTGGACGAAGATTCCTTTAATTTGTTCTAAAATTAAGTTCTTACCTTTTGAAGGATATCTCTATTCAGTAGCCAATGTTTTTGTTTCTTGACATTGACGTTCAATAAGAGTGCCAATACGTCATCAGGACGCTCTGATATACCAAACTGGACGAAGACTCCTTTATCGATCGTTTGTACAACACGTCCCACAACACCGATGCACTGAAATTTTGAAAGTGAAGCTTTTCTTTAGATAAAAAGAGCAGCAAGTACTAATAATAAGGAATTGTAGATTAAAAACATTTTCTAATTTACTTCACACACTTGTGAATTCCTCAAGGTAGAAAATATTTCATGAATGATATAAGATTACAGGGCTTTGCATTAAGATGGTATGCGTGCACAAAGGTAAAATATGTCTATATCATAAATCAAATGTGAACACCTTATGGTACGCCCTATAGTATAGTATAAACCTATGTATATTCACTTAAAATTATCTAATTATACCTCAAGGAAGCAATTAGGCAGAACAGGTGACTGGTATGTGTAAGCCATAAAAGTACACTTTCTCATGCCTAGAAAGACCATCAAAGGGGTACAAATTCATTGGGCTGGTCCAAACATCACAAAAATGGAGAATTTCCCTATCCCTATCTCCCTAGGGTGACGATTTTCCAAATTTTTGACCAAAATTTGGGAAAAATTGTCCAAAAACGGACTTCCCTGCCAACTCGCCAACCTAGTACCCCCCTCCGGGATTATACTAGA